>NC_053499.1:116326774-116648024 GCF_905171775.1 Rana temporaria | reverse complement strand
TTTAAAAAAAAAAAAAATCGTTTCTTAAAGGGACATGTTTAAAAAAAAAAAAAAAAAATTCGATTTTTTTTTTTTTTTTTTTTATATTTTTTTTTTTTTACTGCCTGGGGAGGGGGGGCGGCGCCCGGGCGCCCCCTATGGACGGGCCGCCACTGACTAATAGAGAGGGTAAATCTCCTTAACAGGGGCACAGACAGCAATAAAAACTGATAGGCATTCTAGTCCTTTTGCACTCTATCCAAAAAAAATGTTTTGCCTTAAGTTAAACTTTACAGAGGAGAAGAAAAAAAAAAAGAGGCGGATTGAACAACATTTTTTCCTGCCCAGTGTTTACCCAGTTGTATGCACCCCAGCCACGTTCCTTTGCCTATAATTGAAGTCAGGGCTGGACTGGGACAGAAATTTGGCCCTGGACTTCATCCAGACCGGCCCACTTTAATTTTGCAAACACGCACAAAAACATTAATTCATCAGTGACCATGACCAGCAGTGGCAGTACATTAATTCATTCATGCCTGTAGCCCTCTTTTTTTCCAGAAATACTACAGGAGAGGGTCAGAGACTGCAAAACATACTACAGGCGAGGGTCAGAGACTGCAGACATAGTACAGGAGAGGGTCAGAGACTGCAAAACGTACTACAGGCGAGGGTCAGAGACTGCAGACATACTACAGGAGAGGGTCAGAGACTGCAAAACGTACTACAGGCGAAGGTCAGAGACTGCAGACATGGTACATACTACAGGAGGGGGACA
The DNA here is from genome assembly GCF_905171775.1 of Rana temporaria. NCBI lineage: Eukaryota > Metazoa > Chordata > Amphibia > Anura > Ranidae > Rana > Rana temporaria. Next base: position 116,647,270 of record NC_053499.1, on the reverse strand, counting down.
GAGGCTGCGGATATACTACAGGAGGGGGACAGAGGCTGCGGATATACTACAGGAGGGGGACAGAGGCTGCGGATATACTACAGGAGGGGGACAGAGGCTGCGGATATACTACAGGAGGGGGACAGAGACCGCACTCAGACATGATGATAGTGTCCTCCTCACCCCCTCATCACATTAGCCTCCTCCTCTGTCCACCATCATATTACAGTCTCCACACCAGTGTGTCCTGCTCCTGTGCTGTGCCCCTTTCACCTCTCCACAGTGCAGCACATCAGTGTCCTTCACTGTCCCCCTGCATGACATGTCTAAATCCCCCCCCCCCAGTAATGCCATGTCATCCTCTTTTGTCTGTCCCCAGACACAGTAGTGTCAGCCGCTGTCCCCAGTAATGTCATCCTCTGCCCCAGTGTCAGTGTCACTCTCCTCCTTCTCACCTGCCTTGCTCCTCCGCCTACGGTGAGTGCACGAGACGCGGCCGCCGTGTCTTACCCAAGAACAAGTGTACTCTGGCATCTATTCAAAAATGGCGCCAGACGGCGCCATTACGTTACTGCGCATGCGCCCCCCCCGGGCCGAAAATAGGATCAAATCTACGGGCGGTTGGCAACACTGCAACCATCCCACTGAGCCATCGGCCCACGGGGAATCTCCCGGTAGTCCCGATGGCCAGTCCCCATCCCTGATTGAGGTCCCTTTTAAGAGGGTTGCTATGAATCTGGTCAGGGCACTGCCGAAGTTCTCCAGGAGGCTCCAGTACATATTAGTAGTCCTTGACTATGCCACTGGTATCTAGAAGCAGACCATCTCAGAACACACAAGTTTTTCCAAAATAACTGTTCCAGATGTTTTACAGGAATAGTATTTCTTTGGAAATTTTGACAGACCAAGGAAAAGTAACCAAAAAGCTGGGCTGGGTCTTGAAAACTATTTGCCTACATACCTTAGTGTACCACTTACAAAAGATGGGTTGGTAGAAAAGTTCAATAGAACCCTGAGGGATATGCTAAAAGAAGTGGTTAACAGGGATGGGAAAAACTGGAACTTCGTGTTACCTTAATTAATTTTCCCAATCAGGGAAGTGTCACATCTCTCTATAGAGTTTTACTCTCAGAACATTTGTAATACATAGAATGTAAATATCCCCGGGGACTCAGGAAATTTAGGAGTAAGAGGTTGCAGTAAGGCAAGGTGCATTAACCTGCTGAAAGAGGCCACTACCATCAGGAAATACATAGGTAGATTCACACACATTGGCCTAACTTTAGGGCGGCCTAGCCTAGCCTTTTTAGGCTACACCGCCGTAAATTAGTTAGGCTAGTAGTGATTCACAATCTACTTACCTGCTAATCTACGGCGGCGTAGCCTAAAACGAGCGGGCGTAAGGGCGCCTAATTCAAATTGCTTGGAGGGGGGCGTGTTGTATGGAAATGAGGCTTGACCTCAAGTTTTTTGACGTTTTTTGACACTGCGCATGCGCCGGGCGACTACATTTCCCAGTGCACATTGCGGCTAAGTAGGCCGTACGGGCCTATTGATTTCGACGCGGACGTAAACGATGTAACTCCCGATTCGCGGACGACTTACGCAAACGACGTAAAAAATTCGAACCTCGCGGCGGGAACGGCGGCCATACTTTAACATTGTTATTCCACCTCATAGGTGGAATAACTTTAGGACGCCTAAGGCCTTACGGAAACAACGTAATTCGACGGCGTAGGCCTGGCGTACGTTCGTGAATCGGCGTATCCCCTCATTTACATAATCTACACCGGCCGCAATGGAAGCGCCATCTAGCGGCCTTCAGAAACATTGCAAGCTAAGATAGAACGGCGCAAGCCGGCCTATCTTAGCTTTGTTTAAGTGTATCTCTGTTAGAGAATACACTTAAACAAACGCCGGCGTAGATTCAGAGTTAGGTCGGCTTATCTACTGACAAGCCGGCCTAACTCTTTGTGAATCTACCTAACAGTTTTCATGAAGGGGTGTAAATGGTCAGCCACAATATTTAGGTACGTGGTACATGTCGTCGAGTAACATCCACATGAATGGCATAGTAAGTAATATGCTGTCGTCACCACTTTGATATCATATCCAATATTATGCATTCATAGTAACCTATAAAGTGTGACCTTTTAATGAAGCAAGGAATCTGGTTTGTATGGTAAAGTTTATTTGAGTTTTTTGCCCCACTGTCTTTGTCTTTAATCCTTTTACCACCTTTATTTACAACTTCTTCAGATATCAATGAATGTCTGACAATCCCTGATGCCTGCAAGGGTGAAATGAAGTGCATCAATCATTATGGTGGTTATCTATGCCTCCCTCGTTCGGCCTCTGTAATTAGTGACTCCCAGCCTGATCCTGGACCCGCTGGAAGCCCTCAGGGTGGTGCTGAAACTGATCAAAGAAACAACCCTTGTCCAAATGGGTACCAGCCTGATTCACAAGGACTGGATACTTGTGTAGGTAAGTGTGGTGTGATTCTTGGCATGGTTCTTTATTTTGAGGGATCCTAAACTTTTCTTTAAATGACAGTAGGAGTGGATGTTGTCCTGCAGCTTATTGTGACATTTGTGTTACTATAAATATACGTGTGTTAAAGTGGAGTTCCACCCAAAAATGGAACTTCCGCTTTTCGGAACCCCCCCCCCCCCATTCTCCGGTGTCACATTTGGCACCTTTCAGGGGGAGGGGGGTGCAGATACCTGTCTAAGACAGGTATTTGCACCCACTTCTGGGAACAGACTCGTGCGGGAGTCACGCCCCTACCTGCACCCCCGCTGTCTTCTGGGAAACACATTGTTCCCAGGAGAGAGCGGGGAACCAGTGACGGTGCGTCGCACTACTCGCGCATGCGCAGTAGGGAACCGGGCAGTGAAGCCGCAACGCTTCACTTCCTGATTCTCTCACCGAGAATGGTGGCGGGTGCAGCCGAGGGACAAGGGATTGCTCGTCCTTGGCTGCCGACATCACGGCCGTGCTGGACAGTGTCCATATTTTAAAAGTCAGCAGCTGCAGTGTTTGTAGCTGCTGGCTTTTAAAAATAATCTTTCAGCGGAATCTCCACTTTAATATAAACGCTGCCCATTGCTTCGGTTTATACAGACATTATTTGAGTTAAAGCCCAACTCCAGGCACTTCTCCAAGCTCTGCTTAGATCCCCCTGATATGTAGAGTGGGTAGCAGTACATCCACTAGGGTTGGATCTGGAGGTCCCCTTTTGTTAAAGGGGGCTTCCAGATTCCGATAAGCCCCCCTGCCCGCAGACCCCCACAACCACCGGGTTAGGGTTGTGGGGATGAGGCCCTTGTCCCCATCAACATGGGGACATCTTCCCCATGTTGAGGGCATGTGGGCTGGTACGGTTCAGGAGGGGGGGGGGGTGCTCTCTCGTCCGCCCCTCTTTTCCTGCAGCCTGCCAGGTTGCGTGCTCGGATAAGGGTCTGGAATGGATTTTTGGGGGTAACCCCACACCATTTTTTTAATTTTGGCACAGGGTTCCCCTTAAAATCCATACCAGACCTGAAGGGTCTGGTATGGGTTTCGAGGGGGACCCCTAAGGCATTTAAAAAAAAATGGCACAGGGTTCCCCCTAATACCCATACCAGACCTGAAGGGCCTGATATGGAATTTGAGGGGGATCCCCATGCATTTAAAAAAAAAATTTGGTTAGGGGTTCCCCTTGATATTCATACCAGACCCAAAGGGCCTGGTAATGGATTAAGGGGGGAACTCATGCCGTTTTTTTTTCAATAACTTTTATCTGTAGTTTTTTTTCCTTTAGAAATGTAATTTTGTGCAGAGACTGTTATAAACACGGGAAACATGCGCTACTTTACAGGCATACTATAGACACCACCCTGGTACGAATTTTAAAGGAATATTTAACTTTTATTGTTTCACTTTAAGCATTATTAAAATCACTGCTCCCGGAAAAACTGTAGTTTTTAAAACTTTTTTTGCAATGATATATGTCCCCTGGGGCAGGACCCGGGTCCCCAAACACTTTTTATGACAATAACTTGCATATTAACCTTTAAAATTAGCACTTTTGATTTGTCATGTTCGTGTCCCATAGACTTTAACGGTGTTCGCGTGTTCGAACAAATTTTTTGCCTGTTCGCATGTTCTGCTGCGAACCGAACCGGGAGTGTTCGCTCATCCCTCCCTACAGGTAAGTCTATTATAAGGCTTACCTGTAGGTAAAAAGAGTATCTCCTAAACCTGTACAGTTCCCTTTGGATGCAGCTGTTGACTTCAGCGCAGCATGCGCTCTGAGTGCTCAGCTGATCTGCCGGACCTTGCCGGAAAGAAGTCGGGAGTGACGACATCGCGGCTCCGGCCACTCACAGCGCCGGAGCCGAGATACACGGAAGACACGACGAGGGAAAATGTCGGCTCCCTTTGCATGGACTGAGATCAGCTGCCGACACGACATTCTAAGGTATTTCATAATGAGCTAGTATGCGATGCATACTGGCTCATTATGCCTTTTGCATTACAGGTTTAAAAAAATAAAATGAAAAAATCTGCGGGTTTACAACCACTTTAAGTTAAATTGAGGTTTAGAAAAGCTTTCTGTGTATTTCATTCAGATGGTGGAAGTTTGATTTCATTTTACGAGAGGAATTTAAAAAAACCTGTGAAATGAAAAACAAGCTAGTAAATATATGTTGTTTGTCAATATCTCATAATCTCTAATCAGCCTTAATGAAGCATTAAAGGGGTTGTAAAGGAATTTTTTTTTTCATAATAGGCATCCTTTACCCGCAGACATTCCTCTTTCCACTTCCTCATTGTTCGTTTTTGCTCAGAAGTTGCTCTATTTCTTCTCTGTTCTGTTCACTTCCTGCTTGTCTGATTGTTACTCACCACCGTGAAGGGAGGCTTTACTGCGGTGGTCAGTGACGTGCTCACCCCCTCCTGGGAACTACATCTGTGCGGCAGGACGCTCTCTACAAGTTAGAGACTTCAAGGTGGTGTGAATTACTCGGCGTGCCGCAATGCATACTGGGAAATGTAGTTCTTACATGAACGAGCGCCGCAAACCAGGAAGTGAATGAGTGAACAGAAATTAGAATGCCGGAGGTGATATAGATGAAGGAATTTAATAGGTATTTACTTGTTTTTTTAACAGAATCATTACACTATTCTGTCTGTCTACCTTGCAGACATTTAATTTTTTTTCCTTTACAACTTCTTTAAACCGTAACAAATGTCATGTTTCGTATTTTCCATATTACAACCCACCAACTAATTTAGGCTACAAGTATCAGAATTTGCCACCAACAAGGTGTTGCTTTTTTTTCACAGATGTAGATGAATGCGCCCTTGAAATGGATGACTGTCTGCCGAGCCAGGATTGTGTAAACATACCAGGTAGTTTCCACTGTAAATGTCCAGAAGGCTATAGGAAGATTGGAAATGAGTGTATAGGTGAGTATAACCATGTTGTACATTATATAGCTGGCTTTTTGCAGCTTTTTATACCTTTTACATTTTTTTTTTTTCATAACTACTTTTAATATGATAGACAGGGACATGCCACACCCCATGACCTGAAATACATTACAACCATTAGTGGTATACAGAAATGTGTTTATGTTTCTAGAGAAAGTGGTTCAATTATGACCTACCATTCAGCCACTGCATGTTATAGGCACAATACTATACTCGTAACAGATTTCAGTGACATAGGGCCAGATTCTAATACATTTACGTTGCTCCACGGCAGCGTAACGTATCCCATTTAGGTTTACAGCGGAAAGCAGGTTTACAGCGTAAGTGCCTGATTCTCAAAGCTCTTACCTGTAAACTTGCGGCGGTGTAACGTAAATCCAATCGGCGCAAGCCCGCCTAATTCAAATGGGGCGGGCACCATTTAAATTAGGCGCGTTACTGCGCCGAACGTACTGCGCATGCTCCGTCGGGAAAATTACCCGACGTGCATTGTGCTAAATGACGTCGCACGGACGTCATTTGTTTAGACGTTAACGTAAATGGCATCCAGCGCCATTCACGGACGACGTACGCAAACAACGTTGTTTTTTAAATTTCGACGCGGGAACGGCGGCCATACTTAACATGGCTTAAAACGCCTAGGGCTCAGCCCTAATTTTACGCGGCGTATCTCGACGGAAACTATGTAAAGTTAGATCGACGGGCAGCGCAGATGTTCGGGAATCGCCGTAACTAGTCATTTGCATAATCTACGCCGACCACAATGGCCTCGCCACCTAGCGGCCGGCCTAGAATTGCATCCTTAAGATCCGACAGTGTAATTCAATTACACCTGTAGGATCTTAGGGCTATCTATGCGTAACTGATTCTATGAATCAGTCGCATTGTTAGGACGGCCGGATCACAGAGATACGACGGCGTATCAGGAGATACGGCGTCGTATCTCTTTTGTGAATCTGGCCCCTAGTTTCCATTACTAATCATGTAGTAACTTACACATTACACCTTGTTGGTAACCTTTTTATTTTTTGTCTGTTTTAATAGTTTAAAAATATTTTGTGTTCCTTCACTTATAGAAAATCTCCCTCTGGTGTAATGTTACCCTGTGAAAAAAATGAAATGAATGCAAAAAACTATACAAAAATTAACTGCTAAATATCGCAACCTACCAACCAGAGTTATTGTGCACATGCCATATGTAAATCATGCCTTTGCATGGCCAGAGTTCCACTTACAAGAATTTCTCCAGAAAACATATGACGCTTACTAGTTTTTCACAGTGGAACTTTATTTGCTGATTTGTAGCCCTAAGATCCCTAAGGCAGAACTAAATGCATTAGAGGCCACCAGGGCTCCAGCAGTACAACACGTGCCCGTTCCCCTGTCCTTCTATCACTGCTGCTGACATCTTCCTCCAGTCTTTTCCTGGGTTTGGAATCTTCTTTGACCATACTTCACCGTTAAATCCCAAATGAAGTCTCACATCTTTTTTTATATTTTAATGTTTTATCCCATACAGTATGGGCTCATTCAGACGACACTAATCTAGACATACAGTTGTGTCTGCATGTGCATACACTTCCTTGGTCTTCCTGCACGGTCTTCCAGGTGCATAGGTGTGGACAGCCTATTGCATTAGGGTGTGCACCTCAAAGCTCAAACACACCTGCATGTGTATCAGTGGCAGCTGGTGCTCAACATTTTTGAGGGGGCGCAAACAAACTGAGAAAGAAAAAACATAAATTGCCACCACTGTGCCCATTAAACGCAGCCACTGTGCCCCTCAAACGGCACCAGTTTGCCCCCTCAAATGCAGCCAGTTTCCCCTCAAATGCAGCCAGTTTCCCCTCAAATGCAGCCAGTTTGTCCCCAAATGCTGCCTGTTTGTCCCCAGCCCTGTACTTACCTTCCTCGGGTCAGCGCCGTCCTCTCCACGCTCCCTCGATGTCTTCGCCCAACCTTGATGTCGCTTCAGCCAATCAGGTGACCGGTAACCAGACCCAGTGCACCTGATTGGCTGAGAGGCGGGTCAGTGTTAGGGAAGCGATTCCCCAACACAGCATGGTTAACCAGGGAACGCACAGCCTGTGCACCTTGTGGTTAACCATTTGAAAGCCAATTAGAGCTCACAGACTGTAATCGAGAAGCTTATTAGAGCCGCTGGCTCTAATCAGGCGCTTCCAAAACACACCCACCTCTGTTATTCAGATGGCCGGCACTCAACAGGGGGCCGGACACCTGAATAGTGGGCGGCAGCGGCAACAATAGATATTTTCATGCAATGCATGAATATATTTATTGTTGAGTGATGGGTGCAGGAGAGAGGGGGCCACGCTCCTGCGCCCACTATGGACGCACCGCCACTGATGTGTATATATATTGATGGTGTCAGTAGAGCAGTGGACTGTGTCAGTAGGGCAGAGATTTACTAAATATTAGGGGTTTACACAGGGAGAATCTGATTTTGCACTCTCCAGGTTTAGTAAATCAACCTCATTGTTAAACAGATTCCTCCCGTAGAACAAAAGAGTTCAAACTCTCTATATATTCATTTATTAATGTTCTTTAGCAAGGAACAGACATTCTACATTATTAATTATATTAACAAAATTAGTGTGTGCTGTAAATTGCCTCCAGCATTGTTCCTGTTTCTTCTTGCTGGAGGCTGCCATTTTGCTGAACAGCAAAACAGCAGTAAATCGTAAAGCGGAACTAAACCCGTTGATTTAACGGTTTTAGAAATTAGATACATTCTTGGAATGCCAAGATTGTTCAGGGTGTGAAAACACTAAAACGTTTTTCTTGCGTTTCTACCTTACAAGAAAAATGCAGGAAAAATGTTTCTCTTTAAGGCTGCATTCACACCTAGGCGTACAAAATCGCGGCGTTTTGTCCCGCGAATTGCAGCGACAAATTGCGGCGTTTTGTACCGCGATTTGCGGCAACAAAACGCCGCGATTGTGAATGCAGCCTTCACCCCCTCTATGGAGATGGTTCACATCTCCTATGCCGAACGCCGAAAAACGCCTGAAAAAAAGGTCCGGGACTTGTTTTCAGGCGGCAGGCGTACGGCGTTCAGCGTGGAGATGTGAACCATCTCCATAGAGGGCAATGTGAAATCATCCCTCCAGCGTCTCAGGGGCGGCTGCGGCGTCGCACTACAGGCGTATATACGCCTAGGTGTGAATGGGGGCTAAATCTTATGGGACTTTTCACACTACTGCACTGTGGGTGCGGTGCATTTTGAAAAGTCCTGCATGTGGCATCTTGCCCACCAAAAACACAGCTTCCCATTGAAATTAGAGGAAATTGCGGTAAAATCGTTGTAAGAATGCACCCGTGATTTATGTTTTTGGTGTGTTTTTGAGTCACATGTCCATTTTTCATAGGTGCGGGTGGCCCTTAAATGAACCAGAAATTCAGGGGAAACGCATCTAAAACACAGCAAAATATTGGTAAAACGTATATACGTTTTTACCACAATTTTGCTACAGAGCAGTGTGAAAGTACCCCAATTGTCACATTTGCTTGTGTCCTCAACCAAACTGACAAACCCTCAAATGACTGGTGTCATAACTGATCACATGTGCAGCACCATGGCAGTTGCAGATCAAACAGAAGTAGCTTCCTTGGCTGTAAAGGATAGGAGGGTTTAATTCAGCTTTAAGGCAGATTGGTCTCTACAAATTTGCTAGTGCCTAAAAATGCCTAAAATGGAGCGCAACTGAGCATGTGCAGAACAGGGTGTATTATTGGATTTTAACCACTTACAGACCGCCCGCCGTCATTATAGTGGAATTTTGAAGTGAAATTTTGTTATGGCAGCAGCTAGCTGCCATAACCCTGGTATCCAATTCTACAGCGGGCAGTTTGCTTTCAGATAAAAGTGGTCCCAGTTGCGGATTCGCCACAAGATCACTTTTATCATTAGTGGGAGAGGGCCCCCCTCCCGCCGCGCTCCGGGGGCATCCGCAACTTACTGGAGGCGATCAAATCCTGTCTTCTGCTTGACTGGCTGCCGAGTGAGGGGAAGATAGTCCCCACCCAGCTCCATACCATTGAAGGGCGAAAGCAACGTCAAAACATCACTTCTGCCCATAGAAAAAAAATATTTTCCAAACAACATATTTTTTATTTTATTTTTTATTGCATTTTAGTGTAAATATGAGATCTGAGGCCTTTTTGACCCCAGATCTCGTATTTTAGAGGTCCTGTCATGCTTTTTTTCTATTACAAGGGATGTTTACATTCCTTGTAATAGGAATAAAAGTGACACCATTTTTTTTGTTAAACCTGTAGCATTTTTTAAAACGTCGGCTATAGAGATTTTTAAGGGTAAATGTTTGTTGCCATTTCACGAGCGGGTGCAATTTTGAAGCATGACATGTTAGGCAAAAAATTGTGCTAACTTTACTGTTGTCTTATTTTTTAATTCAAAAAAGTGTATTTTTTCCCCAAAAAGAGCGCTTATTAGACCGTTGCACAAATTACGGTGTGACAGAAAGTTGTGCAACGACCGCCATTTCATTCTCTAGTGTGTTAGAAAAAATATATATATAATGTTTGGGGGTTCTAAGTAATGTAATTTTAATGTGATTTTAACTTGTAAACAAGTTTGAAAAATAGGCCTGGTCCTTAAATGGTTAAACAGTATAGTCACATATTTTAATTGTTTTACATAGCTATACCTACAAAATGGGCCAGCCTGAAGTGATCTAGCAGGACCTAATTTTCTGTCTAAAGTTCTACTTTAAAGGGAACCGGGCATTAAATAAATACAGGAGCTAACATTGTTGACCGCCATCTGAAAAAAACACTTGCCTGATTGTGTTTAGCTTCAATGTCCTCCGAGTTCTATACTTATTATATTAATGCATCAAGTAACTTCAGAGTGAAATTACAATTCTTGTTCTGTGCAATTGTTCTTAGTGAGTAACTTAGATAGTATTGAAAAAAAAGGGGTCAACCTGACCATCAGTAGTTGGCATCCTCCGAAATTCTTCATGACAGATATCCTGTGATGAATATGTAACTGGACTAAAAAGGGTGTTTTCTCTGTTTGCCTAAAGATTCTCCCTAAATCCCACAGCTAGATGTAAGATAATTGTAGAACTACACTCTCCTATTTGCATTGTCTCTATTCCTCTAATACTTTGGTCTTCTTACCATTGCAGACATTGATGAGTGCAGATACAGATACTGTCAACATCGATGTGTTAATTCTCCTGGATCTTTCACCTGTCAGTGTGAGCCGGGATTTCAGCTGGCATCTAATAACCGCTCATGCGTAGGTAAGAAGCTCTAAACTCTTCATCTGCTTCGGACAAGTATAGGGTCATGCAGAGGCGTAGCTTGAAGCTTGTGGGCCCCGATGCAAAAGTTGACCTGGCCCCCTGGGCTGTTCTCACCCTGTGCTCCTCTCCATTCAGGAAATGTCTCACAGCTAGTCCCTCAGCCAATGAGAATAGAGGGGTTCGGACCGTGGAAGGCAAAGTGGAAGCCCAGTACTGGAACGTGGCTGTGGCGCCCTTGGGCAGATCGGAGCTGGACTTTGTGGAGAATAAGATAATATGACAGGGAGGCTGCAGGGGCCCCCTGGAGCTAGGGGTGGGGTTGCGATTGTGACCCCTGCAACCCCTTATGCTATGCCCATGGGGTCATGCAAATGATGATGTATTTCAATGCAGGCACATCTCATTTTGACAGCCATCATACATTTTGTTTACAACCATGTTACTTTAGTATACAAATACACAAAAAATTCACTAGCGCTCAATGAGAAAATTCATAACCCAAATGTCAAAATTAAGACTTTTATGTGGGGTGTAAGGTAAATAGTCCAGTGCTGCGGAAATAATGGTACCCGGAAGTACCAAACATACAGAAAAACACCAGCAAAGTCGGCGCTCGTGGATATCTACAATGTTAAATAACCCAAATAATGTTGGGAGAAAAATATAATGAATAGTTGGGAAAACAATCCTTTTTATTGGAGATCAACTTCTGCACTGTAATGCACAGTCCATGTACAATGGTATAACAGGCTGATTGAGCTTATATACATCTGATGTAGTATTCGCCAGCAGCCACCAGCAGATTCATGGGGTCAGAGCTCACAGATTCAGTCACCATGCCATCAACAAATGGAACACACAGTACCTTTAGGGGCAGATGGAAGAGAGGCGATGGTAAAAAGATGGTCGTCACACCATCGACAGGGACCTGACCTCGGGTGATCCGTGTAGCCTCAAAGTGTCACCGCAGGGTGGTAGGAACAGGATCCTCCAGCGAATCCAACAGCCGGGGACACGGCGCGATGAGGTCTGTGAAAACGGGCGCTTGTTCCGTACGAGCGCGCTGACGTCACACGTCTGGGACGCCGCTCAGCAATCTAAACAGTCAAATAAGGATGTGATGGGTGCCCTCTGGTGGGGAATTCGTAGAGTGCACGCTCCCATACACTGTGATGGAAAACTGCCAGCGAAAAAAAGCTTTAAAATGAAGTTGATAAATAGCAAAATTTAAAATTTGGATGGAATTTCCATAAGTGGGGGATAGGTATATGTCTTGACGACGCGTTTCGCGCTTCAAAACGCTTTTTCAAAGGACTTTCAAAACGCGTCGTCAAGACATATACCTATCCCCCCACTTATGGAAATTCCATCCAAATTTTAAATTTTGCTATTTATCAACTTCATTTTAAAGCTTTTTTTCGGCTGCTGGCGAATACTACATCAGATGTATATAAGCTCAATCAGCCTGTTATACCATTGTACATGGACTGTGCATTACAGTGCATAAGTTGATCTCCAATAAAAAGGATTGTTTTCCCAACTATTCATTATATTTTTCTCCCAACATTATTTGGGTTATTTAACATTGTAGATATCCACGAGCGCGGACTTTGCTGGTGTTTTACTTTAGTATACAGAAGCCTGAAAATGCAATCTTGCAACTATCATTTGCCTGGTGAGGACATGTATTCATCAGTAAACCTGTATGTGCTATTGGAGGAAGAATACTTTCAATAGCAAAATGCCAGAGGGCTATCAGAACTTGGAATAATGCTTTTGTTAAGTCACAGTTAGGTTAAAAGTTTGTATTCAAAATACAATCTGCCTTTTTGTCGTTTGTGTCCTGTAGGAGAGTTTCCTATTCACAACCTTTCTTGGTGACCTATGCCACTAAGAAAAACAAGTGAGCCAAATGGTGATAAATATAGTAATGTATGAATTAGTAGGTAGATGGTGCTGCATTTCTTAAATTTTTTCCTAATATCACCAAATGGGGTGAAGCTTGTTTGGGTGTATGGAACCTGAACTCTAGGCTGGCAGCTTCGGCCTACCAAAAGGCTTAGATTGTAAACCAATTTAGGTTTTGATTGTGTAAAGTGAATCGAAGTGTCACCTTGTGATACTGCAGTCCAGATACAAGTTTATTCCAATGTAAAATCAAATGAAAACTTAATAAACATAATAAATAATAGACAAACAGATATTTGTTGGAGAGGTAAGCTCGAAAGGGGGACTATGAACCACATTTGGTATAGCTGTCATTTGGTGAGAAATTTCTGGGAAAAATTCACGAGATATATTGGAAAGTGTCGGGAGTACAGAGGAATCTAAATATAGACGTTTCATTGCTATATTTGATTCTAGACTCAATAAAGAGCATCAAGAAGGATATTTTTCATCATATGACAACAGCAGCTACAACAATAATAGCTTGCAATTGGAGAGAAAAAAAAAGGCCAAATATAGCAGATTGGATATGTGAAATGAACGAAATACAATATATGGAAAGACAGATAAGAGAAGAAGGATACATAAATAGTCAAATGCCAGAAATTTGGCAAAAGTGAATTTCGGCTCTCGGAAGGAATATATATAAATGGGGAAATAAGGTGAAATACGAAGGGGAAACGTAAAGGAAATGAAAAATGGGAGAGAAATAAGTGTGAGATGGGTGGTTTTTCTTTCTTTTTTTGGATGAATGGATGAGAGGATGAATGGATATGGAAGATAATAGGAGTATAAGTAGATAAATGATGAAGGGTTTATGGTTTTAAGGATAAAGTAACTAAGAGATTCTAATCAAGATTCGGTATACTGAATAACTAGTGGGAACAATGTATATTGTAACTGAATCTTGTATAATTGTAAAAGCTTTTTGTATTTAAGAAAAAGATTAATACAAATAAATTGAAAACAAACAAATATATATATATATATATATATATATATATATTTATATATTCAAACATAAAATACTTTCTCCCATTATCAATCGGAAATATATGTTTACAATTTTTTTTTCCTACCGTTGTTAGTTGTAATCTTTTCATTAAGCCATTTGATGTAAAGAAACTCATCTTTTCTTGTGATTTTCCTTTCTTTGGTCAGAGGACAGTTTGGTAACAAGAAATATCTGCAGCTGGGGGAAATGCTTTAAACAATCATTTTGCCTAAAAGCAGTTACATTATATTTAATAGCTATTTGGAGGATTTGATATTTTCCAGACTTTGGTATAAGTTGTTATCTAATCATCAACTTACAATATGTTTAAAGTATTGTTTTAAGAGTTTACTGAAAACAGAGTCTATGATTAGTCAGATTTCAGGAAGTAAATATGAGTCCATGGAAGTGTTGGAAAAGACCAGCTGAGAAAGTTTGCCTTATAGAGTCGTCATTAAAGGTCCCCAGAGAGTATTTCTGGCAGAGAAAGGGCTATGAAATCATGCATGAAATGGTGAGAATTCTGAGATGCCACAGTTAAGTTTGGCTTGGCCGCCCTCCAGAAAAGCTTATGCTGAACCATTTATTGTGCAAGACACAAAAAGACACATTGCAATCATTTTTTTTCTTGCTTATTTCCTTAATTAAAAGAACATGTTACACATGGTGCTCTTATCGCTTACAGATGTCAATGAATGTTCAATGGGCGCACCATGCCAACAGCGCTGCTACAACACCTATGGCACCTTTCTCTGTCGCTGTAATCAAGGCTATGAACTGGATCAGGATGGCTATACCTGCAATGGTAAGCACCCCTGTGCCGTGTTATGCCATTATAAATTGTTATTTTGAGCAGCATACTGTAGTCTTCAGCTGATTCAACACACAATCTTATTTGTCCGTTCTTCAGATGATAGAAGTTCACCGCATAGAGAAAGCAATGCGGCCATGTTGGTGCAAACCTTTTTTCATCATTTGACTTTCTCATTGTAAATATTTTATATCTGATGTGTTTAAGTTCTGCCTGGTGCTGAAAAAATGAGACAAACACCTTCTATGGCTGTACATTTTCTCTTACCCTCAGCAGCACGGAATTCACAGAAATCGTAAAAGTTTTAAGATTTTTTTTTTGTATCGCTCCTTAAAGGGGTTGTAAAGGTAAAAATGTTTTCCCTAAATATCTTCCTCTACCTTAGTGCAGTCCTCCTTCACTTACCTCATCCTTCCATTTTGCTTTTAAATGTCCTTATTTCTTCTGAGAAATCCTCAATTCCTGTTCTTCTGTCTGTAACTCCACACCGTAATGCAAGGCTTTCTCCCTGGTGTGGAGTGTCGTGCTCGCCTCCTCCCTTAAACGGGGAGGGGGCGAGCAGGAGAGTTAGGACGCCCACTAACACACAGCTCCTTTCTCTATCTGCAACGTAGAGAGCGTCCTGACTCTCCTGCTCCACCCCTTCCCCCTCGAGGGAGGGGGCGAGCACGACACTCCACACCAGGGAGAAAGCCTTGCATTACTGTGTGTAGTTACAGACAGAAGAACAGGAAGTGAGGATTTCTCAGAAGAAATAAGGACATTTAAAAGCAAAATCGAAGGATGAGGTAAGTGAAGGAGGACTGCACTAATGTAAAGGAAGCTACTGTACATAGGGATTTTTTTTTTTTTTACCTTTATAACCCCTTTAAGGCCCATACACACGATCTGACTTTTTGACAACAAATGTCCGACAGACCTGTTTGATCGAACAATCCGACTGTGTGTGTATGCTCAGTTGGACAAATGTTTTGTGTTTTTCACTGGACAAATGTTCGCTGTGAAAACAGACAACCATTCCGGCTACAAATGTCCGATGGAGGATAATCCGATCATGTGTGCACAAGTCCATCGGACTTAAATCCAAAGTACAAACACGCAGGCTCCGAACCAATGCTAAAAATCAGCCAACAATAGCAGAAGTGTCCCAAAGGGTGGCGGTAAAGAGCTGAAAAAACATGTGATTTGGTGAAAGTTGGCTGAAAAAGTCCTGCCGTGTGTATGCATACCAAGTTCACGGACAACGCCCTTCAGACAGAAATCCACAGAAAAGTCAGATGGAAGTCCGATCGTGTGTTTGAAACTCTACTTCTGCTAATGTTGTGTTATGGTTAGCAGTGCTTCTGAGCATGCATGTTTGTACTTTGGAGTTTTGTCCGACGGACGCAATCGGATAATCTGACAAGACACATTTGTTGGCGGACAATTTTAAAGCATGCTATCCGACATTTGCTGGCGCAAAATCCAACAACAATTGTCTGATTGAGCATACACACAGTCTGATCTTCCAACAACAGCCTGTCATCACATGATTCCCATTGGATAATGCGATCGTGTGTACGAGGCTTTCCAGTTACTGTGAGCCAGCAGACTCTGTGTTGTATCTGTGCCCTCCCCCTATCCTGACAGATATAGAATACTGAGAAGGAGGCGTGGCCACTCTAGAAGTTTAATTCTTCCACATCCAAATAACTAATAAAACAGAAGTGAGAGTTTTTGTTATTCAAATGAAAGAATTGCTGTATTTGTGAAATTTCATTGGTACCAATTTAGATGTAAAAAGCGATTAATGGATTCTTATAATGTTGGTGTGCTTTTTTTATCTTACTAATAATATAAATTGTACATCTATTACTATTTCTAGATATTGATGAATGCAGCTACTCCAGCTACCTGTGCCAGCATCAGTGTGTGAACGAGCCTGGGCGCTTTTCCTGCATTTGTCCGGATGGATACAGTTTGCTGGGCACCCGCCTCTGCCAGGGTAAGATCACACAACAATATTGCTGAACTAAACGACTAAGGGCCAGATCCACGTACATCGGCGCTTCTTTACGTCCGGCGTAGTGTATCTCAGATACACTACGCTGCCGTAACTTACAGCGTATTTCCCGTATTCTCTAAGAATTTGCGCCGTAAGTTACGGCGGCGTAGTGTATCTGTGTCGGCGTAAGGGCGCGCAATTCAAATGAGTGAGATGGGGGCGTGTTGTATGCTAATAAGTCTTGACCCAACGTAAATTACGTTTTTTCTGAACGGCGCATGCGCCGGCCGTGGGGGTATCCCAGTGCGCATGCTCGAAATTAACCCGCAACAAGCCAATGCTTACGACGTGAACGTCATTCTACGCAAAGCTCTATTCGCGAACGACTTACGCAAACAATGTAAAAAATTCAAAATTCTACGCTGCTTCAGGCGTATCTTGCTTTGTGGATACAAAACAAAGATACGCCGGAGCAAACTAGCAGTTACGCGGCGTATCAATAGATACGCCAGCGTAACTGCTTCATATATCTGGCGCAAAATTTTTGTTTCTCAACCTTTCATCAGTCAAGGCACTCTTTAAAATTCCACACAATCTGACGGCACCCCATCCTAAAATTTAAAAAACAAAGCTAATAGTTTTGCATAATGCAGCAACATCCACATAGGAAGGACACCCAACATTACTGGTGATTTATTCTTCCAAAGCCAACACACCTTTGCACACTGGCACTGATTAGTATTTCAATGTTTCACTTCTCTCTCACTTTCTCTCCCTTACTCAACGAATGTGACGCCAGCGCTGATAGGGAGGGACAAACAAGGATGCTGTGCAGGTGCTCAACGTCCTCCTTAGCAACCAATGATGTTATTGGTTGTTAGGACACTGGCGGCTAGAAGGTTGTGATGGTACACAATGAAAACCTGTGGCTTTATGTAACTAATAGGCAGGCTTGATCCACCCGCTGGCTTGTATACAATTATTGGCCAATTTATAGGCATTTTGCCAAGGCACCCCTGAAGGCACCCTGATTGAAAAAAGCTTGATTAGAGCGTATTTTCTGTGTATTAAATGGATCAGCCCCCTTCACATATATGTGGACTTAATCATATACTGTACGTTGTACTTGATTATATACAGCATGTAGATGCACTTGAAATCAAGTGTACAAATTGATTTATTTGAGTGCACAGAGCAACCTATAGCAGGATACAGTCAGATGTTTGTTTAGTACTTACAGTGTTAATGAGAAAGCCTAGGTGAGAGAGGTTGGGCTTCTTGGTTTCCGGTATTATATTACATACTATACTTCTGCTTTTCTGCTCCTTCTCACATTGCAAGTCTGTGGGTTGTATTTACTCATGAAAAAAGTTGCATAGCTGATCAAAACTGCATGTAAATTCATTCTGTGCAAATTAGGCTATTTTCTCTACAGATAAATTGTGTGGATAAGGAAAATGCTGCAATACGGCCTCTAGGTGCTGAGTATCATAGGAAATAAGTGTGCTCATCAGCTCCATCTAGTGGCCATATGCAGTATTCACCCCATCCACACATTTTATCAGTAGCGGCCCGTCCATTAGGGGCACAGGGGCACTGCCGCCCCCCATCCATGTGTTTGGACCCCTAATCTACATGCAGGGTGCCTAAAACATGGATTCCAATGGGAGTTTTTTTAAAGGATTCTATGTATTCTATGCATTAAGATAAAAAACATTTTGTCTATAGCAAGTCCCCCAGCACACCCTAATACTTACCCGGAGCCCCTTCTCTATCCAGCAATGTCCACGATTCCCTCGGCCATCCGGAACTCTCCTCCTGATTAGCTGGGGCACAGCTGTGGCACCATTGGCTCCTGCGGTTGTCAATCAAAGTTAGTTAGCCAATCAGGGGAGAGAGTCTCTGTCTGAATGGATACACGGAGCTCTGGCTCAGCTCAGGTACCCCCATAGCAAGCTGCTGATCTATGAGGGCACTCGTCAGGAGGGAGGGGCCTGGAGCAGCGAAGAGGGACCCGAGAAGAGGAGGATCCAGGCTGCTCTGTGCAAATCCAGTACAACAGAGCAGGTTTTTTTTGTTTTTTTTAAAGCGAGACTTTAAAATCACTTTAAGCAATCACTTTAAGCATGTGATTAGAGCTAGAGGCTATAATAGGCTTCATAAAAGGGTTGTGTGATAATAGGACAATAGCTAATGAATATTGGCTATTGTCGCACTGATTCTCCTTCCAGTGAATCAGGAAGCGGGTCGTGAGACATGAGAACTGTTTAGCGATTGTCCGAAAGGAGAGGAAATCCTATTGGTCACCTTGGAGGAGGGAGGGGAGGCAGGGAAAGCTGCGCCGCTGTGAAGTAGAGGAAGGAGAAGGTGAAAGAGAAATTCCCTCTCTTGGTTCAAATACTATTCCCTCCCATTTCCCCCCAAGCACAAATCCTCTCCCCCTTCTAGCATAAAAGAAAAAAAAATGTTGACACCGCTAGACATTTTGTGAGCTGTTAACTTCTTGTACACTCTGGGGCATATCCACAAAAAGCCGGCGCAACTTAAAAAATCCCATTTAAGTTACACTGCCTTAAAATTTCTACCGAAGTGCCCGATCCACAAAGCACTTACCTAGAAATTTCAGGCTGTGTAACTTAAATCCGGCCGGCGTAAGGCGTTCCTCTTCATCAGGGGGCGATTCCCATTTTAATGAGGCGCGCTCCCGCGCCGGCCGTACTGCGCATGCGCAAAGTTACGTTATGCCGAGTTTTGTGGATCGCGCCGGGTAAAAAAAAGTTGCGTCGGGAAAAAAAAAAAAAATTGTCAGCGTCGCTCGGCATGCATTCCTGAGGGAGAACTCCATGCCAATTTTCAAAGAAAAAACCGGCATGGGTTCCCCCCCCAGGAGCATACCAGGCCCTTAGGTCTGGTATGGGTTGTAAGGAGACCCCCCCCTACGCCGAAAAATCGATGTAGGGGGTCCCCCTACAATCCATACCAGACCCGTATCCAAAGCACGCTACCCGGCCGGCCAGGAATGGGAGTGGGGACGAGCGAGCGCCCCCCCCCCCCCTCCTGAGCCGTACCAGGCCGCATGCCCTCAACATGGGGGGGTTGGGTGCTCTGGGGCAGGGGGGCGCACTGCGGGCCCCCCCACCCCAGAGCACCCTGTCCCCATGTTGATGAGGACAGGACCTCTTCCCGACAACCCTGGCCGTTGGTTGTCAGGGTCTGCGGGCGGGAGCTTATCGGAATCTGGGAGTCCCCTCAAATAAGGGGGCCCCCAGATACCGGCCCCCCACCCTAAGTGAATGGATATGGGGTACATCGTACCCCTACCCATTCACCTGGAGGCAAAGTGATAGTTATTAAACACACGACACAAGGGTTTTTAAAATCATTTATTAGTCTGCTCCCTCTGTCTTTGTTGCACTATTACCAGTTAGATAAAGTAGGGCCACCCTAGGACTGGAAGTGTGTTACTGGCAGGATCGCCAGATAAAAAAAACTAAAAACAATTGCACCCACCACATCTAATAACTGGTAAGCTGCAACATATACTAGTTATTGGCTTTAGATATACTTTAAAGCATATGTAAAACCTAAACATAGTTTTTGCTTCGGAAATTTTTTTTTTTTTTTTTCGTCTTTAGCTACAGGGATTCTGGGAAATATACAGATTCTGTTTTAAATGGTTTACCATCAAATACCATATAAAAAGCATGTGTGCCCTCTAATTTGGTTTAACAACTTCTACTTTGAGCATTGCTGTGTAAACACGGTGCAGCATTGTGGCTTTGATGATGTCTTTTCTGAGCCTGCCAGAGCAAGCCTTGTGTGGCTATGAGCAAACCTGGTCATATCAAAGTGTTTGCCTAATTAGTTGCTAAGATGTATATAAATGCACTGTAATAGATTATAGGGCACAGAAATGTAAAAATTATTTGGTTTCCAGTCAGAAGTGCTGTACATAAAAAAAAAAAACAAGTAGGGCCAGATTCACATAGAGATACGACGGTGTATCTCCTGATACACCGTCGTATCTCTGAGTTTTGTCGGTCGTATCTATGCGACTGATTCAGAGAATCAGGTTACGCATAGATATGCCTAAGATCCGACAGGTGTAACTGTGTTACACCGTCGGATCTTAGGCTGCAATTCTAGGCTGGCCGCTAGGTGGCGTTTCGCTTTATTTACGCAACGAATATGCAAATGAGGAGATACGCCGATTCAGAAACGAACGACCGCCCGGCGCTTTTTTTTACGCCGTTTGCGTTCGGCTTTTTCCGGCATATAGTTACCCCTGGGTCTATGAGGCGCAGCCAATGTTAAGTATGGCCGTCGTTCCCGCGCCAAGTTTTGAATTTTTACGTCGTTTGCGTAAGTCGTTTCACAAAAGAGCTGGACGCAAGTTACGCTCACGCCGAAACCAATGACGTCCTAGTGACGTCATTTGGACCAATGCACGCTGGGAAATTTAGCCGGCGGCGCATGCGTAGTTCAATCGGCGCGGGGACCAGGGCCGTCTTTACCACAGGGCAAATGGGGCAGCTGCCCAGGGCCCTGTCACTGTTGGGGGCCCAAAGAAACCCCCTTTAAAAAAAAAAAAAAAAAAAAAAAAAAATTTTTTTTTTTTTTTTTAGGGGTCCGGATGTCCCCAGGGGCCCGGAGGCCCCCATGGCCCCAGATGGCAACCCCCCTTTTTTTATTTATTTTTAAATAAAAAAAATATATTTTTTTAATATATTTTATTTTTTATTAAAGGGCCAATTTTTTTCAGTTTTTTTTTCAAAGGGACAATTTTTTTTAGGGGTTCCCAGGGGCCCGGAGGCCCCCAGGGCCCCAGATGGCAACCCCCCTTTTTTTATTTATTTTTAAATAAAAAATATATGTATTTTTAATATATTTTATTTTATTTTTTATTAAAGGGACAATTTTTTTAGAGGTTTTTTTTTCAAAGGGACAATTTTTTTTAGGGGTTCCCAGGGGCCTGGAGGCCCTCAGGGCCCCAGATGGCAACCCCCCTTTTTTTATTTATTTTTAAATAAAAAAAATATTTTTTTAATATATTTTATTTTATTTTTTATTAAAGGGCCAGTTTTTTTTAGAGTTTTCTTTTCACAGGGACAATTTTTTTAGGGGTTCCCAGGGGCCCAGAGGCCCCCAGGGCCCCAGATGGCAACCCCCTTTTTTTATTTATTTTTAAATAAAAAAAATATTTTTTTTTAATATATTTTTATTTTATTTTTTATTAAAGAACCAATTTTTTTTTAGAGGTTTGGGGGTCCCCAGGGGCCCGTAGTTCCCCAGGGCCCTGGGATGACAACCCCCCTTTTTTTATAAAAAAAATATTTTTTTTATATATTTCTTTATTTCTTTTATTTTTTATATATATATATATTATATATATATATAATATATTATTATTATTATTATTATTATTATTATTATTATTATTATTATTAAAGGTTTCAGAGGTCCCCAGGGCCCCGGATGGCAACCCCCCTTTGTGTATAATTTTTTTTCATATTATTTTATTTCTTTTTTTTCTTTTTATTTATTTTTTATATTTTTTATTAAAGGGCTCAGAGGTCCCCAGGGCCCCATGTGGCAAACACCCTTTTTTATTTTTTTTTATAAATGTTTATTTTTTTATTTTTGTTTATATATATTTTTTTTTATTATTAAAGGGCCCAGAGGTCCCCATGGCCCTGGATGGCAACCCCCCCTTTTTTTTTATAAATGTTTCTTTTTTTATATATATTTTTTTATTTTTTATTAAAGGGCCCAGAGGTCCCGGATGGCAACCCCCTTTTTTTGTAATTTATTTTTATAAAAAAAAAATTATTAAAGGGCCCAGAGGTCCCCAGGGCCCCAGATGGCAACCCCCTTTTTTAAAAAAAATATATATATATTTTATATATATTTTTTATTTCTTTTTATTAAAGGTCTCAGAGGTCCCCAGGGCCCCGGATGGCTACACCCCTTTTTTATATTTTACTTTATTTTAAAAAAAAGAATTTGTAAAGGGCCCCCGCTTCTAAATTCGCGGCAGCCCCCCCCTGCTTCTCAATTTTAGGTGGCAGCACCCCCCCCCCCCGGTTCTCTGCTCCAGGGGGCCCATGCCTGAAGCTGTGTAAGTGGCCCCATAATTCCTGATCCCTGCCGCCCATTAAGCCCCTGTGCTGCCCACAAATCAGGCTGAAAATCATCAGCGGCACGCAGCCAGTGACAGTACTGCTTACCTTCCCAGTGTTTTAAAATGTACAGCACCCCTGGCTTCCCTTTAGAATGTGATTTTATAACATCCCCAGTTTGCTCTTCCCGAGGCTGACTTCTTCATGTCCTGCTCCTCAAGGTATGTCACTGTTTGCTATTCTATATTGTAAATAGAAGTTTTCTGTAGAGTGTGCCCAAAGTCTTTATAATATTTGATGATTCACTGCAGGTCTGGTCAGTGTTTTAAAAAGTTCCTCTATTTTACACATGGCATGGCATGGGGGTTACAGCACCGTCTGTCCATTCTGCCTTAGCACCATGGGACCCCATGCCATGCCATGTGTAAAATTGAGGAACTCTTTAAATCACAGACCAGACCTGCAGTCCAGGCTGAGTAAGGCCTCAGAGCACATGGCATTACTGTCTGTATTTAACTGCTTGATGGGCTTATTTTGGGCCTGGCTGGTTCACATGTATGTGTTTTGAATGGGCCGCCATGCCTGCGTTTCCTGCAAAGAAAAGCGCATGCCTCATGTAATAGGCTGCGCACACGGCATGCCTATGCCCATCAAGCACTGAAACACAGCACTGTCTGTCCATTATGCTGTCTGCTGTGACTTATCTGCAGTTCCCGCACTGTCAAACTTGCTGCATTTTTAGACGTTTAGGTCACGCTTTTAAAAACACAGTGCGTTTGTGTGTGCAAGAACTGCAGGTAAGTAGCATGGTGCAAAAGCAGAATGGATTTCAAGGCAACTGTATTTTTAAAATGCTGAATGTACCTTCTGCAGGAAACAAAAGCATGGCAGCCCATTCAAATCAATGGGCTGCTGTACCTTCACAAATGAGGACCGCCAAAACATACATGTGAACCAGCCAGGCCCAAAATAAGCTGGAGGGGGGCCCCAAAAAAATGTTTGCCCTGGGCCCAAACCATATTAAAGACGGCCCTGGCGGGGACGCACCTGATTTAAATACTACACTCCCCCTAGCCGCGGAATTTGAATTCCGCCGGGGGATTTACGATACGCTGCCGCAAGTTTTGAGGTAAGTGCTTTGTGAATTACCCACTTGCCTCAAAAACTTGCGGCGGCGCATCTTAAATCACATAGGTTACGCAGATTTTCCACCAATTTCATTCAAGTGGACTTATTATTTACAGGTATTAAAATAGCGCCATCAATTTACGCAGCTCTTTACATATACCTGTATATTGTACATTCACATCAGCCCCTGCCCCCGAGGAGCTTACAATCTAAGGTCCCTAACTCACATTCAGGGCCAATTTAAACAGGAGCCTATAAACCTACCAGCGTGTCTTTAAAATATGGGAGGAAACCCCCTCAGGGAGAACATGCGAGCGCCAGGGAGGTTGTAACGTGGTTGGGATTTGAACCGACAACCCTAGTGCTGCTAGAATGGAAATGATAACCACTGCCACTCTGCTGTCCAGGCCTTCTCTTGAAGTACCGGTAGTTATTTTGTAGCCTAAAATGATATTTTCTAGCTAAAATGTATCCGTTTGTTGAATGGGGTGGAGTTTGGAAGTTACAAAGGTATGAATAACCTCTGTCTAGTAATATGACAATACTAATGATCAGCAGTATGAAGTATATATCAGAGCACAGCATTCAAAGTGGAGCTTTGTGCAACAAACTGCAGAGTGTTTAGAATGGGGTTGTCTAGAGTTTGTCACATACAGTGTACAGAGAGGATGATCCACTATGAACCCCAAAACAAAAAGCACACCCTACCATGAACTAGAGTTGTCCCGATACCGATGCTAGTACTTGTATTCGGGCAAATGCTCTGATGCTTAATCTGATACCTGGACAGTCAGGGGTGATCGTGCAGCGTTGGGGAGGAGTTACAATCACCGATCTCCCTGTATAGTTTTCAATAAAGCAGCTGACAGCCGCTTTTCCTCCTCTCCCTCCCTCTGCTTTCAGCTGCTTTATTGAAATCTATACAGGGAGATCGGTGATTGTAACTCCTCCCCAGTGCCGCATCGATCACCCCTGACTGTTCCCCCATATCCTTTTCCGAATGCACAGAGTTAGTGATCACTGACTCAAATGCATGTGCCTCCACTGTGGGGACGCTCATTGTTTAGTGTTAGGACCACAGATATTACAGGGTGCCTTGGCGCGGCTCTGTGGCTCACGCATGCGTTTGCAAATGCGTGCGGACTAGACCCCTGTTTTTAACGCATAGTGTTAGACAGGTTAATTGGTTGTCTGCTAGCTGGTCGGTAAGTAGGCTTGGTTTTTCCCTGGGCATTCCCCAGGTTTTTGTTGTTAGTGATCACTGACTCTGTTCATTCATAACTGTAACTGTGTTTACAATGCTTCAGTTTATGAATGGAGAGGAGCTGCTGTCTCCTTTCCATTCATCTTCAGTGCAGCTGAGGCTGCAGAGAAAGGGACTGGGGAATCTGTGTTCTCAGTCCCTTTCCCTGTCTCAAAAGGGAAGATGTCAGAGGTCTATTAAGACCCCTGATATCTCACCAAAGCCACCCCCCAACACGGCTAAAAAAAAAAAAAAAAAATTGTAATAAATACATTTTTTAAAAGGTTAAATTGTAAAAATAACAAACAAAAGAAAGAAAAAACACACTGACACCCCCCCCCCCAAAAAAAAAAGAAAGCATTGTAAAAATAAAAACAACAAGAAAAAGATAAATAAAAATATAAACTACTGACAGTCTACGCGTCATCAGTGTTGCATATTAGTGCCACTGTCACATGACATAAACATTTTTTTTCCGGTATCGGCGAGTACTTGAAAGAAAGTATCGGTCTTAAAAAAGTGGTATCGGGGCAACCCTACCATGAACCCTAATGCAACCCTATCCTAAACCCCCAGTACACATATGCCACACTTGAAAAACTGTATCTTCCATCCCAGCTATCTCAAATGCACAACTGTTGGCTTAGCATGGCAGGAACATTAAGGCCCCTTTCACACTGACACGTTTTTCAGGCAGTTTAGTGCTAAAAATATCGCTGCTATACCGCCTGAAAAAATCCTGCCCTGCAGTCTTCAGTGTGACAGCCCAAAGGCTTTCACATTGAAGTGGTGCGCTAGCAGGACTGCTCCAAAAGTCCCGCTAGCCGCATCTTTGGAGCGGTATAGGAATGGGGTGTTTACCGCTCCTTCATATTGAAATCAATGGGAAACGCGGTAATACCCCCGGCAATGCAGAGGCGCATTGCCGGCAGTATTAACCCTTTTCCGGCCACTAGCGGGGGTTAAAACCGCACCGCTAGCGGCCGAATATCGTGGTAAATACGACGGTATAGCGGCGCTAAAAATAGTGCCGCTATACCGCCACCGCACCTCCCCTGCCCCGTGTGAAAGGGGCCTAACACAAAACCCTTTTTTTGTAAATAAATCAATATTTATTTAATTGGATTTTAATGTTTAATATGCAAAACAACAATACCAAAGAAAATAAACACTTTTTTGTTACAGTAGGTCCAAAAGAGATATTGTTAAATCAGCCATAACAGCTTTTCAACTGTAATTGCTTTTCTATCTCTGGTGGCAGCTTCCACTAGATCAGGGATGTCAAACTCAATTTCATTGTGGGCCCCATCAGCATAATGACTGCCCACAAAAGGGCCGGTTGTATCTGTAAGATTAGATGTCCACCCCCCCCCCATACATTAGATGTCAAGAGCCACCCCACCATCAGAAGTTGAGTCCCCCCACTCTCCCTTACATCACAGTGCACCCCTCTTTCCTTATGCTGCTGCTGGGAAGAAGCTGTATGCATTGCTTGAAAGCAGAAAGTAAGGGTCTGGAGGAGGACCAGAGGAGGGCTGGAGCTCTCCTGTAGCTGCAGGAGAGGTGCGAGGGCCACATGAAATGGCCTGGAGGGCCAGATTCGGCCCGCGGGCCTTGTGTTTGACACCTGTGCCCTAGATAATGTCCCAGTTTCTGATTGGAAAAAATTCCCCAATGTGTAACCATGCCAATGACATTTCAATAATGTTTCATAATCTTGTTTTTAACCAGATATCAACGAATGTGAGACCGGAGCCCATACTTGCACTGAACAACAATCCTGCGTCAACTTCCATGGGGGTTACCGTTGCGTAGAAAAGAATCTCTGCATAGAACCATATATTCAAGTGTCTGACAAGTAAGTATTTTGGGAAGAGCGTTCTTTTTCTTGCCGATTGCACACATACTCATAGAAACAGTGGGCCAGATTCAGATAGGTCAGCGGATCTTTAGATTTACCTTATGCCGCGGCAAGTTTTTGAGGCAAGTGCTTTATTCAGAAAGCACTTGCCTCTAAAGTTGCGGCGGCGTATCGTAATTCCCCGGCGGAATTCAAATTCCGCGGCTAGGGGCGTCTAAAATTTAAATCAGGCGCGTCCCCGAGCCGATCTAACAGCGCATGCGCCGTCCGCAAATTTTCCCAGCGTGCATTGCTCGCAAGGACGTCATTGGTTTCGACGTTAACGTAAATTACGTCCGGCTGTATTCGCAAACGACGTAAAAAATTCAAATCTCGCGCGGGAACGACGGCCATACTAAACATAGGATATGCCGCACTTACCCCTCCTATAGCAGAGGTAACTTTCCGCAGGAAAAAGCCGAACGCAAACGACGTAAAAAAAAAGCGCCGGGCGGTCGTTCGTTTCTGAATCGGCGTAAATGCTCCTTTGCATATTCGACGTGTAAAAGATACGGAAGCGCCACCTAGCGGCCGGCCTGGAATTGCAGCCTAAGATCCGACGGTGTAAGTCACTTACACCTGTCGGATCTTAGGCATATCTATGCGTAACCTGATTCTATGAATCAGGCGCATAGATACGACGGCCGGACTCAGAGATACGACGGCGTATCAGGAGATACGCCGTCGTATCTTCTTTCAGAATCCGGCCCAGTATGTTAGAGCGGAGTTCCACCCAAAAATATATACACACACACACACACATATACATATGTATGTCATTAACCACTTCAGCCCTGGACCATTTGGCTGCCAAATGACAGGCCACTTTTTGCGATTTGTCACTGCATCTCTTTAACTGACAATTGCACGTGCACGTGCGACGTGGCTCCCAAACAAAATTGATGCCCTTTTTTCCCCACAAATAGACCTTTCTTTTGGTGGTATTTGATCACCTCTGTGGTTTTTATCTTTTGCGCTATAAACAAAAATAGAGCAAATTTTTTTTTTTTTAAAAAGCAATATTTTGTGCTTTTTTCTATAATAAATATCCCCATTTAAAGAAAAAAAAATTCTCTCAGTTTAGGCTGATATGTATTCTTCTACATATTTTTTGGTAAAAAAAAATTGCAATAAGCGTATATTGATTGGTTTGCGTGTTATTTTTTACTAGTAATGGCGGCGTTCTGTGATTTTTATTGTGACTGCGACTTTATGGTGGGCACATTGAACACCTTTGACACATTTTTACTGTAAAAATGACACTGGCAGTGAAGGTGATAACCACTAGGGGTGTCTCCTAGGGAGTGATTCTAACTGTTAGGGGGAGGAGCTACCAGTGACACGTCAGCGGTCACTGTTCCCGATCACAGGGAACAGTAGATCAGTGACATGTCACTAGGCAGAACAAGGGAATGCCTTGTTTACAAAGGCATCCCCCTGTTCTGCCTTTGCCGCCCACAATCGGGGGTCGCCCGGGAACATTTAGTTCCCGGGACCCACGGGTGCACTCTCGAGGCACGCAGCGGGCGCACCCTCTGGGCAGCAAATTTAAAGGGACATACATGTACGCCCATTTGCCTGCTTGTGCCATTCTGCTGACATATATCGGTGTGAGGCGGTCAGCAAGTGGTTAAATGCAGTATTCCATATATAAAAAGCTTAGTTGTATTATGTTAGGACTTCAAAGCAATCCTTCCAGCAAAAACTATATAGAACAATTATTGGCCCCTTATTGATAGTAATGGTTCTCACATAAGGCTACCTTTCTATTTATCTTTTTTAGATTTCAATATATTAATTTAATTTAAATGATTGTATGAAAAAGAACACATATGTATGTGTACACGAGAACGTAAAGTGACTGTAAAAAATGCGAAGAAAAATGCAGGCCTAATGAAAGTACAATGGATAGATATCAGCAGAGAAAAACAGTGGGGGTTATTTACAAAAGGCAAATCCACTTTGCACTACAACTGCAAAGTGCACTTGGAAGCGCAGTCGCTGTAGATCCAAGAACACTGAGGGCCAGATTCTCCTAGTTTGGCGTAACTTTGTGCGGGCGTAACGTAACCTATTTACGTTACGCCTCCGCAACTTAGACGGGCAAGTGCTGTATTCTCAAAGCACTTGCTCCGTAAGTTGCGGCGGCGTAGCGTAAATAGGCCGGCGTAAACCCACCTAATTAAAATTTGGAACAGAGGGGCGTGTTTTATGTAAATGTTCTGTGACCCGACTTGATTGACGTTTCTCACGAGCGGCGCATGCGCCGTCCGTGGAAATCTCCCAGTGTGCATTGCTCCTAATACGCCGCAAGGACGTATTGGTTTTGACGTGAACGTAAATTACTTCCAGCCCCATTCACGGACGAGTTACTCAAACGACGTAAAATTTTCAAATTTCGTTGCGGGATCGACGGCCATACTTAACATTGGTACGCCGCACTTACGCCACCATATAGCAGGGGTAACTTTACACCGGGAAAAGCCTAACGTAAACGGCGTATCTGTACTGCGTCGGCCGGGCGTACGTTCGTGAATTCGCGTATCTAGCTGGTTTACATATTTCAACGCGTAAATCAGCGTACACGCCCCTAGCGGCCAGCGTAAATATGCAGTTACGATCCGACAGCGTAAGAGACTTACGCCGGTCGGATCTAATAGAAATCTATGCGTAACTGATTCTAAGAATCAGGCGCATAGATACGACCTGCCAGACTCAGAGATACGACGGCGTATCTGGAAATACGCCGTCGTATCTCTTTTGAGAATCTGGCCCTGAATGTTGGCACGTTTTTATTCAACCTGACATTGGCCCATGTGTACTAGGCATCAGGAAGACAACTTCATAGAATAAGGCATCGCTTTATAAAATTCTTCTTTCTGTTTCAGCCGATGTATGTGCCCAAGCAGTAACCCCCTGTGCCGTGATGAACCTGGTTCCGTGGTATATAGGTACATGAGCATCATGTCAGACCGCAGTGTGCCCTCAGATATATTCCAGATCCAAGCCACCAGTGTCTACCCTCGGGCTTACAACACCTTCCAGATACGATCAGGAAATGAGCAGGGAGATTTCTACATCAGGGTAAGTCACGTGCCAAAAATTGCTTTTCTGTATGAGATTTTATAGATTTTCAACCATACGTGAGCATTAGGAAATCGAAACATGTTTTCTATGTCATTTTTCTCTTTAAATAAATAATTTAAGTTTCCTTGTGGTTGTAAACCTCAGACATAAATTTCAACAAAGCATTTCCCTCTATTGTGTGTACTTGTCTCAATTAAAAGCACTTAGGCTGGCCATACACCTATAGATTATCTATGGTCAGATGGAAAAAGTGGAACAGATTCCTCCATCTACA
This sequence comes from Rana temporaria, assembly GCF_905171775.1. Classification (NCBI taxonomy): domain Eukaryota; kingdom Metazoa; phylum Chordata; class Amphibia; order Anura; family Ranidae; genus Rana; species Rana temporaria. The sequence goes on along the minus strand of NC_053499.1, from coordinate 116,617,029 downwards.
CTGAACTGTGTGGATGGAAGAATCTCCCACTGGCCCAAGCTTCCATATCTTGCTAGTCCGTCCCGCTGGCTCTCAAAATACCTGAACATTCTGATTGGGTGCAGGCATTGTTTAGGTTGATAGCCAGTGGGGCCGACTAGCAAGATACTGAAGCTTGGCCCAGTTGGAGATTCCATGTTTAGTGTACATGGAGAAATTTGTTGCACTTTTTCCATCGAACCATAGAAAATCTGCTGATAATCTATAGGTCAGGGGTGCCCAACCAGTGGCCCGCAGAGCCCTCTGATGTGGCCCGCAACCTCCTGCTCTGGGATGGCTGGTTGGCAAGTCCAGATTGCAGGTTGCCGACCTGCCAGTCGAGAGCATCAGTGTTGTAAATGAAGCTAGCTGTAGAGGAAGCAAGTGGATTTTTAGAAAGTGAACCGCACCTGCAGGATATAATAGACGTCTATGGCAAAGTGCAGCTAACCGGTGGGAAAACCACAGGTACGCTGTGCCACAATAGACCGCAGGCCATCACTGTAAAAGCAGTCTTAGGCCCCTTTCACATGATCGGTCCAACCCAATCGGATGCTCCATTCACCTCTAGGGAGCGGCAGATGTAAACAGACTCTTGTCCGTTTACACCTGCCTACCTCCAATCCGATCTGCTAAAAAAACAGAAGTGGATCTGCCCCCTTCTATCTGATTGGATCGGAGGGCCCATAGAGTAGATTGGGCTGTGTCTGCTTTGTATATGCAGACTGGACACAGACCTGTCATCTGTCCACTCCGCTCATTGTGGCTCGCGACTGGTTACTAATTCGCTTAAGTTGCCTTAGGCCTTTTAAATTTTGGGAACCCCTGCTATAGGTGTATGGCCAGCTTAAGTGCCATTTCTGTATGCTGCTTTATTCCTCTATCAGCATGCATCACTTCTGGCAATTCTTTCTGACACCAAAAGAAAAATGGTGACAAGGGAGGGACCTCCAGCAGATTGACAGCCCCAGCTCTGTTTTTATCTGAAGGGGGTGTGTCCCTTCCCTCCAATCAACTCTCAGAGCTCTCCTCAACTTCAGCTCTCAGCCCCCTTTTTTCTGTACTCTCAGGCTGGGTTCACACTAGTACGAATTGGATGTGGTATTTTCCCTGCATCCAATTTGCATGACAGGAGATGGAGCCGTTTCACACACCTCTGGGGCGGCCGCGGAGCGCATTGCACAGGGGCTCTGTTTCAGGTCTGAATTCAGGCCCGATTTGTCCCTAAAACGGAAAACAGGGATGAATCGGACCCCTGCTGTAAGCCTTAAACAAGCTTATGAATTCAGCACTTTGAATGGCTGAAGAGAAGACTGCAAATAGATAAATACAACTTTATGGAAAAAAAGATAAATACAACTTATGTAGGATCATTTTTTTCATCTCTGTGTATTACGGTTTTGTTGTCGGAATGTCCGATCGTCTGTACGCAGCATAACTCTGCAGAAAATATCTCTCACACTTCTCTTGTTTTTCTCTTCCAGCAAATAAACAATATTAGCGCGATGCTTGTACTGGCACGTGCCATCACCGGCCCCCAGGAGTATGTTCTGGATCTGGAAATGCTGACCACCAACTCCCTACTGAGCTACCGCTCCAGTTCTGTACTCAGACTCACTATATTCGTTGGGGCACATTCCTTCTAGAGCAAGTCACTGCATTATCTTTTGGGCTATAAAACTTTTCTCTCTATCTATTTGTTCAATGATATTTTATTTGTTGTCAATTAAAAAAAAGATTGGTTTTGAAAAGGGATGTCTTTCAGTGCAAAGCAATGGAAGATATTGGCACTGCAAAAGGTTTACCAAGTCCTTGTCAGTGAGGCCTTGGGTTCAAATAAACTGACAGAATATCCAGAACCGGGCTTAGAATGCTCTGACTTCAGTGTAATGCAGTGTGATCATGTAACAGAATAGTATCAGCTATAAACTTGGACTTAATATGGTTTCTGCTAATAGTAGTCGTCTGATTACATTGCAAATCAGGGACAGCCAGATTATGCTGGGTTTGTATCTGTTGTATGGGGGAATGCCTTACAGGACTCCAAGGTGTTGCTCAATTTCCATACTGGGGGCTCATGATTATGAGCAACAGTTAGCTTTGTTAAATACATAGAATGGTTAAATGTGTTGTTCATGGATAAAGGTCAATGTTGTTTTGCCCTGTTTTCCAGCAAAAAATAAATAAAAAATGAAGAGAATGAGAGAATTAAGATTAGTTGATGTACAGTGAGATGACCACATGCCACTATTGCCCAAACCAGCCCTTGGAGACAAAGCACTGCAAGTTTGTAGTTACAAAAAGGACACAGGTGCATTAATATGCCCCTTTTTATATCCACTCGAAACATTTCACCCACAATTCTGAAAAAAGCACTGGAAGATGTCCAGAGGACTGGAGATGAGAAAATCCACCACATGCAATGCACCAGACACCAAAATATATTGACTCATGCATATAAGCATAAGCACTGATTTAAAAGGGATGTTTTTTGCGAGGGGCAGACTCAAATGGGATGCCATTTCTTGACTACAGTTATTCCACAGTTAAATTTCAGTGGCGTTCACCAAATAAATAGGCAAAAACTTTATGAACCAGTCAAGTTTTTGAACAATGTTAGGCATTACTATGAATATCATAGGATGCCTTGTATGTGGCAGTCTCTATTTTAGGTGTATTTTTTCTTTAAATGTACGTTGACATATATACAAAGGCTAAAGTACAAAGGACCATAACTCAAAGGATGTAATCCTAAAACGTCAATGTAAATGTGATATCAAATTTGTCCTGTTAGTCGCATTCAAACAACCTAAACATCAAAGTGAGGGAAAAGGTGCCCAATGTACATCCTCTCTACTGAGTGTGAAATAAAAACTGTGTAAGATTATATCATTATTGTTCAGCCTCTGTTTCCCTGTCCTTGTAAATTTCTCCTCTTTGTACAAGATTTTTTTCTGTATTACTAAATATTACTGTTCACCAATAAAGAGAAATAAATGATGGCTAAATTATCATTGCCTTTTTATTATCAGTCCATTAATAAGGTGGCAAAAGACCCCTCTAGTATGTTCTGGGACTGTCTTTGGTCTTTCCAATTGGACATAGTAATAGCAGGTGTGATAAGAACTTACAAAGAGGCAAATCACCTCAAAAGATTACTCAATATTCAGGGACAGCACTGCTATGCCAGAAAATTAAACATGGATGATTTGGCAAGCCACATTAAAGCCTGGTACACACGGTAAGTTTTTTCCCTTCAGCCCGAAATTGAGGAGCTCTGGAAGAGTTTGCTGTACTAACTATGCAATTTTACTACAGCAATCTTCTCACTGGGCTATTGTGTTCTGACAGGAGGACTCCTGCACAGCCAGAACACAACAGTCAGCACTTGCAGCCATTGTCAGTGGGTCCTACGCTATTCTTAGAATGAAATATCCTGCTTCTCTGAACCATGGGAGAAATACACTTCTCTATATGGGAGAATTAAAGGACTCCACCTATATCACAGGTGGACACTAATAAGAGGTAATGGGGGGGGGGGGGTGTTCCATCCCAAGGGATCCGTGTGTAGGCTTCATCGGACATTGGAAAGGGTGTGATCGCTCACGCTACAAAGTGAACTATATATATATATTAAAAAAAAAAATGAACGAAAGATGCTGCTGGATCTAAAGTGTACAAGTGCACAAAAATTGTATATGAATAAATAAGTATCTGCGCAACTTTCTAATTTCCTAAAACTCAATAAAATAACTCATATAGCCGGGGATTCATAGAGACTTACGACGGCGTATCAGTAGATACGCCGTCGTAAGTCCGAATGAGGGCTGTCGTATCTTTGAGCGTATTCTCAAACTGAGATACGCTTCACTGTTGCTAAGATACGACTGACGTAAGTCTCCTACGCCGTCGTATCTTATGTGCATATTTACGCTGGCCGCTAGGGGCGTGTATGTGGATTTACGCGTACGTTGAATATGTAAATGAGCAAGATATGCCAATTCACAAACGTACGTACGCCCGTCGCAGTAAGATACGCCGTTTACGTAAGACATACGCCGGCGTAAAGATAAACCACCAAAAAGATGGCGCAGCCCATGCAAGGTATGGACGACGGATCAGCCGTTGTATTTTACGTTGTTTGCGTAAGCGTACGTGAATGGGGCTGGGCGGAGGTGACGTTCACGTCGAAAGCAATGAGTATTTGCGACGTGATTCTGAGCTTGCGCGCGCATGCGCCGTACCAACGGCCCTCATTTACATGGGGTCACGGGTACTTTACATGGAGCACGCCCACTACCTGCCTATTTTGAATTAGGCGGGGTTACGCCGGGCCATTTGCGCTACGCCGACGTAACTTAGGGAGCAAGTGCTTTGTGAATACTGGCACGCGCTCCCGAGCGCGCAGCGGGGAACTTCTGTGAACGGCCAATCGGAGTGGCCGTTTGGTAGGCGATCTGTGCGGCCAATGAGAGATGATCTCATATGTAAACATTTCTCATTGCCGGTTCTCGCAGAGACACAGATCGGTCACCCCCCATCCCCCACAGTTAGAACCAGGGCTGTGGAGTCGGAGTCGAGGGAAATTTTGGGTACCTGGAGTCGGCAAACAATGCACCGACTCCGACTCCGACTCCTACTAAATTTAGATTGGAATAAAAAAAAAAAAAAGCAAGTTTAAATGTCCCAATTCACAAAAAGTTATAATTAATGACTTCTCTACTGTAAGAATAAAGACCAATGCATGCAGTGCCTCACGTAACCGCAAAACGAACACGTTAAGTGACCGTGAAGAAGCATGCTTTTCATGTGATTCACTATATGGCACGCAACGCACAATTAGGAGCTGCAATACTTATACTTTTCATAGTGTTGTGTTCTGCTTTTACAGGGAACGCATGTTAGAGAACCAGTAAGTGTCCAAATAAAAAAATTCCAACAGGAGTTTTATAAAGCACTAAAAGAAGTTGAAAAGTATGATCGCTCATCAAAACTTACTGTTGAAGAAGCCATCCTTGTTTATCCAGAGATCGTTAGTGATGTGGCCAGAATAGTTACTGCAATGCCACCCACCCAAGTCAGTGTCGAAAGATTATTTTCAGCCCTAAAAATAATAAAGTCTGACTTAAGAGCCTCTATGAAAGAGGATCTGGCAGAGGCAATTCTCTTCCGTAGAACTCTTCATTGAATTGATTTGCATTTGCTAAGCCTATAACTACATTTCAAGATTAATATAAACCATTTCTAGGTTTTACAGATTTTGTTTTTGGTTCATTATAGATAAGCTTTGTTTTTGTTCTAAAACAACCAAATAATGTGGTTTGTATTTTTGAACTGGTAAAGATCCTGTTCCTGATGTTTATGCCTGCTGCTACTATCCAGCCACTTGATTGTTTTCATTGTGTTTGCCTTTTGCTTAAACTGTGCAATACAGTAGACTGTTGGCTTCCCAGCCAGTAGTCCTGTGGTAGGTTGCGTTTCTTTCCCTCAAGGAATGTATAAAATACATTTGCATATTAATACAGAGGAGTCGGAGTCGGGGAGTCGGAAGTACATAAAACTGAGGAGTCGGAGTCGGAACATTTATCTACCGACTCCACAGCCCTGGTTAGAACACTATATAGGGAATACATTTAACCCCTTCCTCACCCCCTAGTGTTAACCCCTTCAATCCCCCTAGTGTTAACCCCTTCAATGCCAGTCACATTTATACAGTAATTAGTGCATATTTATAGCACTGATTGCAGTATAAATGTGAATGGTGTCAAAAGTGTCCGATGTGTCCGCCATAATGTCGCCTTCCCAATAAAAATCGCAGATCGTCACCATTACTAGTAAAAAAAAAAAAAATAATAATAATTCTGTCCCCTATTTTGTAGGCGCTATAACTTTTGTGCAAACCAGTCGCTTATTGGGTTTTTTTGGTTTTTTTTTACCAAAAATATGTAGAAGAATACGTATCGGCCTAAACTGAGAAAAAAAAATGTTTTTTAAAAAAAATTGGGCTATTTATTATAGCAACAAGTAAAAAATATTGTATTTTTTTTTTCAAAATTGTCCTTTTTTGTTTATAGCGCAAAAAATAAAAAACCGCAGAGGTGATCAAATACCACCAAAAGAAAGCTCTACTTGTGGGGAAAAAAGGACGTCAATTTTGTTTGGGAGCCACGTCGCACAACTGTCAGTTAAAGCGACGCAGTGCCGGAAGCTGAAATTTCACCTGGGCAGGAGGAGGGTATATGTGCCCAGTAAGAAAGTGGTTAATATAATTACTATAATAAACATTGATGTCACTACAGCCAAAATAATATTTAACATACAACATTCCAAAAAGTAGCACTGTGATACTACATGACAAAAATAACAAAAAACAAAGCAAGTTAAGTGGAAGACACCAATTTTTAAACATGAAATAACAGTCTCTTGTGTTTAGAATCAATATCCCAATATGGTAAAACCCAAACACTTCTCCAAACTCCACACCAGTGTTTCAATGCTCCACCGCTCTCAAACAGACAGGAACTCACCACAAATATTTGCCTATCTTATTACAGATTGGCAAACTGCACTTTATACATTAATGTTGCACTCAGACTTATTTGTCCAGTCCCTCAGTTTTAAGCCTTCCATAGTGCTGTAAACTCTACAATTATGGTTATGTAAAAAGCAAGAAAAGACTCCAATAGTGTAGAAAGAATCAACTCATGTAGGGTGGCATGTGGTTATCATCATCCCTTAATTACTGAACAATTGAAAAAAACTCAAAAAGGATTGGGATTATGGAGGCAACAATAGAAACTTCAAAAATTTTGAATGAAAACATTCTTCATCAAGGTATATAACAGTATCATATTCATAATTTTAAAAGTCTGTGCCAAGAGATAAGGGCATGTGTCTCCCAATATCACATGATGCAGATGCTTCCCCTATATAGAGCGCTCAAAGAACTCCTCATCCCTACAACCCATAGGGTGGACGAAATCAATAGATTCAATGAATGGCGTTAAAAAAGCCTCACCATGTCACACAAAAGCGACAAGAGGAAAACCTCCCACGTGTCCAAGATTTCAAAGATGGTTGTTGGAAAACCCCCTCATTTGGTCACAGGTACACTCCCTGTGGCATCAAGAGATACCTCCTCAATCTCTATTCCTTGGAGATTGAGGTGGTATCTCTTGATACTGTTATATACCTTGATGAAGAATGTTTTCATTCGAAACGCGTCGGTTTTCCGCTCCAACTTGCCATCAAACATCTGGTGATGGTATTCTATGACGGACAGTATTTACATAATTATTGTTCTATTCATTGTAATTTTATATATATAATTTTCTTCATTTATGTATTTTGTAATATTTATATTTTGTAATAAATTTGTATAATCTTTATACATTTTTGAAGTTTCTATTGCCTCCATAATCCCAATCCTTTTTGAGTTTTTTTCAATTGTCCAGACCCCAATAGAGTAATACCATAACAAAAATACTACTTTAATAAAAGTTTAAAACTACTCACAGGGCTAAAACACAATACTTGCAAAAACAGTCCACACCTGCACCAGTGGCCAATCATAATGTGTATAGACCAGGAAGCACCCATCCACAGTGATGGATTCTTACCATACTCGAAACTTACAATTTTACTTGCTACACATACATTTTGATCCCCACAGCCCGAGTGCAAAGTAGGGGTGGCTAAGATTATATAATATTTGAAGAGGAACTAAACCCTCATTGAAAAAAATTTGTGAGCAAGTTGCTTTTTAGTGCACCCACTAACCATCTGAATACCAGGTGTCAAAATAATCAATATACACATATAAGAAGTCAACACAAATCAATTTCAACCGCAATACATATACTAAAAGGTGAAAAATATATTCAGAGTCCAGCGATATAAATTTCTTAAGCACGCATTTACCTAGTAAGAAACAACAAATATCCCAACAAGATACAAAGCAACAAATGGCCCAATAAAATAGAACATGACACCATCCATGTTGAAGTGAATACATCTTAGAGACAGCTACCTTGTGCCCTCCACCACCAGTAAAAAATGGTCTCTGACCAGAGATAGTATTGATCCCTTTAAAAGAGATCAAATGAGCAAGTAGAGCAAGTAGATAACAAGCTTCTGGACATCCACCAGTATTCACAACAAAACTGCCCACTTGTACACTTCCATGACTCCAAATGTCAGCATCATCATTTATAGGAAGGAACACAGGCCCCACATAGTGTTTAAACAACTATAACATTTTTATTTAAAATAAGACAGGTACTTACAGGTAGATAAACAGCAGGTAAAAATGCATCGCCACCATTGACCAGGCAGGCGTGATGATGTCACTGGTCAAGTTGATGTTTGTTTGACATTGGGCGGCCAATGCGCTTTGTCGTCAAACAGCATTTTCAGGGAACAGGAAGTTTGAATATATTTTTCACCTTTAGTATATGTATTGCTGTTGAAAGTGATTTGTGTTGATGTGCATTTTATTATAGGCTTGTATTAATATGTATATATCTATGTTTCTTTCTTTTTTTTTTGCAGAAGAGACATTATAAAACAACCATACTAGCCTGTTCCCAATCTTTTACTGAATGTACACTGAGCTATGCGTGTGCAGATAAAAATACATTTTCTGCACAGTATTAGTGTGCTGAGATATGATGCTTAAATATACTAAAGGAAAAGGAAATTTTTAATTCTCTGTGCAGACATGAGTTCTTTCACATACGTTGGTGTGAACTATTTGGAGTACTTTCATAAAATGTAACTTTTGAATCTTACAATAGACCAAAAAAGTCTAAACATTTACATAATGAAAGTGCTTGTATATGGTCCAAGATCAATTCTTTATTTATTTTTTGTAAAACTGCAATAAAAAGGCAAATGTTTTCTACAAAATATATTTATTATTGGATTTAAGACATTAAATGAACAAACTCAGATAATGCATATTTATACAAAAATACATGATTCCAAGTTATAAGTTTTGAAAACCACAACTGCATTGAACACAAAATAGAAGATTACTAGTTTTCAATATTTGATGAGGTAGTTCATGTCCAACAAACAATGCCTTGGTAGGTGGTCATTGGAAGACATTTTGGGAATTGGAGTCCAATGCAAAAAAAGCATTGATGAATCACAGTAGAAAGGGTTTCCATTTACAGTCATTTGGGAGTCTGGACAAAATTTGTTGAAATGTTCTGCACAACATGACATTTGAAGATCACAGAGCAAAATATTTTTAGGCCTTGAAATTATTATTCTTTCCTTCAGGCTTAAAGGCATAGTTCACATTTACCAAAAAAAAAAAAAAAATGCTTTTGGTGTATGGTTTTACATTTTCATACCTCCTGAACCCCTACTGAAAATCTCCCTAAGATTGCATCATGCTGCCCTGCCTTATTGCTAAAAGATTACTATGAGACTTCCACATTTACTGTTCAACTCCACCATGACAGGATCTAGCTCTTTCTCAGATTCAAACCCCCTCACATGCGCTCTCTCCTTCCTGACACAGAAGCTCTGAGCTCAGTGTTTGTGAGCTTGCTCCTGTGATAGTAGAGGTAAATAGTAAGAGCTTGGAATATCTTAACCATGTACTAGCATCAAGGCAGGATGGGATGATGCGATCTTTGTTTTTTTTTTTAGTCAAGCTTCGTGAGGTACATAAACGGCCTACACCTAATGCAAGGGCTTAATATCTACAGACACCTCCTATGTGCAAAGGGAGTTTTTGGTAAAGGAAAACTATGCTTTAATTTACATATTCTATATACTAAATGCCATTACAGGTGTGACAGCATATACTTACACATAATTGCAGAATTACACGGTTAGTAACAGAAATAGCAGACTGACTACATTATTTTATTTGGTAAGTATTATGGATAGTAAACATTTGACCTTTTTCCTTGAAAGGAAATATGGATACCACTCTGTTATCTCTAATTAGGAAGGCATCCTGTAATGTGATACAGTGAACGTGATGGTGTTCCATTAGGGTACATCAGGACAATGCTTCCTTAGTGTAGTAAAGTTGGGCAATAGTTCTGCTCAGAACGGGTCCAAGGTTTCTGCAGGAAGATTAAAAAGGTAACTGTAATCAATGAATACCAAGCTGTGGCAGAATTACAGACTAAATTACAGACTAAACCTTACTAGATGAAATTTATGTTAAAAGGAGGTTTCCACTTTCAACAAGGTGCATGAAAAATTATGCAAAATGTACCGTATTTATCGGCGTATAACACACACCCTAACTTTAAGAGAGAAGTCAGGATTTTTTTTTTTCCACGGCCCCCTGCGTATAATACGCAGGCACAGTTTTGCATTCTATTTTCAGGGTAAAAAGTGAGTGTTATACGCCAATAAATAAGAAAGCTGGTTAGATTACATCTAGGAAAAAAATATCATTGGTTGAAGTTCATTAGAAGACACAAAAGATTTTTGTTTTAATTTAGACACAAGAAGAGTTGAGAATGTTTGCAATCCAAGCACATGATTTTATTGGTCAATATATTTGGAGTGCAGGCTTTGAAAAGAAAGCAGTCATAAGAGAAACACGAAGACTGCCACTGAACTTTTTGAAAAATTATAGCTGCCTGACTGATCAAAACCTCAGATTTGCATATTTGGTTTGGGTCACTGGGTATTGAACCAAGTGGGTCAGAATAAAGGTCTCTGCAGATGGGATTTGAGCTTGTGTCAACATGCAGCTTGTTTTCTAGTATATTCTGCTTTCATTTGAGGTCAGTTTGAGATGTTTCAGAGATCATTTAGCGTTTGTACACAAGTGCATTTGACCTAAGCTGCATGAACCTGCTTTAGGCTGGCTTTAAATTTCCATTGACTTACATGGAGAAGAGGTTATGACATAAAGTCAATTGACAGACCCTAACAAACCAGTAGCTGGCATCTTCATAAGGAGATAAGCAATGCATGCTCTATTGCTTTGCTTATGATTTATTTAAGTATTTGATCCCCTACCAACCAATATTTCTGGCTCCCACAGACTGGCTACAGTATGTGCTTATGTGGTACACAGAATAGTACTGTCAATTTAATAAGGTGCGCCTAACGACAACTCATTATGTGTATACAAGACACCTGTCCACAGAATCTCTTCTATTCAAACCTCACCATCATGGGCAATACCAAAGAGCTGTCACAGAAGGTCAGGGACAAGGTTGTAGACCCGCACAAGGCTGGAATGGGTTACAAGACCATCAGAAAGAAGCTTGATGAGAAGGAGAGAACTATGTGATATATGTTGATATAAAATCATAAACTATGTGATATATGATGGAATATATAAATCACTAATATACCAAAAACAAGAGAGGTTGATAGCCACTAGAGGGCACTATATAGCACTCTCAAGTCCCTCAATAACAGTGAAACAGTGATAAATGAACATCAAATTTTTTTTTAGATCATATCATTAGATCATGGGTGCTCAACCTGTGGCTCTCCAGCTCTTGCAGAACTACAAGTCCCATGAGGCATTGCAAGGCTGACAGTTACAAGCATGACTCCCAAAAGCAGAGGCATGATGGGACTTGTAGTTTTGCAACAGCTGGAGAGCCACAGGTTGAGCACCCATGCATTAGATCAATAAATATTAACCAAATAAATATATATATATATATATATATATATAGACATATAAATAAAACAAATATTGTAGCAATAAAGTCCATAAATGTTTAACACATGAAACCTGTGCTCTGTGCCAAGTTCCAAAATCAGTTGAAAACGTGTCCAAAGAAAAGTGATGTATCCTCTGCCGAACTATAGATCGGCTCCTTATCAAATCGCCATGATTCCTTATGACAGGGGATCATGAACAGCATATAATAGGTAGTCACTCCCAGTCTTGCAGTTCAGACAGATACGATCCTTAATATTGGGTCTCATCCACAAGTGATTAAACTTACCAACATCAATGCCCACCATGTAAAAAACAATAACAGCTCCACATAGCGCATTAAATGAGTAAAAAAGATTTGTTTTTTATTTCATGTGTTAAACATTTATGGACTTTAATGCTACAATATTTGTTTTTTTATTCTATGTCTATTCTGTGTCTATTTATATTTTTATTTGGTTAATATTTATTGATCTAATGATATGATCTAAAAAAAAAATTTTGATGTTCATTTATCACTGTTTCACCGTTATTGAGGGACTTGAGAGTGCTATATAGTGCCCTCTAGTGGCTATCAACCTCTCTTGTTTTTTGGTATATTACTGATTTAATATATACCATCATATATCACATAGTTTAAGATTTATATCAACATATATCACATAGTTTTGTGTGTTCTGTGATTCAAACTTTTGTTTTACATGGTTTAGAGGTAGCGCGATTTGTATTTTTTTCACTGTTTGTTTTTTGTATCTATTGTTTACATGGTAATCACAGCTCTCGGATTGAATAGACTGCGATTTCATTGCAGTTTTTCTTTCTTTCTTGTTTGTTTAGTATTTAGCGCAGTTTCTTTCCAATTTTCCAGAAGGAGAGAACTGTTGGAGCGAGTATTCTTTGCAAATGAAATAAATACAAAATCACCATCTGGTCTGGAGCTCCATGCGAGATTTCCCCTCATGAGGTAAGGATGATCATGAGAAAAGTGAGGGATCAGCCCAGAATTACACGGCAGGAGCTTGGGAATGATCTCTAGGCAGTTGGGACCACAGTCACCAAACAAACCATATGCTGCCATGGATTGAAATTCTACAGCACCCGCAAGGTCCCCCTCCTCAAGAAGGCACATGTACAGGCCGTCTGAAGTTTGTCAATGAACATCTAACTAGGGTTGCCACCTTTTCTTCAAGTCAAACCCGAACACAGTATAAATTATGTGTTTTTTTTGTAAATTATTCTTTATTTTGTTTTGTAGCATACATACAACAGGCCACTGATTGTGGCCATCAACCACAATACACTTACCGGCGTATATTTACAAGAAAAGGAAAGATAGACAAAACAAAAAGACAATACCAAAATTATAACCCCCCCTCCCCCTAAAGCATCAGAACTTTTTGCCTTGACAGATACAATCATTGCTTAAACCCCCAGCCGGAGGTAGGCACATGATAACTCAGTGCCTGAACTATTTGACTCCCATCGCTGTCTTACCGGATACTGTGAGTAATATTGATCCCCCCCCCCCCCCCACTCCCCATCAGTAGAAATGAGCTGGTAAGGGGAGACATTTCCCCCTCCCGGGGTATCAGCACATCAATTGTTGGTTAACTAATAGCCCTCCAGTACCTCAATTATATTCACCTCCCTTCTTTTTTATAATTAATCAGATACCGTGTCCATAGAAGCCATCCAACACCCCCAAACCTTGTCAAATTTAGTTAGTGCCCCTCTGCTCAATTAAGTAGCTTTATAAAAGGGTACCACTTTGTTGACCAATGCCTTCCAGGAGTCCAAATTTGGAGTCAAAGAGCTTTTCCATGAAAGGATAATCCGCTTTTTAGCATAGAACAGCAATAGTGTGAGAAGAGTCCGTATAGCCATGGTAGTAGCCAAAGGTTCCACCAGATGCAATAGACACACCTCAATAGACATGGGAATTGAGATAGAAGTGACCGACCTGATACATCATGCAACAGCTTGCCAGTAAGGTTTGAGTTGTGGACAGTCCTAAAGTATATGCATCAAGTTTGCTAGGGGTGCTGAGCACCTCCAGCATAAAGATTGTTGGTTTCTTGAACATTTTAGCAAGTCTAGCTGGGGTTAGATAAATCCTATGCAGGAATTAATAATGGATTAGTTTGTCTCTGGTAGAAACCAGGTGCTAAAATGCAGTTACCCACATATCATCCCAGTCATCCCTGTCCAACCCCAGGGCTACAGCTTCCCAAGCCCATCTGCAGGGCTCCATCAATTTGGTTGTTTTCTGGAAGAGGTCCTTATATAGGCTGGAGACTGGTTTTGATAAAGAATCGCTGCATGTCAATAATTCTAGGTTGCAGACCCCCCGATGTCCGACAGCACCCGCTGATCGTTCTGTACATAGGCAGAACTGAAGTCTGCCTATGTAAATAAGGCAGATTGCTGTTCTGTCAGTACAAAAGGCATGGATCCTGTGTTCCTGTAAAGCAGGAACATCAATCCATGCCTTCCACTAGTAAACTCACCTCCCCCACAGTTAGAAAACACATTTTAGTTACACAGTTAAGCCTTTGATTGCCCCTGATATTAACCCGTTCCCAGCTAGTACAGTGAACGTACATATTTTTAGCAATGATCACTTTATTAGTGTCACTGGTTCGCAAAAGTGTCAGTTAGGCGTCCGATTTATCCACCGCGATATCACAGTCCTGCTATAAGTCGCTGTTCGCCGCCATTACTAGTATAAAAAAAAAATCCATAAACCTGTCCCATAGTTTGTAGATGCTAAAACGTTTGTGCAAGCCATTCAATATATGCTTATTGGGATTTTTTTACCAAAAACTTGCAGCAGAATACATATTAGCCTAAATTGATGAAGAATATGTCAGTCTGCAGCTCTCTGCTCTGCCCCCCGTGCTCAATGGAGGCTCACATACTTCTTTTACTCACTGAACTGCAACTCAATTTATAACATTTACCGTATTTATCGGCATATAACACGCACCCTAACTTTAAGAGGGAAGTTTCAGGAAAAAAAACGTTCCACAGCCCCTCGCGTATAACACGCAGGCACAGTTTACCCTTTATTTTCAGGGTAAAAAAGTGAGTGTTATACGCCAATAAATACAGTATATCATGTGTTTTTTTCTGGATTTTTGGTTTATACTTTATCATTTAAAATACACCTATAACAATTATAGACCCTTAATTTCTTTGTAAGTTGGCAAACTTACAAAATCTTCAGCGAAACAAATTAATTTTCCCCACTGTATATCTGTGCAAAAGTAGAAATACTGCATGCTACAAGTCCCAGCAAGTTTCTGAACAATGACCTGAGTTTCAGAAGACTGCAGTTTGTTAAGAATGTGTGCTTACCTAGCAAATACTCAGCAGTGTGTGTTTGTCGGAAGTATACAGTACATTTTTAAAGCAAAGACAATGGTAGCAAAGTATAGCACTGCATTTTCTATGACGTACCTCTGAAGCTTCCCACATTTCACGCTTGACAGTAGTTTTTCCTTCTCTTCAGTAGAAAAACAATTTTCATAAGCAGACAGGAGACTAGGTGACAAACAGAAGAGACAACTGTCTATAATGTGCTCGGGTTTATATATTTATATAGCATCAAAAATTGATGAAATTTATATATCATACAATATGTGAAGCTCAAGTATTGTGTATCCAATTATCAAATTCATTTTGTATCTCTCTTTTACAATATCATTCTGAAAGATAATCAGTTCCACCACAAAAAAAATATTTGAATGGAAGCTGTAGTAATATAGCCCTGCAAATGAATAATGCATTTAATCTTTACTAGGTCTTCAAGCCCTAGCGCAAGCGAATGGATGAGCTGGTTGACTACATCTCTTCCACAGTTGTGGCAAATACAGTGAACAGGAGTTTGTCTCAAAAGAGACAGCAACAAGTCTCGTTCTTGTTGAACTGGAAATCTAGCAGATCTACCTGCAGCATCCCACAATACAGCTATTTGTCCTGAAACACCTCCTGATGGAGAAACCATCACCCCAGGTCAAAACTTTCTGCTGAGAAAATCTGCCTGCAATTTCTGCACCCCAAAAATGTGCACTGTGGAAACTTTACCCAGAAAAAGGCTCAATCTCCATTGCTGCCACAACACTTCTCGTGCCCCCCTGAGCCACACTTGGGGCATTGTCCAGTTAAATATGTATCGGATGACTAGTCAGAGGGGGGGTCTAAATTATATTTAAGTGCAAATAAAAAAATGATCACGGACAGTACTCAATTTTCTTAGTGAAGTCCCATACAGTCTTTTTGAAGAATTCCCATTTCTGTTCTGTGTTTCTCAATGCCAATATTCCCTCCCAGTCTAGGTCCTGGAGAGCAGCCTGCATCCTTGGAAAATTTGCTCTCTTGAAATTAAGTGTTTTTGTCTTTCCTGTATGTATTTCTTGCTTACAGCCAACATCAAATGAAATCATGTTATGATCACTGCTACCCAGGTGTTCCTTTATCTGAACATTAGTAATAAGCTCTGCATGGTTTGAGATTATCAGGTCCAACAGAGCATCATTCCCAGTTGGGGCCTCAATAAACTGGACCATAAAATTGTTCTGCAATAGGTTTTTAAATTTTTGCCCTTTAGCTGTCCTAGCAGTGCCATTACTCCAGTTAATTTCTGGGTAGTTAAATACCCATATTATTATCACCGTCCCAGCCCTTGCAGCCCTTTCCATCTGTGCAAGGAGCTGAGTCTCCACCTCCTCATTAACATTGGGTGGTCTATAACAAACTCCAATGATTAACCTTGAACTACGCACATCTGTATGCAGTTCCACCCATAATGCTTCAGACTCATCACTCCATCCACCAGGTCCTCTTTCACACTCGCTTTGAGATCACTTCTCACGGAGCAGGTGGGCGGAGCCTAGTGGGTCGGTCATGCCTGACTAGAGCTCCGCACCGTGACTGGAAAAGACCCGCAAATAACGGAGGAACGGTGCGGGTGAGAGCCGGGAAAACCGCAGGAAAGGCTAACTGAAGGGTGAGAGAACATTTTGACACCAAAATGGTGTTAAACGGCACAAAAGGCAGAGGGAAAGCACATAGCAGCAGCGGCGCTCAGCATCCTAAGAGCGCTGCTCTGAAAAAGGCCCCAGTCTCCTCAGATGCCCTCACCTCAGGAAAATCTAAATCCACCTCAGCTAAAGCATCTAAACAGATGGCTTCCCTGAGGAGCACCGCCACAGACAGTGAGGAGGAGGATGTAGCGCAGGATGGTACCTCACAAATAACTCAAGGGACAGCGGTCCCTAACAGCATAATGAGACAATTTGAGAAAATGCTTCACAAGGCACTGCAGAATACCTCAGATCAGATTACAACTAAGCTCACTAAAGAAATCAGAGAGCTTGGTAATCGCACGGATGCTCTTGAGTCTAAAGTGGACGAAATAGAAATTTTTACTCAGGACTGCATATCTGAAATTGAAAATCTTAAGGAGGAGAACTTAACACTGCAGAGTAAGTTGGAGGAATTTGAGAACCGCGCCAGGAGGTCTAATTTAAGATTTAGAGGTATACCTGAATCCATCATTGATCTGAATGGCACAATGTTAGCGCTGTGCCAGGAAATATTGCCTGGGATACCAGCTGACAGGCTGGAAATGGACAGAGTCCACCGCGCTTTAACTCAGAGGAAAGCTGATGGTCCCCCGAGGGACATCATAGCTAAATTTCACTTCTATAAGACTAAAGAGCTAATCCTTCAGAACACCAGGGAGAAAAACAAGCTCTCTTTTCAGGGACACGACTACCAAATCTTTGCGGACATATCGCAACTCACAATCAATAAGAGAAGAGCAATGAGACCCCTATTACAGGAATTGCAGCAACGCCACATTAGGTACCAATGGGGCTTCCCCTTCTCCCTGCGCTTTACTTATCAAGGCACGAAAATTGTGTGCAGGACCCCAGAACAGCTTCACCAAGCACTGATTGACTTTAAAATAATAGAGACCCCACCGACAACGACAGCTGCACGAAGAAGATCGGCATCTAACTCCCCACGCGATAGCTCACCGCAACAAAACCAGGGCAACGGTATTCAACAGCTGCATAAGCGTGGCAGATTCGTGGAACAACAGCATGATCAAGAAGACACGATGGACTGATACCTAAGAGCTTATGCATTTACTTACCTCATGGCACACCGACTTGAATCCTTTCTGCAGATGTACCATTTGAATAGAGCAGCAGCTCTGGACTCTGTCATTTAAATGTATTTACTTTCTCTCTCTTTCTTTCTCTCTTCTCTTTCCACATATCACATATATGCCATAAGATCTAAGGCCATACATGTCGCCATCAAAAGCAATAGATGCTCCTAATCCCTTCAATGTAGGTCTATCTCACTGCTTCTCCCCTTCAGAGGGCTAGTAAGCATAGTATACAGATTGAATCCCACCTTATATATCTCTTTTCTCACTTTCCTCTTACTTTATCTAATTTTCCTCAGAGCTTCCTATATCAACTATCATCCAGTCCACTATTACCATTAGTCAACTACCCTCTGTGTTGCCTGGGATCAGACAGTCCCACGATAACCCTTAATATTAAGCAGAATGGAGGGATCCCCATAGCGTTTAATGCCCACAAGGAAGAATGTCACAGCATCCACTCCCCCTCCTTCCTAAAAGCTGGACATCTTCCCCTGACAGGTTATCTCACCTAGCTAACTACTTGTATATATTTATAGTTCTTTATACATAGTATCCTCTCGGGATACTTGCAAAAATGTTTTAGGCAGCGGGTCTCCAGGGCACGGAACCCACTTGCGCCACCATTGGTTCCCCTCTGGTCTCCGCAACCACCTGCGAGGATCAGACGTGGACCCCCTTTTCCCCTGATCGGGTTCTCCCAGATTTGTATGCACGTTGTTTGTTGATTTGTGCATTGTTTTGTTCATTTATAACGTTTTGTCTTTTTCTTTGAAGGCTATCGTTCTCAGTTACCCCCCCCTTCCTCCCCCTCCCCAGTCTGCGGGGCTCAGTTCGGGATGTCGATGCGCAGGACACCAAGGTAAGAAGCACAGGATGGTTAGGCTACCATGGCTCCCCTAAATGTATTAACCTTGAACGTGCAGGGCTTAAACATACCGCAGAAACGAGTTAAAGCTTTCAGATACTTCCAAACCAAGAAAGCGCACATTTTATGTTTACAGGAGACACATTTCACCCCTAATACGACCCCTAAGTTCTTCCACGCCTCCTACCCACAGGTTTACACTGCATCAGCCCAATCCAAAAAAAGAGGTACCCTTATAGCATTTCACAGATCTACGCCATTCACTATTAAATCAGAAATCATAGACCCCGAGGGCCGATATCTCATCCTAACTGGTCATTTATTGGACAACGCAATAACAGTAGTCTCATACTATGCACCTAATTTAAATCCCCTACCATTTATGTCGCATCTCCTGCAAGTAGTAAACGCACATAAATTTGGGTCCATCTTCATCTGTGGAGACTCTAATCAAGTTCTCCTCCCTTTTCTTGACAAAACGCCCTTTTCCCCGTCCCACCAGAATAAATGGAACCTTTCCAGCCTACTGGCAAAATATAATTTAGCGGATTCATGGAGGGAAACAAACCCCACCAAACGTGGTTATACCTATTACTCGAACCCCCATAAATCGTCTAGCCGCATAGACCATATATTTCTGTCGATTGGCATGCTGCCAGAAGTCCTGGACTCAAGCATCATTCCAATTCCGTGGTCCGACCATAATGCAGTCCTCACTGTCCTATCCTCTATGATCCCCAAAAAACAAGACCCGACATGGTATTTACCTGACATTATTCTTAAACATCCCTCCTATAGGACAATAATAGAACAAGATTGAGACGAGTAT
Organism: Rana temporaria; assembly: GCF_905171775.1. Lineage (NCBI taxonomy): Eukaryota > Metazoa > Chordata > Amphibia > Anura > Ranidae > Rana > Rana temporaria. Next base: position 116,597,474 of record NC_053499.1, on the reverse strand, counting down.
ATAACACTTAATACATCACCCGATGTCTCCTCGCTTACGCTCTGGGAGGCACACAAACCAGTGCTACGAGGGAAAATACAAAGGCAAATGGGGATCCTTAAAAGGGAGCGGAAACAATTATTCCACAAATTAGAGAAAGAACATGAGACAGCCTTCATGGCCTTCCAACACAGTCACACACCCGTGACAAAAGCCCGGCTGGACAAAGCACGAACGGAATTAGACCTATTTCTTACGGACACGGCTGATAAGATGATACTTAGGCGCAAACACTCTTTCTATAATAAAGCCAATAAATCAGGCACTCTTCTTGCGAGATCGCTCAATTCCATCAATAAAAACTATAAACCGATACATCTTAAAACAACAAATGGCAACTTCTCTAGTAACCCAGTCAAAATTGTGCAAAAATTTAGCACACATCTTAAAAAACTGTACACAGAATCAAACTCTTTTAGCGAAAGGGAAGCGGATGCCTTTTTTACCAATTTGCAATTGCCTCGACTAAATGAATCACACAAAAATTTGTTGGATGCACCAATCACGCAAGAAGATGTCATGTGCGCCATTAAAGAGCTAAAATTAAATAAACGTCCGGGCCCGGATGGATTCACCGCGAGATACTATAGAACGTTTAGTAATCAACTTTCCCCAATGATGGTGGTGGCCTTCAATGATTTATTGAGCCAGAAATCCTTTAGGCAGGAGTCCCTCACAGCCACTATCTGCATGATACCCAAGCCACACTCTGACTCAACCCTATGTGACAACTACCGTCCGATATCCATGCTAAACACAGACGTGAAGTTACTCGGTAAAATATTGGCCAATGGGCTAAACAAAACAATAGGATCCTTGATTCACCGGGACCAAGTAGGCTTCATGCCCAGCAGGCAAGCAGGCGATAACATCAGGAGAGCAAGCCTGTTGGCATGTATAGCTAAAAAAAGGAAGATCCCTGCCTGTTTTCTCTCTTTGGATGTCAGACAGGCATTTGACTCAGTCTCATGGTCGTATATGGAAATTGCACTGAAAAAATGGGGCTTCGGCCCCAACTTTATAAGCTGGGTTCTGCAACTTTATCGAAACCCGAAAGCGTATGTGAAATATGCAGGCTACAAGTCGGAAATATTTGATATCCAAAGGGGGACCAGACAGGGTTGCCCGTTATCCCCGTTACTGTTTGCCCTTCTGATTGAGCCCCTAGCCCAAAAGATAAGACTTGACCCCAAGGTGCTTGGTATTGAATTAGGGGGAGTAAAGCATAAGTTATGCCTTTACGCTGATGATATTTTGTTGTTTCTTTCCTCTCCTCAAGTCTCGGGGCCCAACTTACTCCCAATCCTACATCAATTCGCGTCAATCTCTGGTTTGGCAATAAATCCCAAAAAATGCCTAGCACTCAACATCTCCCTTTCTCATACAGAACTATCGGCCGCCAAAGTGGGCCTCCCATTCGAATGGCCAGTCAAAAGCATCCCGTACCTGGGAGTACACTTGACCGCTGACGTCTCAAATCTTTATAGCTGTAATTATCCAGCTCTCCTGAAGCAGCTGACAAACTTAATGAAATCCTGGACACAACTCCCTCTTTCTTGGTTTGGAAGAGTCTCAGCCATAAAAATGACCATTTTACCCAAACTCCTGTGCCTCTTTAGAGTGCTTCCTATACCAGTACCTGCACATTTCCTGCGGATTGTCCAAAGACGAGTTTCCTCCTTTGTCTGGGGGCCCTCCAAACCTAGGATCAAACCACAAATCTTACACCTCCCAAAGACAGCCGGGGGGCTTGGTTTCCCCAATTTTGCAAAATACTATCAAGCCGCGCAATTAGCTATTCTGACTAAATATCACGCCAAGCAAGAAGCACCGATCTGGGTGTCAATTGAAGCAATAGAAAGTGATCCCATCTCAACCTCGAATTTGTTATGGGTCACCCCAAAACAACGGAAACACATAAATAATCCCATCACAAAACACACATTATCCCTATGGGACAAAGTAAAAAATAAACATCTCCTGATGTCCCCTTTAACCCCCCTGCTGTCTTTCATCAAAAACCCTGCTTTTTACCCAGCCTGGGTCTCCCCTAAATCCTTTACAGAATGGGTGGATCGAGATTGTACACAGAAATATAGGTTCTTCCACTCGACAACAATAATCCCCTTCCCATCCTTGAACAAATTGTATGGAATACCCCCCAAGGAAATCTTTCGATATCTACAGATAAAGAATTTCTTCCAACCCACAGCATGTACGACAATAGTCAACAACCGACTATCTGCTTTTGAAACCATATGCAATAATGACCCGCACGCTAGAAAAGTTATATCCACATTCCTTCTGCTCTCGAACTCTAGCAATAACAAAATACCATATGTCCATAAATGGGAAGAAGATTTGGGAGAGGAGCTGAGTTCGGAGGAATGGGGTCAAATATGGAACAATACCAAAACAATGTCGATTAACGTTCTAGCGGCAGAAACAAACTTTAAGGTACTTTCCAGGTGGTACTTGGTCCCTTCTAGGGTAGCCAAATTCTCGAGTAACTACTCAGAATTATGCTTCAGAGATTGCGCAAATAGGGGGACTTACTTTCATACCTGGTGGTTGTGCCCGATAGTTCAGAAATTCTGGTCAGAGATATTTAAAATAATTAATGTACTCATGAATAAAACGATCCCCATGGACCCAAAAACGGCCTTACTTAACCTAAAACCGGTTAATGTCCCGCACGTTCACTTTACTTTGACAAACCAGCTTCTAACGGCAGCTAAACAGACTATAGCGAAAGCCTGGAAATCTCCAAACTTACACTTGAATGAAGTTATTAACAGAATGAACGTTGCTATAGTATATGCCAAGATGTCTGCTATTGAAGCTGACACAATCACCAGATTTGAAAGCGTATGGAAGCCCTGGCTGGATTATGTAACACAAAACACATTTAATGGTACTCAAGCCATGGTAGCCCAGTCATCTAGTTGGTGTCCGGCTCATTGATATGCACAAGGTTGGTAGACTCCTGTTCTGACCCCGCAGACCCCTCTTTCCCTCCCTCCTCCCCCCCCCCTTTTTTTTCTTTTTTTCTCTTCCTTTTTACTTCCTTTTTCCATTTCCCTCACATCTTCTTCTACTCACCCAAGACCGATTTTCTTTCTTTTTGTTCCTTAAGCACCCATCTTTACCATACTAATTAGATGTATAAGGATAGTCATGAAGTAACTTAGTAAATTTGTAGTCACGCGCTACTCAGGAAGCCTTAGAAGAAGCAAAGTATGCTATAGATCCTAGGGCCAGTAGCACTTAGCCACAATTCCTGGACTGTTATTAGTTTTTAGTATAGACAGGTTTAACACCTCTATGCTCCTGATTATCATTTTGTTTAATTCTTATGCCATAAGTGGAGGGAAAGGCTAATTATAGGGCCACCTCTATCGAATTTACTTACGTTATTATTTGTACACATGCTAGATACGGAAATACTTTCTGTTCAATACCATTTAATTTTATTATTACTGTTCCCAAATGTACACTTGTCTTTTTTTTTTTTTAACAACAAGGTTGGTCTTTATTGAGTCAGAGAAAAAAATAAGGACATATACAATTCAACGGGTTACAGTGCATACATGGCTGGGCGGAGAAATACATACAGAAACAGTATATAGCAAAATGAAATCAAAAGAGATCCAATCGTGGACTTGATGTAAGCTACAGGACTGCAGGACTTATTTCAGGCGGGGAGAGAGGGGGGAATGGAAGGAGGGAGAGAAAGAGGGGGGAAGGGAAGGCAGGGGAAGGGAGAAGGGGAGAAGGGGGAGAGGCGGGGCCGAGAGGGGGGGGGGCAAAGCACAAGGATGCCTGAGAAATCAACTACAATCCCAAGTGTGGTGCCGACTCTATCAGAGGACATCCGTCCATGGTCCCCACACCCGCTCAAACTTTGTCGGACACCCCCTGCTCAAATAAGTCATTTTATATAAAGGAAGGACGGCGTTGACCGCATCCATCCACATTCCCAGAGTAGGAGGAGCCCTGGATGTCCATTTTACCAGAATGACCTTCTTAGCATAAAAGAACAGCAGGGACAGTAGCAGTTTAGTAAATCTGGGTCTCTGCTCATCATCCTGCACCCCCAATAGAGCCAGCTCCGGGGCGGTCGGAAGGTTAAGTTGAAGGCGGACATTCACCGTTTCAAAAACCGCAGACCAAAAGTCCGATAATTTGGGGCAGGTCCAGAACATATGCAGGTAGGTGCCCTCAGAGGTACAGCACCTCTGGCAATTTGGGGAGCGTTGCGGATAAATCCCATGCAGCCTCTGAGGCGTAAAGTAAACCCTGTGCAGGAACTTAGTTTGTATCAACTTATCCCTGGAGGAGATCACCAGCTTATAACTATCTTCAAAACAGTCATCCCATGTTTCCCTATCCAGGGACGGTATATCCCCCACCCACTTCCTCCACAGGGAATCCATCTTAGGGGAGTCTTTAGTAAGAAGTGTAAAGTATAGGGAGGACAGGGTCTTAGTCAACGAGCTTTGGGCCAGCAGTTCTTCCACGACATCCGCCTGGAGTACAGGCGGAGCGGGGAACTGTGCCCTGTAGGCATGCCGCAGTTGAAAGTAGCGGAATAGCATCCAGGCCGGTAGGCCAAAGCGCCTCGACATATCCTGAAAGGGCAACAGGGAGCCCCCCGAGACGATATCCCGTAGTACCTTGACGCCCCGCCGGGCCCACAGCTGTGGGTCAGGCACCGAGCGGAAGTGAGCGAGCGCAGGGTTGCCCCATAGCGGGGTGAAGGGAGACCATTGACCCGGAGAGAGGAAACGCCGTCTGGCCCTGCCCCACACCCGTAGCGTAGTTCTTGTCGGACCCGGTAGCGCGGGGTACGGAGAAGACCCTCTATAGAGCAGATTACTGAGTTCAGTCAGGGACCCGACTATCGCCGCCTCGAGGCAAACAGCTGCATTAGCCCTGGACTGCTCAAACCACCAACGCGCCGTAACCAGTACAGCAGCCCAGTAGTAGACCATCAGGTTGGGCAGGGCCAACCCCCCAAAGCTAACAGGCAGCTGGAGGGTGGTCCTGGCCAATCGAGGGGGGGAACCCCGCCAGAGAAATGAGCCAATGCAGCCATCCAGAGTCCTAAAAAAGGAAGGGGGCACCCACACCGGGCAGTTCCGGAACAAGTAGTTGAATTTAGGGAGGAAGATCATCTTCAATACGTTGATTCTACCAAGGAGATTTAACGGGAGATTACGCCAACGCGTACAGTGATCCTTCAGGCGTCCAACCACCGGACTCAGATTAAGCCGGTCGTAGGACTGAAGGTCCCGGGAGACCCTGATCCCCAAATACGTGAACTCATCCACCCATTGTAGTGCCGTCGTCGGGGCCATCTCCCTAGCCTTAGCATCTATCGGGAACAAAGCAGATTTAGACCAGTTGATGCGTATCCCCGAATACTTACCAAATTCGTCGAACAGCTCCAAGGCAGCCACCAATGAGTCACCGGGATCTCGGAGATATAGTAGAGTGTCATCCGCATACAACGATACTTTCTCCTCCAGAGGGCCAACCCTAAGACCGACTATGCGATCCGAATCCTGGACCAACACCGCCAAGGGTTCCAAAGCCAAGGCGAATAAGCTGGGTGACAAGGGGCACCCCTGCCGGGTCCCCCTCTGGAGGAGAAAGTAGTCCGACAGAGAGTCATTCACTCGAATCCTGGCCTTAGGGGACTTATACAACATCTCAAGCCACTGTAGAAATTTAGGTCCCACACCGAATCTCCTCAACACTGCCCACAAGTAACCCCACTCCACAGAGTCGAAGGCCTTCTCCGCGTCCAGAGAGGCCACAACTCGAGTCCCCGCATTGCTGTGGGACGTAGATAGGTTAAGGAACAGCCGACGGATATTAATGTCGGTGCCTTTACCCGGCATAAAACCCGTCTGATCCACCTGAACCAACGACTCAATCACCGCCCCAAGCCTGATAGCCAAAATTTTTGCAAGGAGTTTGGCATCTGCATTGATCAGGGAGATGGGCCTGTATGAGCCACACTCCTCCGGGTCCTTACCAGGCTTGGGGACCAGCACGACTATCGCTTCCGACATGGAGTCCGGTAGGGACGACACAGAAAAGGAGGTCTGTAGCATAGTGGTAAGTCTAGGGGCAATAAGTTCTTGAAACACAGAGTAGAACTCAACAGGAATCCCATCCGGCCCAGGTGTCTTCCCGGACTGCATGGAGCGCAGGGCAACCTGCACCTCCTCCAGAGTAACATCAGAGTCTAGTTGAGCACTCTGCGCGTCGGTCAAGGACGGAAGGGTTATCCGGTCCAAGTACCGACCCAGCTCAGATACATCGTACTGCACCCTAGAGGAGTACAGGGCCCGGTAGAACTCCAGAAACCGGGCCCCAATATCCTTCGGTGATGTGAGCAGCCCCCCCGCACCATCCCTCAACCTGCAGACGTGTGTCATCGGCCGCTGTCCCCTGGCTAACCACGCTAACAGCCTACCATTCTTATCCCCATACTCGAACACCCGTTGGGCACTTTCCAGCATAGACTTCCTGGTGAGATCAACTCTGAGTAGGGAAAGGTCTCTAAGGGAGATCTGCCAGGGCACATAGTGGTCAGGATCAGGAGAGCGGACATATTCAGCCTCCTGAATCCTAGCTCGTTCCTCAAGGTCCCTCAGAGACTGCATAGCACCCCGTTTCCGCACCGCAACTCGAGCCACAAAATCACCCCTCAGCCAGGCCTTAAAGGCGTCCCACCCCACCAGGGGACCCACCGAACCCTCGTTATTTAACCAGTAAGTGCACAAGGCCTCAGGCATCTCCTCTTGAATGTCCGGGTCCATTATCCAATACTTAGACAACCGCAACAGCCGCACCCCTACCTCCCTGGATAGCTGGATCGTGACAGAGAGCGGGGCATGATCCGAAATACCCCTAGATAGTATCTCCGCATCCACCACCCTTCGCAGCAGACCCTGGGAGGCAAATGCCAGGTCGATGCGGGACATAGTACGATATGTACTTGAAAGGCACGTATAGCCCCTGGTGGAAGGATGCACATGACGCCAGACATCTGTCATATGGAATGCAGACGCCCAGTCGGCAAGTCCATGCTGCCTAGGGCCCGAGGCCCGGAGTCTGTCCAGCTCCCTGGAGACAACCAGGTTGAAATCCCCCGTGATAAGCACATTCTCAACATTATACATGGTCACCTGTTGCATGAGAGAGTGAAGCATGTCCAGATCCGCCGGGGGGGGCAGATACACCCCCACTAGCACAAAAGGAATCGCAGAGATCAAGGCATGTAGCAGCACATATCTGCCACCGGGGTCCAATTTCACGTCCAGAAGCTGAAAGGGCAAAGATCTATGCACTAGGATGCTAACGCCCCTGGCGTAGTTAGAGTATGGTGCATGATAGTGCGCACCGACCCATGCCCGCTTCAGACTCAGGATTCGCGATCCCACCAGGTGTGTCTCCTGAAGAATGCACACATGCGGGTGGAGTTTCTTCAGATAGTTAAGCACCAGAGAGCGCTTCACAGCTGAATTCAACCCCCTCACGTTCCATGAAACTACCCGACAGTTAGTCATAAGGGGGGGTCACATAACATAACTGAGCCAGCCCTCCCGAGCCCACAGTCGAGCCCAGCGCGGCAGGGAGAGGAAAACCCCCTTCCCCCGCCTCGCCAGGGCCGAGGAGGACCTCTCCCCCATAGCAGCATCCAAGTCCCCAGTTCCCTGCAGCAACCCAAAAACACTGTATCGACCCAGACCAACCAAAATAAAACCTGTAACAGTAAAGAATAACCCCAGAGAAAACCAAACAGCCGAACGTCGGCGGGAACCCCCAACCCCCCCCTCCCCCCACCCTATGCACCTCGAGAACCTGAGGAGCATTTAGTCCCAAACAAACCCATAACACAGGAGCCTAGAACGAAGGCTGGGGGCGTGTAGCCAGTGTCAGAACCCCTCAGCAGCCAGAGGGTAGAAGAGAAAGGGCAAGCACAAGTCTCTTTCCGCCGGCCCTGGAGTGTTACTGTATAAATTCAAAAAGTCTCCATTTCTCCCGCCATGCGGGGGCACATTCTTAGGGTGTTACAAACAGGTACTGGCGGGGGCAGCCATCTCAGGACAGTTCCAGTTCCATACGGGAGGTCATGTGAAGGGCATCATCCCGGAGCGTTCACAGGGGCAGAGCCAGTCCATCCAAACCCACATAACTTACCCCCAAGCCGCGACGCCAACCAGGCCGGCTCGCAGCGGGACAAGGCACAGCGGCGCACAGCTCAGGGAGACACAGTACAGCAGTGAGGCCCTTATTCACATGGTCCCGCCAGATAGGAGGATCATAGGCTTACCCGGTAGGAACAATAGAACATGGATAGGTCCGCCAGCTTAGCAAAGGGAACAGGAGCAGCGCAAGGCAGCCATCAGGTCATCGATCAGGGTAGGGTGTCCACCCACGCAGATGCATCCCTCGGTGAGGTAAAGAATCGCACCGTTTCACCATCCACGACCCGCAACTTAGCTGGAAACAGGACACTATATTTAATGCCTTTGCGGCGGAGAGCGGCCTTCACCGCATCGAAAGTGCGGCGCTGTCGTTGGGTCTCCATGGTGTAGTCGGGGAACAGAAGCAGCTTCCTATTGCGGTAAGTCAGGTCACCAGCGGCCCGGGAGGCACGAAGCAGTTCATCCCTGTCCCTAAAGTTTAGCAGCCTGAGAATAAACGTGCGGGGGGGGGGGACCCCTCGGGCCCGGGCCTAGGAGGGACCCGGTGAGCACGCTCAACCGCAAAGTAGGAAGAGAGCCGAGCCGCAGGCATCAGAGAGCGAAGGAGCTCTTCAGCAAACAGGGCCGGGGCACGGCCTTCTGCACCCTCCGGTAGTCCCACTATCCGGATATTGTTGCGGCGGCTCCTATTTTCGGCATCTTCGGCGCGATATTCAAGCGCCTTAACCTTCGACTGCAGGGCCCTAATGGAGGCGTCGTGATCCAGCACAGTGTCCTCCACCTCCCCCACGCGTCTCTCGGCCTCTGTCACCCTCGACCTGATCTTGTCGAAGTCCTGCCGGATCAGACTGACATCCAGCTGGACCTCCTCGATCTTGTTCGTCAGGGCCGCCTGGCACATCGTGATCGCCGCCATCACTTCTGGAATACCAGGGGCGGTTGGAGCATCGCCCTCCTCGTGGTCCGTTTGCGACGCCATGTTGGAAAGGCGCGCAGGAGACGGCGGGGAGACAACAGCCGGCGCAGGATCCTCCGGGATGTAGGTAGGGAACTTCAGTCTTTTTGGCTTCTTGCGGGACCCGAACGCCTTGTGAGACATCCAGAGCACCTCGGAGCCTCAAGGCAGGCTCAGGCAGGAGATAGGTGATAAAATACGGATCGCACTCCAGGAGAGCTTAGGGAACACGTCCGCTCAGTCCGCCATCTTGGCCACGCCCCCTCACACTTGTCTTTAATACTGTTCAATAAAGATATATTGACAAGGAGATCACTTCTCACATACAGACCCCTCCACCTTTCCTTTTTACCCTGTCTTTCCGAAAGAGTGCATAGCCAGGAATATTAATAGCCCAGTCATGTGATACTGATTACATCATAGCTCTCCTAATGCACCGGAGCTTCCAACTCATTTATTTTGCTTGGCAGACTTCTGTGGCATTGGTGAACAAACACTTTAATGCATTAATATATTTTGACCGGTCACATAATATCCTCTTGGGTGTTCCGAGATTGCAACTAGGACTTGCTGCTATACTTACCTTGAGTTTATGTGCTTTGGTTATCCTACCACTAATGCCCCTAATACTACCCTCTGGAATATGTTCCACGCTGACTATCTCTATCTGTGGACCGCCCCCATCCCCCGTCACCTTGTTTAAAACTTTTTGGCCATCTTCATTCCCAGCTGATCTGTGCCCTCCTCATTTAGGTGCAGTCCGTCCCTTCTATAGTACTGGTTATCGACCTGAGAAGTCAGCCCAGTCCTCCAGAAACTCAAACCCCTTGTTACTACACAGCTCTTCAGCCACTTGTTTACTTCCCTAATCTCCCTCTGCCTTTCTGGTGTGGCTCAATGTACCAATAGTATTCCTGAGAATACTACCTTGGAGGTCCTTTTCCTTAATTTAGCTCCCAAGTCCCTAAAATCGTTCTTTAGGACACTCCCATATGCCTCTGACTTTGTCATTGGTGCCAACGTGCACCATGACAGCTGGATCTTCCCCATGCCGTCGGATCCTCCAGTGGTACAGTGTCATCTGCATCCGACTGGGAACCGCTGTGATCCCCAGTCGCATCTCCGGGTAACACAGGCAGATCTCGGGAGCCTGCAGGGGAGAACAGCTTTTGTGCTGCCTCCTTGTATCTCTCCTTGGCCGACTTCCCTTGCAAGCCGCCATCTTGGGCCTCGTGGACTGGAGTCGAGCGGGCCGCGGATCCGCATCTGGACATCTCCCCAGCTAGCGCAGAACACCGGAAAAGACTCTCTGCAAGTTCGGGCAGCACCGGAGGGCAGGTAAGGTACAGATTACAGACGATCAGCTTCAAATCAAAGGATCACAGCACGGATTCTCGGCGGAACTCACACTCTGCACGTCTGGCTACATCTGCCGCCAAGCCACGCCCCCGGAGTTTAGCTTTAAGTAAAATTATATGCTTTACTCCAGTATCTCCTGATTCAGGTTCTTAGTACCAATGACAGGTTATTCACAGTGAAGTTTCAAGAAGTTGTACAATTGTATAAATCTGCAACAATTTGGGAAGAAACCTACATATTTCACTTGTGATTTAGTAACAAGAGCTGGGAAATATGCCTGGTCCATTGGCACCAGTTTAATAAACACTGCTATTATTCAAGCAACACTGCAAAATGTACATGCAATTGTACTTTACCTGGCTGGAGTGTTATATCTTTCCAGGATAGCTGCTGCCTTCTCTCCACTCACACCACTAATCTGCATTAGCTGCCGAGCAAACACCTCTTTCACTGTCTGAGCCTGTAGTGGAAACACAGCGTTACACAGGTGATGGACACAATATAGTCTATAGGAAGCAACTACATAGGAAAATATTTCATATCTCGGTATAACTATATGTAAACCTGTATTTTCCTCCATTACTCAGTATTAAGCACATGGATACTTGGCCACAAACTAAGCATTTATGCACTACAAAAAAACGTCATCTCCAGTAAACATCCATACTGACTAATAATAAGATATTAAAGATAGATAAAAAATACAAATGGTGATTGCATCTATAGAATGCATCTGTCAATGTGTAGACATCTTCTTTATCTGAAATGTTTGTAACATACATGATCCCCTTTCATCGCCGGCATAAAAATATAAGTTGATGGTATTTTTACTGAATATAGTGGGGTAATTCAATAGAGCACTTGGACCCCCTTTTTCTGTTGGAATAATGGGATGTATTTAGGACTAACTATAGTTTGGTATACATAGACAGGCAGAGTGCCTGTCTACGCACACTGTGTAGCAGGGCGGCATGTCACAGTCCACGCTCTCCTTGTGATTGACAGCAGGAAGATCCATAGCCAATTGTATAGCCAACTTTTGAGAAAATAAATAATCTGGTTTTGCACCATATGCACTAGGTGCCACAGCTCCAGAAAACCAAACTTTTTTAATAATTGAAATGCATTGGGTTCCACGTGTGATCTCCCAGCACAACTTGACATGTGGTAAAGACACATGTGACCAAAAAGAGTAGTAATACTGTGTTAGATGCTGTGAGCAGCGTTGAGGATCTAAACATTATTGTCAGCAACTGCATTTTATCTCTTTAATGAATATCTATAATAAAACTTTTTTTTTTTTAAATGCTTTGGTGCCTTTAAAGTCCCATATGCATAGAGTCTGGTTTTATGGAATCCACACACTGCCTGCTGTCAATCACATTGGCAGTGAATCTGATGAGGAACTAGTGTCTCTGAATTCTCATCAGGCTCCACCCAGCTACAAAACGTTGCTGCGCTGTCTGTATGACAGGTGCAGCGGCAGGGAGGAATGAGTGTCAATATGGACATTCTGGTCTCAGTGCAGTGTGGTCACACCGTTACCAATGGATAAATGGATTTTGGAGCGAGCATCAACATTTGTCCTGGGGAGACAAAACTAAATTCTAAAGAGTGTCATAGATACTCTGTATAAATTCCATTGAATGTGGGGTGCAAATATTTACAGTTTTCAGAAGCAAAAGGACATAAATGGTATGAAAAATTGGGGTATCTTTCTAAGCAGCAATGCTGATCGGTACACAAGTAGATGCAACACATTTATTACATAAGAGCTTATTAAATCATGAGGCAACAAATCAAACAGCATTACCTTATTCTTCATGGCCCCTTCATTAAACTCTTTAAATTCCATCAGAATGCAGCTCTGGGCATCATGTTGTATAACACGATGACATTTACTGGCTTCCTCTTTAGTGCAGCTCAGCAGGGTTTTGTTCTGTAAATATCTACAATTAGAAACTAGAGCTAGGCAGGACACATAACAGTATGTCTATGAAATGTAAATCAAAAGAATAAGATACTATATAAGGCTTAGCTTGCATTGGAGTGAGAGACTGAGGTAAATTCCCGAATAGACCACATCTTACCATATACATGTTCTGTAGATAGCGTGTCATTATAGTCAAGTAGGCTGCAGACTCCTGAACATCTTTGGTACGCTTGATAAAGAACCCATCAACCACCTAAGAATGATAACACACAAAAGCTAAGCAGCATTTGTTTATTTGAGGATACAGTGCATCACAATCCCTTATACAGATATCCTTCATAAAGAATGCTTGCCATTCCTGAGCTAGAAAGCCAGCAATGAGTATGACAATGGTAGAGGCGGTATGAGCCCATACACTAACTCACAAGTGATAACCTCTACTGAAGGTGGAAAGGCCACCAACAAGCTCATGCCGGTAAGTGTGTTTAAAGCCTTTGGTTGCCATGTAGGGTTTCATATGTTATTGGCTACCAAGCAGATAGTACAGCCATGATATACGGAACGTGTCTTTGGCAGTCAGAGGGTAAAGATACAGTGGGGAAATAGATCTGCAATCATTTCCCAAACAAGTTTATAGTGATCATGTTTGCCAGTAGACGCACACACACTCCACACACTCTGTAAATCCTACATACTTGTCATCTAGGTTTCTCACATGGTGAGGGGCTCCAGGAGTTGTGTCTGCAAAGCAGTAAACAAACTTTATTTTGGTCAGGGGCCTGGAGGCTTTGGATGGGATAAAGTCTTCAGTTATAGGTCCATGTCTTACCTTTCAACTAGACCTCACGTAATAATCCCAGCTGTTCACAGCCTTTTTTATATCTGAAATAACGTATTTGCGGGCGTATAAGACGACTGGGCGTATAAGACGACCCCCTAATTTTCCAGCTAAAATGTTGGTTTTGGGATATACTCACTGTATAAGACGACCCCTCGCTGTGCCATTATACATGCCTCACTGTGCCATCTATACATGCCTCACTGTGCCATCTATACATGCCTCACTGTGCCATTAGTAACATGCCTCACTGTGCCATTAGTAACATGCCTCACTGTGCCATTAGTAACATGCCTCACTGTGCCATCTATACATGCGTCACTGTGCCATTAGTAACATGCCTCACTGTGCCATTCCATTCCCTGCCTCGACGATCTCCCTACCTTCTCCTGTTTGCAGAGATGTCAGATGGCGGCCATCCATTATTCAAAAGCCGCGCCTCCTCCTCAGGCTGTTCCGTGATAGGCGGAACAGTAATTTTCCCAGCAAAGCCTCTGTTCAGTGTTCCGCCTATTACGGATGTCCTCTCGTCCGAGGATGAGAAGGCATCCGTGATAGGCTGAACACTAAACAGAGGCTCTGCTGGGAAAATTAGTGTTCCGCCTATCACGGAACAGTCAGAGGAGGAGGCGCACTTTTTTAATAATGGATGGCCGACGTCTGACACAGGTACCCGGTGTATAAGACGACCCCCGACTTTTGGGGCATGATTTTAGATGTAAGTCATCTTATACGCCGGAAAATACGGTAACTGAAGCTAGGGGCTCCCACTCTGCTGTGGGAGCCTGCTGCTGGGTGGAAAGACCTATAGACCTGCAATCTTAGAATGCAAGAGAGTATCCCAAGTTCAAATCCTAGCCTGGCTCAGTGTTACTATGGCGCAATGTGTGTTCTAATGAGAATATGACCCTGGAAAAATCACAAGGTCGCAAAGGTATGATCTGTTCAGATTTACAAACATGTTTTTGCAAATGCAGGTATTCAATCTTATTCAGAATGTGGAGCAAGTGGTCTGCCTTGCTGATTAGAATAAAGCAGAACATTAAGCCCACAGGCCCCACAATTGAGGACAAGCTTGAGGCCCTTTAAGTTGATCACCCCGAAACAAGGAAAACCCTGAAACCCTGACCTTGGGTAAGACAGCCCCCTTTCCCCCAGGGGTAATCAGGCTCCTAAGAAATGGGGGGGGGGTTGAGGCAACATGGATGACAGATATGAAGCAGCTGCCTAGCACTAAAGGAGTCTCTTCTTTGAAAGAAACAAGGCATATTAGGTGCTAGTGGTGCCAACATCTGGGACATATGGCCGCCATATGCCCTATATTACAGAATACCCTGGGTATGTCATTATTTGAAATCTGTCCTTTCAGCACACCTAGGAACTGATACTGTAAGATAAATATGTCATATTACCATAGAAAGCTTATTAGTTTACATAACCTCTCAACCTTTTTCTATTCCTCAGTTCATTAACTCATTCATTTTTTGCTGAATCTTTATACACAACAATGCAATGCAATGACACTCAGAATGACCACAGATGTGCCCTCAGACCTTGTTTAGAAGACATTACCTGCGTGTTTACTGTGGCTTGCTGCAGGGTCGCTTCTGGAATACTTAGGTGTTGTGCTGACCCATGATCTTCAACTAGATATATTGGATGAAGCAGATCACACTTCTTAAGACGAAACTAAATAAGAAATAAAGAGATATTACTATCATGAAACACTCACAGTCAGCATTTTGTTTTTTTTAAAGTGACTGTCAAAAAATAAAAACTGCTAGCAGGTATGAAGACCAGGCACATAGGAGGTACTTGCACATACCTGCAACAGCTTTATTTTCCCCTCTTGCCTGAATGTGGTTTAGTTCTGTATGGACAAAGCTCCCACTTAAAAAAAGAGCAAAATATAGATGGCAAATACCTGTAAAAAAACACGGTATACTGTACCTCCAACTAGATTTACTATGGTGTTTAATAACACCATAGTTCTATCAGGTACTTTGCTGGCTGTGGCCTCCAAGATAATATGCTGTGAACATTTTTTAAAGGATAGAAGGACCATTTCTAAATTGGTGCTTCAAGAAACAAATCAAATTGTCCAGATGGACAGATGGAATTCTGTTGGTTCTCTTCAACTAGTTGTCCAGAATTTGGTTGATGGTAAAGTTATGCTTTAGGTAATTTCATACAATAAAAGACATCTCTGGTGGTGTTGCTAAATGTTAAACATTTTCCAGGGCCAGACTGTTCATGCTTTCCTACTTTTGGATTACTTGATCTACAGGCAGGTCTTTACTGCTATATTTAAAATTGTCATTCAGACGTGACTTGAAAGTCGTGATCTGGTCACCCTCTTCAGGAGAAGCTGGTTCTACCTTCTATTTCACATATAGTTCAGGGAACGTACATGGTGTTGACCAGATTATGCACCATTTAACAACTCTATGATAGAGGTGGCCAAGGTGCATAGCTGTTTAGGATGGGTAACATAGGAGGCTTGGCTTGTAGCTTGGCAAGCAGTGCAAAGGGTTGAACACACAGGAAACCAATTAGCAAAACCAGCAACTAAAACCAAGAACAGAAAGTCAATAAAATCTGTCTCCTAGGATATGGAACGAGAACCAAGAAAGTTGCAGTTCAGGATAGATATAAAGCCTGCAAGAGGCAACGAGCAACTTCTCAAAGTGCCCAACCTTTAAAAGGCAGGCCATCTAAGCCCTGTTTGATCTTCAACTGCCATGATGCTTCATATGTGATCAGTTATGACACAAGCCACTTGATGTTTTGACAGTTTTGTTGAGAGCACAAGCAAATGGGACAATTAGACTCCTGGGAAGTGCCAGAATGGAACTTTTTTTAAGCTTTTAAAGGGGTTGTAAAGGTTCATTTTTTTTTTCTAAATAGGTTCCTTTAACCACTTGAGCCCCGGGCCATCGTCAAATGACGGCCTCACGGTGGCTCTGAATATCCAACAGGACGTCAATTGACGTCCTGGATTCCTCCGGCCACTGGGGGGCGCGCGAGCGCGCCGGCGGCGGCGCGCGCGCCCGGCGCGTCCCCGAGATGCCGATGCGCGTGCCTGGCGGTCGCGATGTCCGCCAGGCACTCGGGATCGGCGGCTACAGGGACAAGACGTGGAGCTCTGTGTGTAAACACAGAGCTCCACGTCCTGTCAGGGGAGAGAGGAGACCGATCTGTGTCCCTTGTACTATCAGGTACTTTGCTGGCTGTGGCCTCCAAGATAATATGCTGTGAACATTTTTTAAAGGATAGAAGGACCATTTCTAAATTGGTGCTTCAAGAAACAAATCAAATTGTCCAGATGGACAGATGGAATTCTGTTGGTTCTCTTCAACTAGTTGTCCAGAATTTGGTTGATGGTAAAGTTATGCTTTAGGTAATTTCATACAATAAAAGACATCTCTGGTGGTGTTGCTAAATGTTAAACATTTTCCAGGGCCAGACTGTTCATGCTTTCCTACTTTTGGATTACTTGATCTACAGGCAGGTCTTTACTGCTATATTTAAAATTGTCATTCAGACGTGACTTGAAAGTCGTGATCTGGTCACCCTCTTCAGGAGAAGCTGGTTCTACCTTCTATTTCACATATAGTTCAGGGAACGTACATGGTGTTGACCAGATTATGCACCATTTAACAACTCTATGATAGAGGTGGCCAAGGTGCATAGCTGTTTAGGATGGGTAACATAGGAGGCTTGGCTTGTAGCTTGGCAAGCAGTGCAAAGGGTTGAACACACAGGAAACCAATTAGCAAAACCAGCAACTAAAACCAAGAACAGAAAGTCAATAAAATCTGTCTCCTAGGATATGGAACGAGAACCAAGAAAGTTGCAGTTCAGGATAGATATAAAGCCTGCAAGAGGCAACGAGCAACTTCTCAAAGTGCCCAACCTTTAAAAGGCAGGCCATCTAAGCCCTGTTTGATCTTCAACTGCCATGATGCTTCATATGTGATCAGTTATGACACAAGCCACTTGATGTTTTGACAGTTTTGTTGAGAGCACAAGCAAATGGGACAATTAGACTCCTGGGAAGTGCCAGAATGGAACTTTTTTTAAGCTTTTAAAGGGGTTGTAAAGGTTCATTTTTTTTTTCTAAATAGGTTCCTTTAACCACTTGAGCCCCGGGCCATCGTCAAATGACGGCCTCACGGTGGCTCTGAATATCCAACAGGACGTCAATTGACGTCCTGGATTCCTCCGGCCACTGGGGGGCGCGCGAGCGCGCCGGCGGCGGCGCGCGCGCCCGGCGCGTCCCCGAGATGCCGATGCGCGTGCCTGGCGGTCGCGATGTCCGCCAGGCACTCGGGATCGGCGGCTACAGGGACAAGACGTGGAGCTCTGTGTGTAAACACAGAGCTCCACGTCCTGTCAGGGGAGAGAGGAGACCGATCTGTGTCCCTTGTACATAGGGACATAGATCGGTCACCTCCCCCAGTCACCCCCCCCTCCACACACAGTGAGAACACAATACAGGCACACATTTAACCCCTTCCTCACCCCCTAGTGTTAACCCCTTGAATGCCAGTCACATTTATACAGTAATTAGTGCATATTTATCGCACTGATCGCTGTATAAATGTGAATGGCGCCAAAAATGTGTCAAAAGTGTCCGATGTGTCCGCCATAATGTCGCAGTCCCAATAAAAAAATCGCAGATCGCCGCCATTACTAGTAAAAAAAAAAATAAAAAAAAAAATAATAATAATAATAATTCTGTCCCATATTTTGTAAGCGCTTATTGCGATTTTTTTTTTTTTTTTTACCAAAAATATGTAGAAGAATACGTATCGGCCTAAACTGAGAAAAAAAATAATTTGGAAAAAAAAATTGGGCTATTTATTATAGCAACAAGTAAAAAATATTGTTTTTTTTTTCAAAATTGTTGCTTTTTTTTGTTTATAGCGCAAAAAATAAAAACCGCAGAGGTGATCAAATACCACCAAAATAAAGCTCTATTTGTGGGGAAAAAAGGACGTCAATTTTGTTTGGGAGCCACGTCGCACGACCGCGCAATTGTCAGTTAAAGCGACGCAGTGCCGGAAGCTGAAATTTCACCTGGGCAGGAGGGGGGGTATATGTGCCCAGTAAGCAAGTGGTTAAGCTAGTGCATTGTTGGTTCACTTACATTTTCCTTCGATTTCCCTTCTAAATTTTTCTTTGTCTGAATTTCTCACTTCCTGTTTCTCCTCAGTAAGCTTGCCTCCATCATCCGCGCCGTTCTGGCTCGGGGTTAGTCACCCAGAACAGCTTACTGAGGAGGAACAAGAAGTGAGAAATTCAGACAAATAAAAAAAAAAAAAAACATTTAGAGGGAAATCGAAGGAAAAGGTAAGTGAACCAACAATGCACTAGCTTAAAGGAACCTATTTAGAAAATAAAAAACGAACCTTTACAACCCCTTTAAATCAATGTATTTAGTTCCACTTTAAGTGGTTGTAAACCTCAGACATGAAATGTGAACAAAGCATATACATCAATAGTGTGCGCTTGTTTCAATCCAGAGCACCACGTGTCATTTCTGTCCACTGCCTAATTTCTCTGCTATCTGCATGAGTCACTTTTGACAAGTTTTCCCTCCAATCAGCTCTCAGAACACTCCTCACTGATGTGACTTCAGCTTTCCGCCCCCTGCTTTTCACAGCTGTGAGACCCTGTGTAAATTCTGCACTTTCAATAGCTGCAGGGGAATGACAGGTATAAATAAACAAGTGCAACTTATTGGTTTCATCTCTGTGTATCACCGGAGGCTAGTCACTTCACTAGGTATATGTGAGGGTTTACAACCACTAACTCAGATTGTATGGGGTAAGGAAACTCTGTCTAATGAAGCAAGTAGTCAGTTACCAAGTAGATGTTTTCATTTACATTCATCGGGTTCAAAATTGACTATGAATATAACATGATACAAGCATAGTTCTTTCTCCAGACTGTACTGGGCTCAAGAAAACTACTGGATCTACCACAGTGGTCTCTGAGGTAAAGGTACACTGACACGTTCAGAAACCCATGAGTATAAACCATTACTCACTTTTTGCTCTCGAAAGCGTCCATCTATAATACTTCCACAAAGATCATCCATTCTCTTTCTTTCAATAATATAATCTAGCACAAGCTCCCGAGGCTGTGGAATTCGCAACTGTCCTGCAAAACATTTCACCAGCAGACTTTTGTTACATTAAATTAAAGTTATTCTTAAAAGTCATTAACTACTAGTATGGCAGCTGATGATCTCCTACCCACCCTTCCAGAAACGGAAGTGTGGTTAAATGTAATGACTGGTCATTCTCCTTCCCCAGGACTGTGGGCTTTCCTGGAACATTATCTAGCCAGAGTGATATTTTACCTCTCTGTAGGGCCTGTTCATGTCATGGAGTTTTATTTGCACTACAACACAGGATCACATTGCACTAAGAGTGCATGAAAACTAGTTACTATTATCATTATATATATATATATATATATATATATATATATATATATATATATATATATATATATATAAATAAATAAACAGTCAGCATCTCTCTGCTCGGGGAGGAGTGAGAACTGAGCCATCGGCAGTGTTCGATGGCTCGGTTCTCAGTACAGAGATGCCGGGGGACAGATGCAGCATCGGTCTGATGCTTCATCCACCTAGGTAAGTATGATTAGGGGGGAAAAAAAATTCTCTTTTAATTGCACAGACTGTACTGAAGAACAAACATTTTGGAAATGGCCCCCTCCAGCTACCCTACATAACAGTAACACTGCTAGGAGAGGTGAGGGTTTATTTCCACATGGCACACCTCTTTTCATATACAGTATCTCACAAATAGCGAGTACACCCCTCACATTTTTGTAAATAATTTATTATATATTTTCATGTGACAATACTGAAGAAATTACACTTTGCTACATTGTAAAGTAGTGAGTGTACAGCTTGTATAACAGTGTACATTTGCTGTCCTCTCAAAATAACTCTTATGGCTGCACCATCTTTAATGCATCTTTTAGGGCGTGCCCCCCAAAATCTTTGTTTGTGTATTGTATGGATTATGACCAAATTCCTTTGGGCTGGAGCACCCCACTCCCCCATCATTGCCTCTTATTAGTGTCCACCTTTGTTATAGAAGGAGTCCTTTATTTCTCCCATGGTTCAGAGAAGCGGGATCTTCCATTCTATGGATAGCATAGGACTCACTAATAATGGGGTACTTTGTTGCAGTAAGTGGGTTTAAGCACCATATAGCCACATGATGGGTATGAATACTTTTCACTGTAGTGTCAGGGCACTCCGTCACTTACCAAACGGCTAAGGCGATGGAAGATTTCTCAGCCTGCTTCATTCTGGTTCCGCCTCCTCCCTCAGCTTCAGCTGCGGGATCATCCAGAGTGAAGCAGCCACCTGTGGGAGGAGTGAAGGAAGCAACCTCAGCCCCGGCCCCACCCACCAACTCTGGCTGCCTCAAGTGAACTCAAAGGATAGAGGAGAGTTAAAGCAGCCCCCCACCGTGCCCCGATGCTAACGGGATTGACGCTCCAGTACATTTAGCTGCAATGACAGGGACACTCACTTTATATAGAAAATCATATATGATATGCAACAGCAGATGGGGAGGGGGAGCGAAAGGGAAGGCTTTTACAACCATATACTAAACTATACTAAACTTCAGTTTTAAACTTCCCCTAGATCAGTTCACTGACCTGGTACAGGATGGACTTTCTGCTGTGCTATCCACAGAAAGTCTCCAATGTGCAGCTTGCGTACATCAAAATTCACTCCATTTCGCTTCAGTTCTGTAACCAATTCCTGCTTTCTGTGTGCAGCACCCCTGACAAAATATCAAAATGATTATGCAGCAACTCAAAAACGTAAGGCAGTCTCATAGCGTAGCAAAGCTTTATTAAATTAGGCATACAAAAAAAAAAAAAAAAAAAACATAGCTGAATCTGCACTCAGAGCATATGAGGGGTAAAGCCAGTCATAGACCAATCAAAATGTGTCTAGTTGGCTGAATTTTTGATTGGTCTATGGGCAGACTGATTGTACTGAATACATTTATTGGCTACAGGGACTTTTATTGACGGCAGGGAAACCTACCACTGTCAGAATAAAACAGCGTAGCAGGAGGGCTCCCCCCATCAACACTGACTGTGTTAATATGGAAATAAAGTGATTTTCTTTCCTTCAATCATACATAATCTATGGCCAGTTTAACAAGCATATCAGAGCAGGGTGTGTGCTGGATGGCTGGGAGTAACACACAGTCTAGAGCACTGCCGCTGCATAGAGGGGGAAAGAAGGACCAGGCCAAGGGAGACACTTCCACACGTTATTGCTCCTGCCTCTACCTGCTTGTCTTGGATTGCAAAGATTAATTCTGGGAATGCATTTTCAGAGAGAAAATCCTCCCTTTTTCTACATATAATCATTCTCAGAATTCTTTGCAATTTAAATTGAGCAGGAAGTAGCAGAAACAGTAGCCTTCTACTCCCACAGCAGGTCCTCCTTTCCCCCTCCATGCAGCGGCAAAGCTCCAACATCCAGTGATAATGACATAGGCTCTTGGACTTCGTGTTACACCCAGGACACACGCTGCTCTGATATGCCGGTTGCCCCTAACATGCTTGTGAGTGCAATTCCAACTGTGGTCGCTTTTCTGTGTGCCTAATCTAATAAAGCTTTGCTAAGTTGTGAAGCGGTCTTGCACCCTTCCCATGTTTTCTGCAGATTTCGTTCTCCCAATCCGGTTCCAAGTTGCAGCACAACTATTAGCTAGTAATAGTGAAGTATTTAGCATGCAGCCTGAACTCTGGCATTACACATATTATACATGTGCATCAGTTCCTGCTCTTAAGAAGTTTACAACCTAAAAGGTCCCTAAATCACAAACATACCCCATACACACACTAGTACACATTTCTATACTCAAAAATGTTGTCTAGTGCCAATTTAGACAGGAGACAATTAAAATGTTTGAAACAATGACTGAAAATAAATGGACAGGCAGACATGTTATTAACAAACTGCAAAATATCCCATTATTTATTTACATATAAGTTTAATAACGTTTTTTTGCCATCTATTTTCTGTGGTCATACATACAAATAGCTATAATTAAGCACTGTAGGACAGTGTGAAATGCGTCAGCTGTTTTTTCTAACTTCTGCTGTGATATGTCAGTTTTGTGACCAATTTTTTATTAAAAAGGAACGTTTTTTTTGGAGTGCAGCTGTCCTAGTCTTCCTCATCAATTTTTGCATGTCATTGCATTGCCGGCACCCAGGGTTTTAGATTGGGGGAGAGAGTACTTTGGTCTATCTGAGCGGTCATCCTTCTTACCATTTCTTTGGTCTTGCCCATGATGGTAGGTTTGAATGGAAGAAAGAGACTCTGTGTACAGGTGTCTTTTATACAGGACTGGGTTAGACAGGACTAATCTGTGTACCACATGAGCATATACTGTAGCCAGTCTCTGTGGGCGCCAGAATTATTGTTGGTTGGTAGCGAATCAAATACAAATTGTATCATGTGTTTTTTATGGATTTTTGTTTGAAATTCTGTCTCAATCATTTAAAATACACCTATGATAAAACATCATTGACTCTTCATTTCTTTGTAAGTGGACAAACTTACAAAATCGGCAGGGGATCAAATAATTATTTTCCCCAATGTAACTGGCTTATTTAAAGTACCCATTTTCTCTGGCAATGATTGCAGACTGCTACTAAACCAACTACTCAGCTGAAAAAATAATCACCAATGCATATTCAGTAAACTAAAATACTGCTCTAATCTGTCAGAACCAATTATCCACCAATTGAGTGCTGCCAGACTGTCAGTTTCAGTTAACTGTCCACAAATCAAGGATTTCCTGTGACAGTCATGTATCACTGTTCTTTGCATATGTCAAGTCAGGGAGTGGATAAATAGGGTTCAGAGCTTTGCTGATGATCTTATATAGAGTTAAAGGATCACTAAAGGAATTTTGTTTTAGCTAAATAGCTTCCTTTACCTTACTGCAGTACTGGTTTCATGTCCTCATTGTTCGTTTTTGCTTTGAAGTTGCTGTAATTCTGCTGTGATCTCCAAACTTCCTGCTTGTCTGGCTCCTTATGAAAAAACTCATGGGAGCTTCTCACTGTGGTCTAAGCTGTGTGTCTAAAACTCCTCAGAACCAATCAGATTCATTTTAAAAACAAAACACTGCCCTGGATTTGTTTGTTTTTGTTCTGTGGGTCTTTTTACTTCACATAAACATGAAACCAGTTTAAAACCGAAAGTGAAACTAGAGGCACATTATATGATATAATTTTATCTATTTTTTAATCATTTTAAAAGGAATCAGTTAACTTTTATGTCTCTATACCCTGTAAACAGTCATTTCAGCAAAAAAAATGTTTTCCTTTAGTGACCCTTTAAAGGGGTTGTTTTTCCTCAGTAAGCTTGCCCTCATCACCCGAGCCGTTCTGGCTGGGGGTTAGTCAGCCAGAACAGCTTAATGAGGAGAAACAGGAAGTGAGAAAATCAGACAAAGAAAACAAACGAAAAAAAAACATTTAGAAGGGAAATCGAAAGAAAAAGGTAAGTGAACCAACAATGCACTAGCTTCAAGGAACCTATTTAGAAAATAAAAAACAAACCTTTACAACCCCTTTAAGATTTGTTAATTAGTAACAGTACTGTTTAATCTGCTTAAACCATATGTTTTAGGTGAAGGAGAACTGTGTATGAAACAACTAAAGAAACATTTCTGAATATACCACAATATTTTAATGATTGGGGAATATAAAGGTTCACTGTAAGGCCTAGTACACACGAGAGGATTTATCCGTGGATACGGTCCACCGGACCGTTTCCGTGGATAAATCCTCTCGAGGATTTCCGCGGATTTGGATCCGATGGAGTGTACTCACCATCGGATCGAAATCCGCGCCGAAATCCCATCGCGATGACGTGTCGCTCCGTCGCCGCGATGATGACGCGGCGACGCTGTCATATAAGGAATTCCACGCATGCGTCGAATCATTACGACGCATTCGGGGGATCCATTCGGACTGATTGATCCGGTGAGTCTGTACAGACCAGCGGATCAATCCGTTGGGATGGATTCAAGCGGATAGATTTTAAAGCATGTCTTCAAATTTTTATCCGCTTGAAATCCATCCCAGGGGATAAAAATCCGCGGAAACAGATCCGCTGGATTGTACACACCAGGGGATCTATCCGCTGGAGCCGGTCCGCGGATCAATTCCAGCGGATGGATCCTCTCGTGTGTACGGGGCCTTAGAACTCCATACTGTAGTTCCCAGAACACTGCTCTATATTGCTGCATTGCAAATGGATATCTCAATTGATATCTCAATTGATAGTAGGGGCAGACAAAAATATTTGAAAACCTGACACTAGGGGGAACAGCTAAATGATAAATCCACTGTCAAGTGTAGAACACTGTAAGGTAAATTATATATTTGCAATGTTATCCGACTTTAATTGTTGTCTTACCCTGTGATTTCAATGAAGTCAACACAAAGAATGACATTGAATTGTCCTGGAAGCAGTGTAAAGTCAGGCACATGGTGATAGGCGTTGAGTACAGGATCTGCACTGAGCTGCTGTGTTTCTGAAGGCGGACAAAGCGTTGGGTACTGGGGAATGCTGCAAAATACAAAAGACCCTCAGCAACACATCACCAAACACCAGAAATAATACAAAGTGGAGCAAAGCAAAACTTCAAGAATGGCAGTCATCAATTGCATTTTATGTTTAAAGCTGAACTCCAGGCAGATATAAAAATAACCTATGCAGTGATGTATTCATAAAAAGAACAACAGTGGTTGTAAAGGCAGAAGGTTATTCACCTTACTGCATTCTATACAGTAAGGTAAAAAAAACTTTCTGCATGCAGCTCCCCTAAATACATATCGGAGCCCGGTCTCCGTCCACCTATGTGCACGAGAGCCCTCTCCCTCCTCATTGGCTTAGACACAGCAGCTGTAGCCACTGACTCCTACTGTTGTCAATCACAGCCAGTGAGGATGGAGCAGGGGGAGGGGGCAAGCCTCACTCTTTGTGTCTTATTGACACAGAGCGGGGTTCGGGAGCGAGCACCCATAAGTGTCCCCATGGTAAATGGCTTGCTATGGGGTAATGGCAGGGGGGGGTAAGAGGAGCTATGATTTCCGGTGGGGTGAGGTAAGTTTGACATGTTTGTTAATTTAATAAAAAAAAAAGATTAGCCTTTACAATCACTTTAAGTACCCAAAACAGACTTGGTGTTAGCCTTTGACAATTCCCTGCACAGTTAAATTTAGACTGGGAGATGGGGGGCAGCATCAGCGGCAATTCAGGCGTTCTGCATGCACATGTGCCAACAGCAGTAGTGAGTAGAATAAGCTAGGGAATATGTCTGATACTGCTTCTTCGCTGCCCAATCACAGACTAGGGGCAGGGAGAGAATTATACGGTTTTGCTTTATTGCAGAAGATAAAAATCAGTTAAAGTGAACACAAGTTTTCTTCAAAAAGGAGGTGAATCAGGCACTTTACAAAGCTATTTAATATATGTACCAAGCTACAGAAGAACATTAAAGTGGTGCAGCACAGTCCAGCAACAATGCTAGGTTCACCCCTGTGCCTCTGCTTCTTCATGTGTTTCTTTCTGCGTTTTTGCAGTGCATTATCACATGCAGTGCATTTTTATAGTGTGGCAATATATTTGCATGCGTCATGCTTTTTTGGATTTGGCCAATGGCAATCTTCAGTGAGAGATGCTTTGTTTACAGCAACATTCCTCAAATAAAACAATTGCTCAGTTTTGCAGAAACACACTAAAGTCCGTTTAACCACTTCAGCCCGGACCATATTGCTGGTAAATGACCGGGCCCCTTTTTGCGATTCGGCACTGCGTTGTTTTAACTGACAATTGCACGTGCGACGTGGCTCCCAAACAAAATTGGCGACAATTTTGAAAAAAAAAATGAATATTTTTAACTTTTTGCTGTAATAAATATCCCCCAAAAATATATAAAAAAACAATTTTTTTCCTCAGTTTAGGCCGATACGTATTCTTCCACATATTTTTCGTAAAAAAAAACAAAAAAACGCAATAAGCGTTTATTGATTGGTTTGCGCAAAAGTTATAGCGTCTACAAAATAGGGGATAGTTTTATGGCATTTTTATTAATATTTTTTTCTAACTAGTAATGGCGGCGATCAGCGATTTTTATCGGTACTGCGACCTTATGGCGGACACTTTTGACACATTTTTGGGACCATTGGCATTTTTATAGCGATCAGTGCTATAAAAATGCATGGATTACTATAAAAATGCCACTGGCAGGGAAGGGGTTAACACTAGGGGGCGAGTAAGTTGTTAATTATGTTCCCTGTGTGTGTTCTAACTGAAGGGGGGGTGGGACTGACTAGGGGAAATGACTGATCGCTCTTCATACATTGTATGATCAGACGATCCGTCATTTCTCCCCCCGATCAGGACCAGGAGCTGTGTGTTAACACACACAGCTCCCGGTTCTTACTCTGTAACGAGCGATCGCGGGTGCCCGGCGATGATCGCGCCCGCCGGGCACGCACGTCGGAGCCAGGGGCCAACAGCAGTAGTGAGTAGAATCAGCTAGGGAATGTGTCTGATACTGCTTCCTATTGGCTGAAATGCGAGATGATGTATAGCTACGTGATCTTGCGCAGCCAAGCCAACCTGCCGCCGTATAACTGCAGCGGCTGGTCGGCTAGTGGTTAACATGGTTTCCTATGGATGTAGTTCACATTTATAAATTTTATGTAAAGGGCCAGGGAAGCACACACACCGAAGAGTAAGCTTCCCTTTTTTGCCCACCTTTGGATCCTGCCACATGCTCATGTGAGCTTTAGGCTCCTTGCTGAACCAGCTGGTGAAACCATGTGTGATAAGTATCTTTGAATTTCTCTTGTATATATATTCTGCTGTTTAATGTGTGAAGTTGGAATATCCCTATTTCCTTGGGAATAAACAAAAGATGTTAATTTTACCAGCAGCAGTGTGTGTGTCTTAATAGACTAGCTAATTATCGGCGTATCAACCCATTTATGCAATAGATAGAGGGAATCCGTAAACATCTTTTGGGATAATAATTTAGTTTATATTTAATAGCCTTGAAAAGTGCGGCAGATTCTACAATCCCATATACACAAACCCCAGAAAAGCATGATCCAATTTTCTACAGCAGGGGAAAAAATTCCTTCCTGATCCCCGAGAGGCAATCGGATTTTCCCCGGATCAACTTTATCCATAAATGTCAGTACCCAGTTATATTATATACATTTAGGAAAGAATTCAGGTATTTTTTAAAGCAATCTACTGAGCTTGCCAGAACCACATCTGTTCGGTTCTCAGTGTAGAGGCGCCAGG
The DNA here is from genome assembly GCF_905171775.1 of Rana temporaria. Taxonomy (NCBI): domain Eukaryota; kingdom Metazoa; phylum Chordata; class Amphibia; order Anura; family Ranidae; genus Rana; species Rana temporaria. The sequence continues at coordinate 116,569,712 of NC_053499.1, read as the reverse complement.
GGACAGATGCAGCATCAATGCTGCATCCCCCTAGGTGAGTATGAATCAAGAAATGAAAAAAAAAAATCCCTTTACTTCGCTTTTAAGCATATTTATCTTGTTTAGCCTACAGCCACCCAGTAATAGCTGTAAAGCAGGTTGATTGTGTGAATAGCTGCATTATTGCAATAACACAGCGATAAATGGTAGATTTACCTTTTAATTATCTTATAAATTATCTTATAGTAGCAAGCATATGAACACTATGGAGATATAGCAGTTTACGTACACTATGGCTGGATTTGCTCGGATTCCCACATTATTAACATCATCAGGTCCTTCATCAGAAGAATGCGGATCACTGTGCCCAACCACACTATTCTTGCCTTCAAGTAGTGAATCAGCTCCCTCCAACCTCTGTGCCAGTTCAAGCCCTGTGTCAGTCAAAGAATATCTGGGTAGAAGAGAACATTTTCAGTATAAAATCATATTATATACACACACACACACCTTAAAAAAAAAAGGTTAATAGGACTATAGCAAACCCAAAAACAGAACTAAAAAAAATGCAGCTAAACAGCCCTTCGATGTGGTGGCTGCATTTGTTTTATTTTTTCAACCTAAGAACATTTTCAGCAAGTATAGAAAATCACCTGCTGATCTTACTAGAACTGCAGTGTCCTTATCACTTCCTGAGACCTGAACTTAAATAACAAACAAGGTCATCAGACTTCTGTAAACGAATAATCCTTTAACTCCCTATGTAATGGAGAATAAGACAGAAGGACACTTTTGAAGTTAAGCCTGAATGACAACCAGGGGCGGCCCGTCCATTAAGGGCGCATTTGATGGGCACAGTGGCGGCATTTGATGGCACACAGTGGCTGCATTTGATGGGCACAGTCTTGGCATTTGATGGGCACAGTAGCAGCATTTGATAGTCACAGTGGCCACAATTAATGGGCACAGTGGCTGAAATTGATGGACACAGTGGCTGAAATTGATGGGCACAGTGGCTGCATTTGATGGCACACTGGCTATATTTAATGGGGCAAAGTTGCTGCATTTGATGGGGCACAGTGGCTGCATTTATTGGGGCACAGTGGCTGCATTTGATGGGGCACAGTGGCTGCATTTGATGGGGCACAGTGGCTGCATTTGATGGGCACAGTGGCTGCATTTGATGGGGCACAGTGGCTTCACTTGATTGAACAGTGGTGGCATTTGATGGCACAGTGTTGTTGTAATATTATATGAATATATATGTGTATGTATTGTATATATTGTGTTATATGTATAGCACAGTGTATGTGTGTCACATACAAACATTCCAGACAAAAGGGTGTTAAGGGAACTTGTTGATCAAAGTTTTACTCCACATATCAAAGGGGACAAATAGTGACTCTGAGGGCAAATGAGGGCAGTTTATGACTGCAGCTGTTTCCGGCTAGTGGTCATTGTCTGTCATTCTGAAAGACAGAGGGCAGATCAAAGGCCTAATGCAAACGGCCAATCAAATCGGTGTATAGGGAATATAACCTGGCATTCAGTCTATTCACTCTCCATGATTATAAAGGCACATATCTAGGAAAAATGGGACTCAGAATGGCAGAACAAGGCGGCAGTGGAAATTCTTGCCAGTATTTTTGCCATAAAATGTAGAAAGTTATTTTTCATCCATATATGTCATAGCCTTTAGCATATCATAAACAACTGATTCAACAAAGTTTCAAATCATGACTAGAGTGATGAATTTTACTCTGATAAACACAGATGTCAAGCTGATTCTATCGGAACCATTGTGTGGGGGTATATGTTGGTATACCATTCAGGTGGAATTATGGACTGAATGATACAAGTAACTGCTCTATTAAAGGCATCGAGGGGTTGGCCTACAGCAAATTAAGGTCAAGCTCATGAGTGTCAAGTGCAAGGAAATAGTTTGCAGCACAGAGTTTTTACTGCCATATGCAAACCTTTTGACCTTGAAAGTGTATTTCAAATTGGGCGGGTAGGGGGCGCGATTCATTTAAATGAAGCGCGTCCCCGCGCCGATTGAACTGCGCATGCTCCGTTTTGAAATTTCCCGCCGTGCTTTGCGCGAAATGAAATTTTTTGAACTTTGACGTGAGTTACGTCCTTTACTATTCACGGACGACTTACGCAAAAATTTTTTTTAATTCTACACGAGATCGACGGCCATACTTTAACATGGCAAGTCTATCTATACGCCACAAAACAGCAGCTTTAACTATACGCCGGGAAAAGCCGACTAGCGATGACGTAAGAGAATGCGACGGCCGCGCGTACCTTCGTGGATCGACGGAAAAAGCTAATTAGCATACCCGATGTGAAAAACGACGCGAACTCCACCCAGCGGGCCCCGAAGTATTGCACCTACGATCCGAAGGCGTACAAAGCCGTACGCCTGTCGGATCGAAGCCAGAAGCCGTCGTATCTTGGTTTGAGGATTCAAACTAAAGATACGACGTGACAAATTTGAAAGTACGCCGGTGTATCAGTAGATACGCCGGCGTACTTCTTCTGTGAATCTGGCCCCTTGAGTCTGGAGATGAGAGAATCCTGGATTTATGTGGATTGGAGCTCCCATAGCATACCAAGTTTACTTTCAGTGAGATGGTAAGAGATGAGATGAAGTTAGATCGAAGAATGGACTGTGACATCAGCTCGTTTTTGCTCAATATTCAAGACCTTGATGTGATATACTCAAGATATACAGGCAACTGATGTTTACCGAATCCTTTTCCAGTCATGGTCTAAAGTTATATTATCTAATAACTGTTTCATGGGGATATTTTAGAGGCTGGTGAGGGGAGATGTAACCAGTTTCAACTTCATATTTTATATGAGCAAAGCATCCAGTACCTCAAATCATAATGATATGTTTGTTGCTTGATTTATGGGTCAGTTCTAGTAGTTAGAACCGACCCAAGTGGGGGTTGGTTATATGTGTATGTATTTTATATATTGTGTTATATGTATAGCACAGTGCATGTGTGTTACATATAAACATTCAGTGCAAAAAGTTGTTAAGGGGATTTGTTGTTAAAATGGGAAAGTGGCCAAACAAGATTTACTCCACATATCAAAGGGGACATGATTATGAAGGCACAGATCTAGGAAAAATGGGACTCTTGAGTTATATTTACTCTGTTGCATTTTTGTCATCCGTTGCAAGTATTGGACTTTGTTCTGTGTTGGAAGTCAATAAAAGTGCATCTCTCTGGAAGAATCGGGTTGCTGCGGAACATTACATACATCATTATAATAACTACTATCTAATTATTTAACCACTTTACAATATCACTACAAGTGGCAGTATTTGATGGCACAGTGGCTGCATTTGATGGGCACAGTGTCTGCTGAAAAGATAGCTGAAATCATGCAGAGATTATGCTTACTACAGGACTTCCTGCCTTTTTTTTTTTTTTGCCAGTGTCTAAATCACCTGAAGGTGGCAGCATACAGGTGAAACTCGAAAAATGTATTTCACTAATGCAACTTAAAAGGTGAAACTAATATATGAGATAGACTCATTACATGCAAATAAAGATAGTTCAAGCTGTGATTTGTCATAATTGTGATGATTATGGCTTACAGCTCATGAAAACCCCAAATCCACAATCTCCGAAAATTTGAATATTGTGAAAATGTACAATATTCTAATCAGCTAATTAAGCCATAACACCTGCAAAGGGTTCCTGAGCCTTTAAATTGCCTCTCAGTCTGGTCCAGTAGGAATCACAATCATGTGATAGACTGCTGACCTGACAGTTGTGCAGAAAACCATCATTGACACCCTCCATAGGGAGGGAAAGCCTCAAAAGGTAATTGCAAAAGAAGTTGGATGTTCCCGAAGTGCTGTATCAAAGCACATTATTAGAAAGTTATGTGGAAGGGAAAAATGTGGAAGAAAAAGGTGCACAAGCAGCAGGGGTGACCGCAGCCAGGAGAGGATTGTCAGCAAAAGGCCATTAAAAAGTGTTGGGGACTTTCACAAGGAGTGGGCTGAGGCTGGAGTCAGTGCATCAAGAGCCACCACACACAGACGGATCCTGGACATGGGCTTCAAATGTCGTATTCCTCTTGTCAAGCCACTCCTGAACAACAAACAATGTCAGAAGCGTCTTGGAAACCAAGGACCCAGAGTATGGAGGGAAAATGGAGAGGCACACACTGCAAGATGCTTGAAGTCCAGTGTGAAGTTTCCACAGTCTGTGTTGATTTGGGGAGCCGTGTCATCTACTGGTGTTGGCCCACTGTGCTTCATTAAGTGCAGGGTCAACGCAGCCGAGATTTTGGAGCATTCATGCTTTCTTCCACAGACTAGCTCTATGGGGATGCGGGCTTCATTTTCCAGCAGGATTTGGAACCTGCCAAAAGCACCAAAACCTTGTTCAATGACTGGGATTACTGTGTGTGATTGGCCAGCAAACTCGCCTGACCTGAACCCCTAATTGCCTTGCTAAGAGAAAGATGAGAGACATGACAGCAGGGCATAGGACATGTCCATATTTGATTAATGACATCACTGGCTGACCCTACCCCTTTGTTTACTTTAGCAACGGAGACCTGGAGTGGTCATTAGGCGTGAAAGAAGTTACAGGATCGAGTGTGTTTTGGCGTCGTCTGTTTTTCTTTCCGCAGGCCGGTAGCCATCTTTCATTGTAAATGATGTTCACCTGCCTCGCTGGATGATTTTATTGTGGTTGGTGGAATGTCTAAATTTTTCATATCAGCCATTTCTGGACAGCTGCTCTATCTGGTTATCAGTAAACCATTACGGCAGAATTCCATCTTAAAAACCAATGGAACAGGATTACACAGCAGGGTGTGTATAACAGGAGGTTGCAAATAAGGACTCATTTCCTTGCTTGCATAGCCTCCTGTGGTGGTTTAAGGTGGTAGAGGAGTATTCCCTGGAACTCCTGTTGAGGTAAAGATGAGAATATCTAATGAACTGTTCATCACTGAGAGACCAAAGGGCAAGATGTGGTCTAAATGTTGGCTTGGATCATGGAAAATGCCTGCAATATGACAATGCCTTCTGCTGGAGAATATCAATGATAGCGATAAGCCATGACATATAAAAGACTGGATAAAAGACTATCCACAGGGTGAGTGAGGGGTGTAAATGTGGCTGGTATTTGGAGGTGCTTATATGTTATAAAATGCAGAACCAGGCCATTTTATCGCTCTTTTTCTTAGAGCCCTGCCATGATACTGAACTTGAGGATGGACTTGCGTAACATCATTGTTACTCACACTTTTTTTCTTTTTTTTTTGCACAAGGTTCCCTCTAAAAATCCATACCAGACTCAAAAGGGTTGATTTACTAAAACTGGAGAGTGCAAAATCTGGTGCAGCTCTGCACAGAAACCAATCAGCTTCCAGTTTTTTTTAGTCAAAGCTTAATTGAACAAGTCATGTAAAAGATGATCGGCTACCATGCACAGCTGTACCAGATTTTGCACTCTCCACTTCTAGCAAATAAATCCAAAAGGGTCTTGTATAGAATTTGGGGGGAACCCGATGCCATATTTTTTTTATGGGGTCCCATTTAAAATCCATACCAGACTTCTAAGACACAGTATACATTTTGGTGGGAACCTCACGCTGTTTGTTTTTATTTTTTACACAGTTATGCATGTCATTTCTTTACATTCCTCTATAGGTTGGGAATCCCTGACTGAGGGATATTATATACCCTGCTGGTCAAATGTTCTTAGCTTAATAACTTTAATAGTCAAATGTTTTTAAGGTATTTTTCTCTTAGCATTAAATGTTTGTTACATTTGCACGGTGAAAGGCAACAAGGAAACGATTACCTACATTTTACTAAAATTAAGAGAATTATTCATTATGCATGCACAGATGTTGAGACATTCCCAAAGTGAGATTATATATATATATATATATATATATATATAAAAATAAATGAGCCCCCAAGTGTCTGTGCTGATATAAAATATATTTAATTGCAAAGTTTACCTCATGTTTGTGCAGTTCAAGTGCTATGCAAAAAAAAAAAAAGTTGTGGAAAATTTTGCAAAATGTTTTTTTCTGCTGAGCTCTTTAATATGAGTCATAGTTCACTCCACACTAAACTCCTCCCAGTGTAAATACAGCAATGTTATATTCAATGCCATCTTGTGATTTCTGGTGAAAAGCCTCATTGTGTTACCTGGCTGGGCTATGAGTTTTGATGACCAACTCCTTCTGAATTAATGTACTAACAGAAGACCAGGCAGTGTATTTACTGTTGGGGTCAACCTGAAAAAGAGCAAGCATAAAAAGTTAATAAAATAGTTTTCAAACATGTTTTATTTAAATTGGTGACAGCACTGCTGAGTTTACAAATTATGAAAAAAGGTATTTGTGATCCCCTACTTTTGTGCAAATACAGTATCTCACAAATGTGAGAACACCCCTCACATTTTTGTAAATATTTTATTATATCTTTTCATGTGACAACACTGAAGAAATTACACTTCGCTACAATGTAAAGTAGTGAGTGTACAGCTTGTATAACAGTGTAAATTTGCTGTCCCCTGAAAATAACTCAACACGCAGCCATTAATGTCCAAACCACTGGCAACAAAAGTGAGTACACCCCTAAGTGAAAATTTCCAAATTGGGCCCAAAGTGACAATATTTTGTGTTATTATTTTCCAGCACTGCCTTCACATTCTTGGGCATGGAGTTCACCAGAGCTTCATAGGTTGCCACTAGAGTCCTCTCCCACTCCTCCATGATGACATGGAGGAGAAATGGCTGACCAGTCTATCACCTTTACCCTCCGCTTCATACATGTTTCATACATGACTTCATACATACTTACTATAATCATTGTTCTCATATGTGTAGTGGTATATAGCTGTCCCTTTATTTTTATCCAAATAGAGATTAATAGTATAAACCATTTATTAATATCTTAAAGGTATGGAGTATTTTTATATAATAATTGTATATATTTGTTTTACATATAGTTGTATTAATTATATAATGCTATGTATTTAGCATGCATATTTATTGATATATATTTATATAGAGTGGTGGTAGAGATGGTGAACGATCTCGCAGGGTACATGGTAAATATAGAGATATGATAATAGGTTGCTGGTTTAAAGATTTGCCTATGTACACTTTTATCCATATAGGTCAGTGTAATGGATAAGTCAGTGACTTATCCATACAAGTCATTGTAAAGCTTGTTTTTGATCTATTTTGATGTAAGCAGAGTTTCTTATATATGCCGATAATATGCAGGAGTAGGCAGGGAAAGAGTTAAGTGATACGCATTTAGGAAGGAGACAACCACAGACATTGCTTCCAAAGGAAATCCAGATTAGACGAAACACGTAAAGGTGGGGTCCCTGTGGTTTCACTTCTGGTTCCAAGATGGAAAGCATGCCAGTGTTCTGTCAAATTCTCCAACCCATTAGAAACTTCAACTACTTAACTTCTGGTTTCTTTAAACCAGCAGTAATTGAAGGTTTTGACGAATTGGTGGTTGGACAAAACACTGGCAACCAAATAGAGTCTGGTGCAGGATATTATGAGCAGAGATTCTTACGCCGCTCCGATACTAGCCAACAAAATGGCCGCCTCCAAGGTGGCGACAACTTTGTCCTCATTAACCGGTATTCTGTAAAAACAGCTCAATCTTTCTGTATCGGATTCTTTTCGGTTGTCGGTTTTGTGTCCAACCACCAATTCATCAAAATCTCCAATTACTAAGGGTTTAAATAAGTGATGTGGTTGGAGTTTCTGATGGGTTGGAAAATCGACAGAACAGCGGCTCCATCGAGAGTAGCTGGAGTGGAGGTGCTCCCTCTAGAGGCAAAGCAGTGGTAACATAATGCCAAGTACCAGCCTATGGAAGTTGTTTAACACCATCTTAATAAATGGCTATGAGAGCCCCCTATTGGTCTGTTTTTTGAGTATGGGAAGTAAAAAGGTGCAGAGAAGACCAAAAGAGTGGGGGTCCCAACATTAGATTTCTGGTGCAGGAACTTCAGCCAAATTAAAATGATACGTTTTAAAAGAGCTGATTTGAGGTTGCATTTTTTGCATTTGTTCTGGTGACTGCATACCTAATTGCGGTGATGGAAACCTGAACATAAGTATCAAGAGCACGGCTTTGATTTATGGCACTTTATTCTAAGGAAATTTGTGATGAATTGATCAAGAGCCTAATATTTCAATTTTTTATATAACATGTAAAGTGATTTGATCAACTTGGTGAGTGTTTATTTGATTTCACATAGTTGGAGGCAATTTACCTTGTTGTATGATTATTTATGGAATTTGGATTGTTTTATATATATTTATTTTTGGTTAGATGTGCGGTATTATACAAGTGAATACGCAACACATTTGTTTTTATTGGCATTTGCTTGCACAATATTTATTGATTTATTTTCACAAACGTAGGACATCACATGTACTTTTTTTCATCATTTATAAACTCAGGAGCGCTGTCATCAATTTGAATAAAAGTTTTTGGATACCACTAGAGGGCACCATCGTGACAGCAGCTTGAGATTATAGTGATCCTAACCACGCCTTGCGCACTTATATATTTTTTCTTAATAATACTTTTTCTAACATGTATGAAATTAAAGAGACAGCTATCATAACATTAAGGAAAACAAAGCCTGATACAAGCAATTTAACCACTGGAAATAAACACTAGAACTGAAATAATAGAATTGACTGTGGTGATGAGAAAAGTCTAAATAAAAAACAAACACAAATTTTTAACAGTGAATATGGTTTTTGTTTGGGAAAGGCCATTACACCAAAATTGAATGTTAAAAGCAAATGTTTTCGAATGTCGCTTGTCATGTCATTAAATTAAATAATATGAATTTGTACAAATGTTTATTCGAAAATGTACTAACGTATGGCAAGTTTTACCTTCATATAATACTGCCGCCTAGAGGAGAATTGGACACTGGCAACCAGTATTGAAAGGGTGGACTTAAACAAACAGAAAAGGTGTGGAACTTATGTACCCTAAGAAAAGGATTTTACAGGGAGTACAAAAGTCCTATTTCTTTTTCTTGTCCTGTAAACTTTCACCTTCAGAACGTACAAAAGCAGAACTGAGAAGTGGGCAACACACCAAACAAACACTAACACACCCAGGAAACAAACAGAAATGGAAGACTGCCTGCACCTTAAAAATCCGCCTATAGGACCTTACAACCTAAGCTGGCATTGGATGAACATCCACCCGGTAGAACCTAGAGAATGTGAGAACAGTAGATCAGGTTGTAGGGTGGTAGCCTGGCATATCTGTTAAACAGTTTCTTGATGCCAAAAAGCCCTTGAGAAGACAAGCTTGGATAATGGTCTGTCTGAGCCACCTAGAGGTGGCTGAATGAGCAATCAGTGCACCCTTAGGGGGGACCAACTGGAATGCTAAAAAGGTAAACCAGTCTTTTGGAAAGGTGTTGGCTGAGAGATACAGTGCCTTGAAAAATGATTCATACCCCTTGACATTTTACACATTACAACCAAAAACTTAAATGTTATTTATAGGGATTTTATGTGATAGACCAACACAAAGTGGCACATAATTGTGAAGTGGAATGAAAATGATAAATGTTTTGAATTTTTTTTTTTACAAACATATGTAAAAAGTGTGGCGTGCATTTGAATTAAGCCCCCCTGAGTCAATACTTTGTAGAACCACCAGCTTTTGCTGCAATTACAGCTGCAAGTATGTTTGGGGATGTCTCTAACAGCTTTGCATATTTAGAGTGACATTTTTGTCCATCCTTCTCTGCAAAATAGCTCATGCTCTGTCAGATTGGTTTCTATGGACCCTTCCGATGCCGCCCGATATTCTGCCCGTGTGTATGGCTCTTTAGTACATTCCCCTCAGTGTATTTAAACCATATTCAAGAAATATGAGGCAGCTAGGAGTTATTTCATAATGATTTGTGGCAGGGAGTGGCAGGATAGATCATAAGTATAAGAAATTGAAGGTAATCTTACCAGAGTAAATGATTTGTCACACAGTGATTGAGCTTCTCTTTGCAGTTCCGCCTTGGTCATATAACCTTTGGAATTAGGATTCTGTAACAAGAGCTTGCATTACATTTACTCTCACATTGGTGACTTGTTACTCAATGTACAATATATTCATCCATGGATTCTGCAGCAATCGAAGTGATACTAAATAAGGATGAGTTCCGGCATGTTCGCACACCCCACGTGCAGAGCCCGCCAGAAGTCGGCACTGCGCTGCACTAATCACAGGCTGCGAGACATTGTCCCGATGTGCGGCTGCAGAGATCGGGAAAGCGCAGTGCCGACTTCCTGGCGGGGTCTGCACGTGGGGTGAGCGAACACCCCGGAGCTCATCCTTACTAAATGATAACCTTATACTTGAAAAATAATTCATACACATCCACTATTTAATGGCCATGAAATCTATTTTCCACAAAATTGTTCCTTAGCCCTGGTTCACATTGTTGCGATTTGGCATGTGACTTGACATGTCAAATCACATGCCAAATCGGCATCTCTGATCAACCTAGTGCTTCGGACTAGGACAAGTAACTACTAGTAGGGGGGAGACTGCTTCCTGAAGAATTATACATAGTTACATTATGTACCTCAACTACCAATGTGGAGGACAACCACTCATCTGCTATCCAGAAAACAGGTAAAATAAACTTCCTGAGCAGTATAAGAAAACTTGGACCAACAGGTATGGTGGTCCACAAGAAGGTAAGTTACTAGGGTAAAAGTCTAAGCCTAGAATGCCTAACCACATGCATATTCTAAAGCCTCCAACAGGGTGAGAGCAGATGTCAAGGCCAGTGAGATGCCGCTTATGTCATACCATTATTATAAGGATACAAAGAAATTTCCAAGTTCCCCCACCCACCCCACCAGGAAACAAAATCCCAGAGAGACATTCCGTTAACATGAATAAAAGAAAAAAGTTAGTAGTACACCTTTTCTGGTAAAATTAGTACACACATTTATCGTAAAGCATCAGGAACTTATCAATAAGAGCACAAAAACATAATCAGAAACTGTACTGGTAGACGAGATCCACCCACAAGTATATTACTTTTTATTCCAAAATAATAGGTGGTTTGTTTAAGAGCAAGGTTGGTGCTGCCCCTCCCCCCCCCTTTTTTTTTTAAACACCGCAGACTGTGCCATGGTTCTAGACTTGAAAAAGGGCGCTAGCCCTGCAATTGTTTTAGTCCAGCGACGGTGTTTAAAGTTGCTGCTGAGGATAGAGGATGATGAATGGAATGTAGTGCTACCCTAATCTGATATGGAAAAAAACACATAAAAAAAATGGACGTTACTAAATACATTTAAAACTAAATGAAAAAAGTCCTACGTGGTGGTAATCATTCAATGTACAGAGAACAAAGAAGTTCAATATCATAAAAAGAAAAGAAAAAAAAAAAGTAAAGGTTGGTCTAGTCCGAGGACCTAGATATAGTCCAAAGCAAGCAAATAAGTCCAAATGAATATTGCTCTTCTAATGGGTCACAACAGGCTGAGGAACAAGATACCAGTGTGGCACAGAAATCTTCTCTTTGCAGCAAATACCAAGAGACCACATATAAAATAGTGACACGATGGTACATGACTCCTGTTCTGGCTAAGATATTTTCTCTACAATCTGACCGATGCTGGCGTTGCGGCCTACACACAGGTACGCTATTGCATATATTTTGGGACTGCCCTGTGCTCCAAACTTTATGGCAACCGATACTTAAGCTCATACAGAGACTCACGCATGTCCCCCTTCAGGATAACCCGGCTTCAGTTCTAGTGACCAGTGTGTGCACAGCAGCCCAGGGCCACCATCAGGGGGGTACAGGCAGTACACCTGTAAGGGGCCCGGAGGTCCCCAGGGGCCCGGATGGCAACCCCCTTTTTTTGTAAGGGGTCAGGAGGTCACCAGGGGCCCGGAGGACCCCAGATGGCAACCCCCCTTTTTTTATTTATTTTTAATAAAAAAAAAAAAAAAAATTTTTTATTTTTTATTAAAGGGCCCAGAGGTTTTTATTTCTATATATATATTTTTTTATTAAAGGGCCCAGAGGTCCCCAGGGCCCCCGGATGGCAACCCCCTTTTTTTTTTATAAAAAAAATTACATTTTATTTAATATATTTTTTTATTTCTTCTCTTTTTATTTCTTTTTTTTATATTTTTTTTAAATTAAAGGGCCCAGAGGTCCCCAGGGTCCCGGAGGTCCCCAGGGCCCTATGTGGCAATCCCCCCCCCTTTTTTTTATAAATGTTTATTTTTTTTATTTTATTTTTTATTAAAGGGCCCAGAGGTCCCTATCGCCCCGGATGGCAACCCCCCCCTTTTTTTATTAAAAAAAAATAATTCTTGTTTTATATATATTTTTTTAATATATGTGTATTTTTCTAATTAAAGGGCCCAGAGGTCCCCAGGGGCCCGGATGGTTTTTATTAAAGGGCCCCAGGATGGCAACCCCTTTTTTTTGTAATTTCTTTTTATAAAAAAAAAATATATATTATTTTGCCCCGGAAGGCAACCCCCTATTTTTTTTATATAAAATAAATAAATATTTTTTATTTCTTTTTATTAAAGGGCCCAGAAGTCCCCAGGGCCCGAATGGCTAACCCCCCCTATTTTTTTTTACAATTAGTGGCGGCATCCCCCTCCCCCGCTTCTCAATTTCAAGCGGCAGCACCCCCCGGTTCTCTGCTCCAGGGGGCCCATGCCTGAAGCTGTGTAAGGGGCCCCATAATTCCTGATGGCGGCCCTGTAGCAGCCGCATGGGTATCAGCAGGATCTAGTGAGGTGGTGATAACAATCAAACTGTATCATGCAGCCAAGTTAAATGGTACGAGTAAATGCCTGTTGGATTGGATTGAGGGCGGAGCCAATCCTCTCTCTCAAGTAGCTGTCCTGGAAGGTTCCTGGAAATACTGTTACCATCTGAGAGGGGTTCTGCATTCAACCGGCTGCTTTGGAATTGTTGGAGTGCCACGAGGTCCTTGGAGTGTCCACTGGAGATCCTGGGTTTCTTCCATCATCTTGGCCACGCATTGATACGGGTCCATCAGTTGCGGTAAGGTTATCCATCCTTACTACATTTGAGAGGATTGATGTCTCCAGTGGATGTCTTGTTCATCAGCCTGTTGTGACCCATTAGAAGAGCAATATTCATTTGGATTTATTTGCTTGCTTTGGACTAGATCTAGGTCCTCGGACTAGACCAGCCTTTACTTTTTTTTTTTTCTTTTTTTATAATATTGGACTTCTTTGTTCTCTGTACATTGAATGATTACTATGATGTGGGACTTTTTTCATTTATTTTTGAATGAATTTTTTAACGTCCATTTTTTTATGTGTTTTTTCCATATCACATTAGGGTTAGTGCTACATTCCATTAACCTTCCATTTAGAAAATTCATCACATTTTTTTGTAGCTGCTTCTACACTATTTATCACTTATTATTTGTTTTATCACTTTTTCACCGTTTGCGCAATATTTTTACACCTATTCCATGCTGCTGAGGATACACTGATTTAGCTCAAGCAGAAGTTTTTGAAGTCACTGAAAAAATAAATATCAATGGGGTATGGAATATCTCGATTGAAAAAATAAATAAAAATTAAACAAATAAAAATGCTTCCTCTCCTGTATGTGCCCCCATAGAAAGTAGTGTGCTGTGGAGTACATGTGTCGGCCCGCTCCTAAGCCAGGCTGTGTTCATCCATAGACACACACAGCACAACTCGGCCACGGCCCATTTCCTTCTCACAGGATTTGACTGACAGCAGCAAGGCTGGTGCCCAAGTCTTCTGTAAGACTAGAAAGAGGGAGAGAAGAGCTGCAGCCTGGCAAGAGCTGAGGGGAAGGAACGCACAACAAGTGATAACATTTTTTACCTTAATGCAGGAAATGCATCAATTATTTGGGCCACTAAAACCCTGTTAAGGGGGAGTTTTCTCCATTACCTGAGAGGACTGGAAGAGAGCAGTCTGGGAGGACTGTGGAGTCCTAGCAAGGAGGGCTAGAAGGTGGTGCTCGGATTAGTAGCCAAAGGAGGAGGACACCTGGGCACTAGGCCTGTGCTACACAAACAAGAGGCCCGTGGTCCCTGTCTCTAAAGGGCACTCGCTACTGGTCTGACTGAGCCTTTGTCAGACCATACAAACAGTTGTAGTTCTACAAGCATTTGTGCTACAGATAGAGGAGGAGCATATATATGGACTGTATATAGTTGTGTCCCTGAACAGTTCTACTGCTTTGATCAAGTGGGCACCCCAAAATATCCCTATCCAAGTTCATTCCCCTCAATAAAACATAAAAACAAAGCACTGGACTGTTCTTCTGACTCAAGTGTGCTGTGAAGATGTGGTGTGCCTGGCTGTGCAGGGTAGGGGTACCCTTTATACCTGCGGCTCCTTAGGGGGTGCGCGGCACCTATATTTGTGGGTAACTATTTTTAAGGATGAAAAACATGAAGGGCAAAATTAGAACCAAAATATCTGATGAGCACCTTAAAAATTCATTGAGAATTGCTACTACATCCATCGAACCAGATATTAATGCATTGGTTCATCAAAAAAAATGTCCAATATTGCACTCGTTTTATGTTTCCCTCTTTTACTTTTAGGCCTCTTGAACATTGCAACTTGAAAAAGCGCAGTACAGCTTTTTTTTTTTACCAAGCTAAAATAACGCCCATTAATTGTATTGTGCCTATGCACACAAGCGCGTAAAAAAGCACTGTGCACTCTTCAGTTAAAAAAAAGAATAAATAGAAAAAAATGCTTTTTTGGTCAGAAATGTATGCCTCATGCACGCAAATTTCCATCAAATGTGCACAAATGCCGAACGAGAACGCGAGAATACGTTTTCTTGCGCATTTGCATGAAAATGCACAAAAACATATACACGTAAATACACGCAAATACATACAAAAAAAAAGTCTACAAAAGTAGATGCTTAAACAGGAGTATCATGTGCAACAAGAGGCCTTATTGTAAAAACTATTACAAAGAATTAAGTTTTATTACTCAGATGGGTACATTTTCTAGATCAGTGATCGTCAACTTGTGATCTGCCCCGACTTTTTATGGTCATCAGCAAAACCTTACTGTTGGTGTACTTTATATATGCCCAAGACAATTCC
Organism: Rana temporaria; assembly: GCF_905171775.1. Lineage (NCBI taxonomy): Eukaryota > Metazoa > Chordata > Amphibia > Anura > Ranidae > Rana > Rana temporaria. The sequence goes on along the minus strand of NC_053499.1, from coordinate 116,554,544 downwards.
CCTTCTTCCAATGTGGCCCAGGAAGGTCAAAAGGTTGGACACCCCTGTCCTATAATGTTCACAGAGTCTATTTGTATCTGCTTAAAAAAATAAACAAATTGAACATGAAAAAATCTTAATAAAAGCGTATTTTAGTTTTGGATACAGTGGGGAATGCTTAGACTTCCTCTCTTTTTAACTTTTTTGTTGTTGTTGCTGGCTGTGTAATGATTTTCCTTCACTTCCTGTCTCAGAGACATTATCTATTCTATAAAGTTGTCACCAGAAGACACACCCATTGCACAATTTCCCTTCTTTTCACGTTGCAGCGACAACTGTAAAGGTTTGGATTTCTTATCACTTTCTGTCCCAATGACAACGGGAGAATAAAAGCTCCTCAGTAGGGCAGAAACAAATACCTGACAAAGGATTTCTGGTTACAGATAGACATTTAGCTCAACCAAATAAAATCATTAAAATCCAATATATTGGTATGATATTAAAGATGATTATCAGTCCTATTAGGATTGTAGTGAATTTTATCCAGCTCTCTGAAATGCTGCTGGATGTCTTTTTGGGTTTTAAGTGCCTGGAATTTATGTACTGTATGTTCCCAATGACATGCCATGTCAAAAGGTTTTTGTTTTCTTTTCTTTAATGCATGAGGTATTATTAATCCTTTAATAAAGCAATCCAGATTGTAAAAAAAAAAAAAAAAAACAATTACAAAAAAAAGATGATTGAAGATCGGGCACACAGCCCATGGGCATGGCATTAAACCTACTCAGTTATGTAAAAGAGTCTGCTACAGTCACTGGGAGACCCATCTTGCTTACCTTGCTGTTCTTGTAGAGAGTCAAAAGCACAGCATAGCCCCCTGACCTTTTCTGAGGCACATATTCCCGCTGCTTTTTTCCACCCGTCGTTTTCTTTTTCTAAAATCACAAAATGCAGAAGATCACAAAAATCACAAAAATTTGCAAAATTTTTAAATATTTAGTACATTTGATGACTCATCAAATATCATTCAAAAGTACTTCAAAATCTAGTTTGCTTTAAACATTTGATTCTGGAATGAATGGACTTTACCAAATGAAATCCACATGCACTGTTAGAACTTTGTTTGTTTGAGATTGTTTTCTATCCTGCACCTTAAAACTTTTGAAAATGAACATAATTTTGAGCCCGCTAATGATTAGAAATTCGAACGAACATTCTGAAAACTAAAATTTCGGAATGAAATTCTACAACTGTATAGCCAGTATCCTTCCTTTAACAGACCAAGTTGTCCAGCAAAAGTGTCAGTTAAGACAAATTATTTAACACCGACAGGGGTTGGCTTTTTTCTAGGGCTGTTACTGATTAAAATTTTCATGTTCGATTAATCGATTTTTTTTAATCGATTAATCGACTAATTTCGATTAATTATAACGCACATACAGATCCAACTACTTAAAGCCGATCTCCTTGCATTGCAACTCTGCATTAGTGAGTGGTAAATGTGGTATACACTATATACAATCACCCGACACTAGTTAGTTTCCACAATCCATGACTTAACTTCACAGTTCACACAAATACGTTTTAAATTCAAACTGTAGCACTGACGTAAGTAATTTTTTTCCTATTAAACCTTAAGAAAAACTTAGAAAGTTTGTTTAACTTTAATTATAAAATGTATCTAGTATATTGAGTGTAAGTAACTTTATAGTAGGCAAGTAGGCATCACTTTAGCCAGTCACGCAGACATACCAGAGTGTTTACATTTTCTGGAAGCAGATATGATCGCATTTTATTGACAATATACCCTGAAGAACTGAACAGTCTTTCGCACGGAACAGATGTTGCAGATACACAAAGAATTGTCTGCACCAAAACTGCTTAGGACAGGAAAACGATGGTTATTTTTGCCCCCTTCCCCTGATGGAGCCTGATGCATCCTCCTGCTCCACAGATGCAAAGGTACCAATGGGTGCAGTTTGCTCGCATCCAGCAGGGTCTCACTGTCCGGTGACCTCAAGAATTTTGATCGATCAAAAAAATTAAAGATTAATCAAGGAATTAATCTTTAATTTCCCCAGCCCTACTTTTTTCATTTATGTTAAAGCTTTATCCCAAAAAAAAAAAAATGTTTTACTGCAACTTTTTTTAAAAGTGTCAGCTACAGATCAGCTTTAGGCCTCATGCCTATGGACGTTTTTACAGCCACGTTTATGTGCGTTTTTTGCAGCTTAAAAACGGCTCTCCATCTTAGCCTATGGCCTCATGCCCACCATGACGTTTTTGAGCTGTAAATGGCTAAGCCGTTTTTAAGCTTGCAAATAAAACCCAGGACCAGTGCGTTCTGAAGCTGCATTACAGCGGGAGAGAGCGTTGAGTCAACATCAGAAGAGAAGAGGGAAGAAGACGATGGGGAAGACCGGGCCGCCGCTAGTAAAAGAGCTGGAAGAAGATAGCGGAGCCCGGCAGAAGGCACCGGAGAGCGAGAGAAGATGCCGAAGAGAGCAGAGAAGTTGGAAGAGACCCCCAAAGTAGGAAGAAGACCGATGGAGCCGGAAGAAGACCCCCGGAGCTGCCTAATAAATTACTTTAAAAACCTGTCTAGTGTGTTTTTTATTGACACTTTTTTCCCCCCAGGTGAATGGGTAGGGGTACGATGTACCCCCATACTCACATAGGGTGGGGGGCTGGGATCTGGGGGCCCCCTTATTAAAGGTGGCTCCTAAATTGCGATAAGCCCCCCGCCCGCAGATCCCGACAACCAACGGCCAGGGTTGTCGGAAAGAGGCCCTTGTCCTCATCAACATGGGAACAAGGTACCCAGACTCCGGGTGGTGGACCCAAATGGGGGTCACACGTGTTTCCCACATCTTTGTTCAGGACACGTTTATTTCATTTGAGGACTTAAGGGTACACAGTGAAATAACGGATAAAGCTCTATTCAGGTATATGTCACTCCGCCACGCAATACGGACTCAATTTGAGGGCCTGACCCAGAAGCTCACGGAATCGCCTCTAGAGGCTCTCATGTCATACTCAGATCTTGGGAAACTGGTTACGACATTTTACTCACGTCTTCAGTCGGCGGGGGTTAAACCCTTCCTGATTGCTCAGCGGAAATGGGAGGTGGATATTCCGGGGCTGTCCGAGGAGGGGTGGGAGGAGGCCTCGGAGGTTTGCTTCCTTGATCTTATTGGGTCCAATGATCAATATGTTCAATTTAAATTTATCCACCAGCTACATTATACTCCTGCCGGCCCGTATGGGTCTGGTTCCCAGTGCTTCCTGTCCTAGGTGTGACTCCACCGAGGCGGACTACTTACACATGTTTTGGTCGTGCCCTGCTGTAACATCATACTGGAAGGATCTATTTTCCTTTTTTGGGGACACTTTACACTTCCCTGTTCCTCTCACCCCGGAGGCTGGATTGCTTGGTGTGCTCAATGACTCTTTACCTACAACGCATGCCAGGACTCTGATACGAATAGTGTTGTTCTATGCCAGGAAACTGATACTGTTACACTGGAAGAGTGCGTCCGCCCCGGACATTCAAATGTTGTACCGTATGGTGAATAAAGTTTTACCCATATTTAAGTGCATATATAAAGGCAGGGCCTGCCCCAAGAAATTTACTAAGATCTGGCAGCCCTGGCTGGATATTGCAGACTCTTTCTGGAAGGATACCCCACTTTCTCAGCCATAAAGGGATACGGGCGGGGGGGGGGGTTCTGGGGGCTCTGGTGATTGATGAGGGGGGGGAGTTGTGGCCAGTCTGGGTGTGGGAGGGGGGGGGCTGGTAGAGAGTAGAAGGTCTGGAGGGATGCTTGAGTGTGCGTGTGTGTGTGTGTGTGTGTGTGAGTGTGTTGAGGGTACTGTTCTGTACCTATTGGGTAGCCCTACTTGACATGGGGATCTGTGGTTGGAGGCCACGTTTGGTCCTTGGGGACTACCCTGAAACGAAGGTTGTTCTTGTTCCTCCGTTGAGGGATCGGGTTACATACTTTGAGGGAGGGAGGTAATGTTGACAAATATGTGATGGTTGAACTCTGCCAATTTTGTACTGATTAATGTACCTTTCCCTTTTTTGATGATTGTAAATGCAGAAAACTAATAAACAAAAGTAAAAAAAAAAAACATGGGAACAAGGTGCTTTGGGGTGGGGGGCGCAGTGCCCCAAAGCACCCCCCCCCCCCATGTTGAGGGCATGTGGTCTGGTATGGTCTGGGAGGGGGGGCGCTCGCTCGCCCCCTTTCCTGACCTGCCGGGCTACGTGCTCGGATAAGGGTCCGGTATGGATCCTGGGGGAACCCCCACGCGTTTTTTTTTGGTGTGGGGGGATTCCCCTTAAGATCCATACCAGACCGAAGGGTCTGGTATCATCCTGGGGGGAATCTAACACCATTTTTTTAGTTTTCACTGGGTTCCCCTTCAAGATTCTCCGCACACGAGTCGCCCCACAAGTCAGATCATCTTGATCCGACTTCTGGTGCGACCTCTATTCAAATCAATGGGATCCCATAGGGAACCATTGATTTTGAATAGAGATAGAAAAACACGGCTGAAAGCTAGCGCGGCGAAACGTGCATTGAATTCAATGCAAAACGCGGAAAAAATTGCATCTGTACTAGCTTTACAGCCCGTTTTTTTAAAAAGTCCGTGGGCATGTAGCCTCATTGTTCAGTCCATCTACAGTACATCTGGAAAGTATTCACAGCTCTTCACTTTTTACACATTTTATGTTATGTTACAGCCTTATTCCAAAATGGATTAAATTCATTATTTTCTTCAAAATTCTACACAATACCCCATAATGACAACATGAGGGGCAATTTCCAGCACCAATGCATGTGCGAATTCCTCGCTCAGGTGTGGTGCCTCCCCCTTACTGCGAACGCCAGCATGACGTTGGGAGTCACCCGAGGTCATACTGTTGGTATACATACCACCCATTCTAAAACATCACACTCTCCCATTGTCCTTTTCCTTTCCTCTGGTTGCGGGGTCACTCTGCACTCGGGCCTTACTTGCATCATCCAACATGAGGTACTTTATCTGATTATTTTTGGTCATGTATTTTTTTCCCTGGTTTGTAATGATGGCTATGGGCTAACTACCTATCAAATCAGAGGACCCATTTGTCCTCTGACTTGATGACCATCCGTACAGCTTAATTTAACCCCTTCCCAACGGCCATACGACCGCAGGGTGGCTCTAAATCTCTGAGTGGCCGTCTTTATACGGCCTCCGCTCCTCCTGGCCACTGGGGGGTGCGCGAGCGCGCCCGCCGCATCACTGAGATGCCGATGCAGGTGCCTGGCGGCCGCGATGTCCGCTAGACACACGCGATCGGCGGTTACAGAGACAAGGACATGGATCTGTGTGTGTAAACACACAGATCCATGTCCTGTCAGGGAGAGAGGAGACCGATCTGTGTCCCTTGTACATAGGGACACAGATCGGTCACCTCCCCCAGTCAGTCCCCTCCACACACAGTTAGAACACTATGCAGGGTACACATTTAACCCCTCCTCACCCCCTAGTGTTAACCCCTTCAATGCCAGTCACATTTATACAGTAATTAGTGCATATTTATACCACTGATCGCAGAATAAATGTGAATGGCGCCAAAAATGTGTCAAAAGTGTCCGATGTGTCCGCCATAATGTCGCAGTCCCAATAAAAATCGCAGATCGCCGCCATTACTAGTAAAAAAAAAATAATAATTCTGTCCCCTATTTTGTAGGCGCTATAACTTTTGCGCAAACCAGTCACTTATTGCGATTTTTTTTTTTTTTTTACCAAAACATATGTAGAATATATATCGGCCTAGACTGAGAAAAAAAAATGGGGCTATTTATTATAGCAACAAGTAAAAAATATATATATTTTTTTCTAAATTGTCGCTCCTTTTTTGTTTATAGCGCAAAAAATAAAAACCGCAGAGGTGATCAAATACCACCTAAAGAAAGCTCTATTTGTGGGAAAAAAAAAGAATGACAAATTTTGTTTTGGAGCCACATCGCACGACCGCGCAATTGTCAGTTAATGCGACGCAGTCCTGGAAGCTGAAATTTCACCTGGGCAGGAAGGGGGTATATGTGCCCAGTAAGCAAGTGGTTAAACACCACAGCCTAATGCATACTGTGGTTTCCCCTTTCTAGTGACCTTCCTATCCTTATATATTGACCAAAATGGATATTGAATGGGTTGTCATGAAGGATATTCACATATAAAAGATATACAGGTGATGTAATACACACACACACACACACATATATATGTCACAAAAAACATCACTTCATGATCTCTGGTGACTATGCATTTAAGAGCGGTTGGTGATGCATGGACTCCCTTGCTTTAGCACATATCTCCACTAGTCTGTGGTGAATGACCGGGAAAAGCCTTTTTGACACACTGTTCAAGCAGTGGTCTAGACGCTCCATGTTGACACTGGATGGCAATTGCAACTAATATTTTAATTTTGTTTTTTCATTCAAAAATGTACTCATAGCATATTAACCACTTAAGCCCCGGACCAATATGCTGCTAAATGCCCAAAGGCGTTTTTACAATTCGGCACTGCGTCGCTTTAACAGACAATTGCGCGCTCGTGCGACGTGGCTACCAAACAAAATTGGCGTCCTTTTTTCCCCACAAATAGAGCTTTCTTTTGGTGGTATTTGATCACCTCTGCGTTTTTTATTTTTTGCGCTATAAACAAAAATAGAGTGACAATTTTGAAAAAAATGCAATATTTTTTACTTTTTGCTGTAATAAATATCCCCCAAAAACATATATAAATTTTTTTTTTCCTCAGTTTAGGCCGATACGTATTCTTCTAACTATTTTTGGTAAAAAAAAAATCGCAATAAGCGTTTATCGATTGGTTTGCGCAAAATTTATAGCGTTTACAAAATAGGGGATATTTTTATTGCATTTTTATTAATTATTTTTTTTTACTACTAATGGCGGCGATCAGCGATTTTTTTCGTGACTGCGACATTATGGCGGACACTTCGGACAATTTTGACACATTTTTGGGACCATTGTTATTTTCACAGCAAAAAATGCATTTAAATTGCATTCTTTATTGTGAAAATGACAGTTGCAGTTTGGGAGTTAACCACAGGGGGCGCTGAACGTGTTAGGCTTCACCTAGTGTGTGTTTACAACTGTAGGGGGGTGTGGCTGTAGGTCTGACGTCATCGATCGAGTCTCCCTATAAAAGGGATCACACGATCGATGCGCCGCCACAGTGAAGCACGGGGAAGCCGTGTTTACATATGGCTCTCCCCGTTCTTCAGCTCTGGGGAGCAATCGCGACGGAGCGGCTATAAACGAATAGCCGCGCCGTCGTCCCGGATCGCTCCCCGAGGGAATCGCCCGCCGCACGCAGCGGGGGGGGGTCCCGATCGGACCCCCGACCCGCGGAAAGGCAAGGACGTATATATACGCCCATCTGCCTGTCCGTGCCATTTTGCGGACGTAAATAGTCGTGCGGTGGGCGTTAGGTGGTTAAGAAAGTATTTTCCTTTCTTTAATGTTTCTGCATCCCTAAAGAAGAAAATCTAATTTGAAACGCGTTGGTTGTTCAGCAATTCCCATCCTTTGTTCTCTATTGATTATATCTTAACCACTTCCATACCGGGCACATATACCCCCCTCCTGACCAGGTGAAATTTCAGCTTCCGGCACTGCGTCGCTTTAACTGACAATTGCGCGGTCGTGCAACGTGGCTCCCAAACAAAATTGGCGTCCTTTTTTCCCCACAAATAGAGCTTTCTTTTGGTGGTATTTGATCACCTCTGCGGTTTTTATTTTTTGCGCTATAAAACAAAAAAAGCAACCATTTTGAAAAAAAATTCAATATTTTTTACTTGTTGCTATAATAAATAGCCAAATTTTTTTTTTCCAAAAAATTTTTTCTCAGTTTAGGTCGATACGTATTCTTCTACATATTTTTGGTAAAAAAAAAAAAAATAATAAAAAAAAAAAAAAAAATCGCAATAAGCGCTTACAAAATATGGGACAGAATTATTATTATTATTATTATTTTTTTTATTTTTATTACTAGTAATGGCGGCGATCTGCGATTTTTTTATTGGAACTGCGACATTATGGCGGACACATCGGACACTTTTGACACATTTTTGGCGCCATTCACATTTATACTGCGATCAGTGCTATAAATATGCACTAATTACTGTATAAATGTGACTGGCATTGAAGGGGTTAACACTAGGGGCTGAGGAAGGGGTTAAATGTGTAGCCTGGGTGTGTTCTAACTGTGGGGGGAGGGGGGTGACTGGGGGAGGTAACCGATCTGTGTCCCTATGTACAAGAGACACAGATCGGTCTCCTCTGTCCCCTGACAGGACGTGGAGCTCTGTGTTTACACACAGAGCTCCACGTCCCTGCTCTGTCACTGCTGATCGTGGGTGCCTGGCGGACATCGCGACCGCCAGGCACGCGCATCGGCATCTCGGGGACGCGCCCCCCAGTGTCCGGAGGAATCCAGGACGTCAATTGACGTCCTGTTGAGTTTCCAGAGCCACTGTGAAGCCGTCATTTTACATGCGGCCGGTATTCAAGTGGTTAAGTACAGTATCAAAAACCTGTTTCCCATCATTTTTAAGATGTATTGTAATGTTTTACACAATTTGTATTAATAAAGCTTTGTTAACTTTTATACTACCTAGAAATACTGTTCATTCACTTGACATTATAATGACCCAGGACGTCCCATTTTAAGGGTTTTTCTTTATACATACAACTTAATAGCCAGACAAATGGAATTTTCAGAAAGAGGTCCGCAATTACAGCCTCTATATTCCTCTTAGGAAAGATTTACTTTAATGTTGGGGATAGGGAAACCAGAAGTCAAATAGAATTAATAACGAACACACAACACAGGTGGACAGTTTCAACCCACCAAAAGCACACAGAAGTTATAATAGACATTCTTTACAATCCTTGGCATTACACAGCAATTTGAATCATGCATGAAGTTTAATAAGTAAGGATTGTGCCATTTATTATAGTGATAGATCATACATGAAAAGTGTGTTCTTCTTTATACTAGAGATAAAACCTTTAGCAATTTTTCAACAGGAAATCTGGTTAGAAGATTGTATTAAAAAAGGAAGTAGTACAGTAGTTGATATGGGAAATGACAATAAGCCCACAATAAACAGACACATTTTCACACATGAAGGTATACAGAGCTCACTTACTGTGGGGGATGGGCCTTGGTGGACTTCTGGCAAGTTTGGTTCCAGTGTAGCTGTAGGAAGGGGGGATTGGCGTCGGTTTTTGGATTTAGTGTTGGAATTTGAAAGTGAATGTATTGGGGCATTCGGACCTAAAAACCAAAAGATACAAATGAGGATGTAAACGATGATCAGAATTTTTAGCATGTGGTGCAGCATACTTGTGAAGCATTAAAATACAGGTTAGTGGATACCGTTGGCCATTTAGAACGATTTGAAGTGTGGAAAGGTTTCTATTCAAAATGTTTACTACGATATTCCAAGTTTAAACTGAGAACTGTAGTTCCTTTACCCTAGGTTCAAACCTATGCGTTTTTAGTGCATTTTTCAGTCCATTTAACATTTCCTATGGTACAAATTCACATCTATACCTTTTGTGGCCGGTTTGGGGACTTTTTTCCTGCATTATGCGGGTAATATACTTCAATGGAATCACACCAGAAACACAAGTGTTGGGTTTGTGATTCGATTTTTGATGTGTTTTGCAGTTTTTATTTTAACACTGTATATAGCTGGTTGCTAAGCAGGGGGCCAGAAAACCGGCCGCGAGTCCTTAACTACTTAAGACCTGGACCATTATGCAGGTAAAGGACCTTGCCCCTTTTTGCGATTCGGCACTGCGTTGCTTTAACTGACAATTGCGCGGTCGTGCGACGTGGCTCCCAAACAAAATTAGCTTATTTTTTTCCCACAAATAGAGCTTTCTTTTGGTGGTATTTGATCACCTCTGGGTTTTTATTTTTTTGCACTATAAACAAAAATAGAGCGACAATTTTTAAAAAAATGCAATATTTATTTTTTTTAAACGTTTTTTTATTCCTAAGTTTAGGCCGATACGTATTGTTCTACCTATTTTTGGTAAACAATAAAAAAATCCGCAATAAGCGTTTATCGATTGGTTTGCGCAAAATTTATAGCGTTTACAAAATAGGGGATAGTTTTATTGCATTTTTATTAATATTTTTTTTTTTACTACTAATGGCGGCGATCAGCGATTTTTTTCCGTGACTGCGACATTATGGCGGACACATCGGACACTTTTTACACATTTTTGGGACCATTGTCATTTTCACAGCAAAAAGTGCTATAAAAATGCACCGTTTACTGTGAAAATTACAATTGCCGTTTAGGAGTTAACCACTAGGGGGCGCTGTAGGGGTTAAGTATGACCTCATATGTGTTTATAACTGAAGGGGGGGCGGGGCTGGATGTGTGACATCATTGATCGTCTTTCCCTATATCAGGGAACAGACGATCAATGACACTGCCACAACGAAGAACAGGGAAGGTATGTTTACACACACCTCTCCCCGTTCTTCAGCTCCGGTGACCGTTCACGGGACACCGGCGGCGATCGAGTCCGTGGGTCCCACGGGCAAGGAGCTCCGGACTGGGTCGTGAGCGCTTAAAGAACAGGTACGTGATTGTGCCCAGCCGTGCCATTCTGCCGACGTATATCGGCGTGAAGGGGTCCTTAAGTGGTTAAAGGGGTTGTAAACCTTCGTGTTTTTTCACCTTAATGCAGCAGGGAAATCCGCATTCAATTTGCAATAACCCTGCCTTAAACTGATGTCAAAAGCACACACTGCATTTGCGGATCAAAGCCAGTTGCCAGTTAATTTGCTGTGTACATTAAATACTTACACCTACTTCATTAACCTCTTATCCAGCGCCTGCCGTCAAATGACTGCGGAAGGCAAAACCTGTTGTTCTGGCTGGACATCATATGACGTTGCACCCTTTTAATCCACTAGGGACTAGGGGGCCACCGCCGCGTCACTGGGGAGCAGGTGCGCGTGCCAGGCGGCCACCGCTGGGCACCCGCGATTGCCCAGTAACTGAGCAGGAACAAGGATCTGTGTGTGTAAACACGCAGATCCACGTCCTGTCAGGGAGAGGGGACCGATGGTGTGTCCCTTGTACATAGGGACAACCATCGGTCACCTCCCCCAGTCACTCCCCTCCCCCCACAGTAAGAATCACTCCCTAGGGAATACATTAACCATTTGATGGCCCCCTATTTTGTAGACCCTATAACTTTTGTGCAAACCAATCAATATATGCTTATTGCGATTTTTTTTACCAAAAATATGTAGAAGAACGTGTATATGTAAAATTTGTTTTAAAAAAATGGATATTTAATATAGCAAAAAGTAAAAAATATTGGGCCAGATCCACAAAGGACTTACGTCGGCGTATCTATTGATACGCCGCGTAAGTTCTACGATGTGCCGTCGTATCTTTGTTTTGTATCCACAAAACAAGATACGACTGAATGTGGGCTAGATCCGACTGACGTACGTCTTAGTACGCCGTCGGATCTTAGGTGCATATTTACGCTGGCCGCTAGGTGGCGCTTCCAATGATTTCCGCTTAGAGTTACAAATTAGCTAGATACGCCGATTCTCAAACGTACGTCCGCCCGGCGCATTTTTTTTACGTTGTTTACATAAGGCTTTTTTCGGCATAACGTTACCCCTGGGTCTATGAGGTGTACGCAATGTTAGGTATGGACGTCGGGACAGCGTCGAATTTTCCGCTGTTTACGTTGTTTGCGTAAATCGTTCGCGAATAGGGCTTTGCGTAAGTTACGTTCACTTCCAAAGCATTGACTATTTGCGACGTGATTTCGCGCAAGCGCACTGGGATACGTCCATGGACGGCGCATGCGCTGTTCGTAAAAAGCGTCAATTACGTGGGGTCATACCAGATTACCATACAACACGCCCACTCCAAGTCTACTTTGAATTATGCGGGCTTACGCCGGCAGATTTACGTTACGCCGGCCCGCATATGGGAGCAAGTTCTTGGAGGATACCCTAGGAGCCACTCTGATTTACGGCGGCGTAGCGCATATGAGATGCGCTACGCCCGCCTAAATATACGCCCGTTTTTGTGGATCTGGCCCATTGTGTTTTTTTTTCAAACTTGTCCCTCTTCTTTTGTTTATAGCGCAATAAATAAAAACCGCAGAGGTGATCAAATGCCACCAAAAGAAAGCTTCATTTGTGGGGAAAAAATTATAAAAATGTCATTTGGGTACAGTGTTGCATGTCCTCCGCGTAATTGTCATTCAAACTGTGACAGCACTGAAAGCTGAAAAATGGCTTGGGCAGGAAGGGGGTGAAAGTGCCCAGTAGGCAAGTGGTTAAAGTGAAATATTCAGGTGAGTAACTAAAACTTTCCAATATGTTCAAAGTAGCTGGTATTTTCAAGGACTCACGTGGCTGTTTTTGCCTTTTTTTTTATATAAAGGTTGGTAAGCAGAAGGTAATGCGTGCAATTAAATTTAGCAAATGACAATCTTAAACCTTAGAGGTGGTCTGTACGCTCATGAATCAACAGCTGTCACACAATTCACCATGACTAATGTTATAAACCCACAAGAAATCAATACAGACTTTTCAAAATGTTTGGACAAAATGGTGCAAGCAGCACAGCTTCCAGTTTGTATTGGTGTATGTTCAGAAAAAGGGAATTCCATTTGGTTTGGTATTCTTGCTGCTCTAATGCCGCGTACAGATGGTAGTTTTTTGTGATGAAAAAAAACGTTGTTTTTAAAAACGTCATTTAACCTCTTGACCACTGGGCACTTAAACCCCCTTCCTGACCAGACCAATTTTCAGCTTTCGGTGCTCTCACAATTTGAATGACAATTACTCAGTCATACAGTCAGGGTACCAAAAACCAAATACAAGTCCAAAGGAGAAAGAAGGTTTGCTTTTCAGGGTCCTAGACTATGGAACGCTTTACCAACCAGCATTCGGTTGGAGGAAAACCACCTGACTTTCAGAAGACGGATCAAAACTCTGCTCTTTTGATGTCATGAGACACGAACAACTAGCGCCCAGAAGCGATTCAGTTCGCATGCGCCGCGCTTTATAAGTTTTTTTCATTCATTCATTCATTCATACAACATTGTACCCATTTGAAATTTTTGTCCTTTTTTTCACACAAATAGAGCTTTCTTTTGGTGGTATTTGATCACCTCTGGGTTTTTTATTTTTTGCGCTATAAAAGAAAAACGACTGAAAATTCTGTAAAAAAAAAAATTGTTTCTGTCATATTAGCAGGTTATTTCTCACACACAGCATATGCATACCACAAATTACACCCCAAAACACATTCTGCTATTCCTCCCGAGTATGGCAATACCACATGTGTGCGACTTTTACACAGCGTGGCCACATACAGAGGCACAACATGCAGGGAGCGCCATTAGGCATTCTGGAGCACCCAGACCAATTCTGACATTTCTCTCCTACATGTAAAAATCATCATTTATTTGCTAGAAAATTACATAGAACCCCAAAACATTATATATGCTTCTTTAGCAAAGACCCTAGAGAATACAATGGCGGCCGTTACAACTTTTTATCTCGCATGATATTTTCGCAGAAATTTTTTGAACGCGTGTTTTTTAAAAAAAAAACAGTTTTGTGCTTAAAAAAAAAACAGTAAAGTTAGCCCAATTTTTTTTCATAATGTGAAAGATGAAGTTACGCCGAGTAAATAGATACCTAACATGTCACACTTCAAAATTGCGCACACTCATGGAATGGCGCCAAACTTTGCTACTTAAAAATCCCCATAGGCGACGCTTTAATTACTTTTATTGGTTACATGTTTTTAGTTACAGAGAAGGTCTAGGGCTAAAATGATTGCTCTCGCTCTAACGTTCGCAGAGATACCTCACATGTGTAGCTTGAACACCGTTTTCATATGTGGGCGGGACTTACGTATGCGTTCGCTTCTGCATGCGAGCACACGGGGACAGGGGCGCTTTAAAAAAAAAAAAAAAAAATTATTGTTCATTTTACTTTATTTACTTGATTTTGACACTTTTTTTCCCAAAAATAATTTTTTTTATCACTTTTATTCATATTATAAGGAATGTAAACATCCCTTGTAATAGGAATATAGCATGACAGGTCCTCTTTACAGTGAGATATGGGGTCAATAAGACCCCACATCTCACATTTAGGCTGGGAAGACTGCAGAGTATCGCGCAGGGTATTGGGGTATTGCAGAGTATCGCACAGGGTATTGCAGAGTATAGTGCAGGGTATTGCAGAATATTGGGGTATTGCAGATTATCGCGCAGGGTATTGCAGAGTATTGGGGTATTGCAGAGTATCGCGCAGGGTATTGCAGAGTATTGCGCAGGGTATTGCAGAGTATTGCGCAGGGTATTGGGGTATTGCAGAGTATCGCGCAGAGTATTGGGGTATTGCAGAGTATTGCGCAGGGTATTGCAGAGTATTGGGGTATTGCAGAGTATTGGGGTATTGCAGAGTATCGCGCAGAGTATTGGGGTATTGCGCAGGGTATTGCAGAGTATTGGGGTATTGCGCAGGGTATTGCAGAGTATTGGGGTATTGCAGAGTATTGCGCAGGGTATTGCAGAGTATTGGGGTATTGCAGAGTATTGCGCAGGGTATTGCAGAATATTGGGGTATTGCAGAGTATTGCGCAGGGTATTGCAGATTATAGGGGTATTGCAGAGTATTGCGCAGGGTATTGCAGAATATTGGGGTATTGCAGATTATAGGGGTATTGCAGAGTATTGCGCAGGGTATTGCAGATTATAGGGGTATTGCAGAGTATTGCGCAGGGTATTGCCGATTATAGGGGTATTGCAGAGTATTGCGCAGGGTATTGCAGATTATAGGGGTATTGCAGATTATAGGGGCATTGCAGAGTATTGCACAGGGATAGCTGAGCTGGGATGGATGGATGGATGGCTGGATCTGTGACTGCAATAGTCACAGATCCAGCCACAGCGCTGCTGCTGACACCCGCTCCCCCCCCCCCCTCCCCTCCTCTCACACTGTACCGAACGGTACAGAGAGGAGAGGGAGGAACCGGCGTCATCAAATGACGCCGGTTTGTTTACAAGTGATCGCTCCGTCATTTGACGGAGCGATCACGTGGTAAACGGCCGCGATCAGCGTCAATTTACCGTGATCCGTGATGCGCCGGGTCTTCTAGACCCAGCGAGCACGGACACTTCCGCGAGCGCGCCCCAGGGGACGCGCAAACGCAGAAGTGCACGAGGACGTCCCAGGGACGTCCTGTCACAGTAACTCGACCGCGCTGTAGCAGTATTTTTGCTATAGCGCGGTCGGCAAGTGGTTAAAATGACCGTGTGTGGGGAAAACATCGTTTTATGTCTTCTGAAAAACGACAAAAAAAAATTCGAACATGCTTGAATTTTTTGTGTCGTTTTTCAAAACTTTGTTTTTTGCGTCAATTAAAATGATAGTGTGTGGGCAAAACGACGTTTAAAACAACGTTTTTAAACCCGCGCATGCTCAGAAGCAAGTTATGAAGCTAGCTTCAATGAAAAAGAGTGCTGAACATAACCGCGCTTTGCTAGAGCATTTTGAAAAAACGATGGTGTGTAGGCAACGTCGTTTTTTAAAATGAAGTTTCAAAAACGTCGTTTTATTTCATGATTTAAAACGTCGTTTTATTTCATCACAAAAAACGACCGTTTGTACGCGGCATAAGCTCCGAACACTATTTTGAAGAAGTCTATTCATTCATTTTCTACCAGAACAGGACAGGACAGATTATACATTTCGGAGATTCAACACTAGGTGGCAACAGTGTTATTGCATTCATTAAAACAATCTCAGAAGCCATTTTATTGTTACAGCAACCTAAGAAAACGAGATCACATCTCAATCCAAGCTTGAACATGTCTAGAAATTCTCTCCAACAAGTCCTTGGAACATGCAAATTCTTTCACCAGGCTGCCCTGAAATTCATGCTTTCACTCATCCAGTGTTTGGGAAAAGGCCATGCTATTACTTCCATAACTGACTGCATAGAATAAATCATTTCCATTCATCACTTTATTTACAGCTGCTAAATGTTACACTTTTGAGTACAATATGTTAGCTTATTCTATCCACATTTTTTTTATGATAAAAATGCCCTGAAATTTAACACAATTAAGAAATTGCAGCTTTCACAATCTACACAATGCCTAGAACCAGCGCCTATTTGTATATCATTGTAGTCTGTCCTAGATGTGTGAGTACACACACACAAACAACTAAAATGACATAATATTAATAAATTAACCTGAAGCACTATGTACAATCATCTACTAGGCAGATCCCAGAGACATCAAAAGAACATACATTTTGTGTAGCTATACTATCTATACTAAAAAGACTTACCAAGAGAGGTTATTTTACTTCTATACTGCCAACTACCTCTTAGGCCTCGTATACACGACGGGACATGTCCGATGAAAACGGTCCGCGGACCGTTTTCATCGGACATATCCGCTGCCGGATTTTGGTCTGATGGCTGTACACACCATCAGACCAAATTTGGACCCTGGAAGGTCAATGCTTCCACGCATGCGTTGAATCACTTTGACGCATGCGAGGGCTTTCGGCCGAGCGGACATGTCCGGTGAGTCGTACAGACGACCGAACATGTCCGACGGACAGGCTTCCAGCGGACATGTTTCTTAGCATGCTAAGAAACATTTGTCTGCTGGAAACCGGTCCGATCCGCCGGAAAATTGTCTGCGGACCAGTTTCAGCAGACATGTTCGGTCGTGTGTACGAGGCCTTACAGATATCCAATAGGATATTGAACAGCAGTAATGGGTGCATCTGCACAGGTTTGATTTCCTGGGGGTTTGGTAAATCCTGGTTGAAAGTGGAAGAACCTGAAATTAGCAGTGAATCACACTGAAGTCCACCAGGGAAGAGTAATGCTAGTAAATTCCGGGCCATTTTTATAGCCCATAGGCAAGTTGTTAAACAGAGACGAGGCACATATACTAATCCAAAAAATAGAAATTTTGATGTATCTGTAATTTCCTTATTTTGGAGTAGAATACAAGACACATAGGCCCGGATTCAAGTAGCACTTACGCTGGCGTATCTCGAGATACGCCGCGTAAGTGTAAATGTGCGCCGTCGTATCTGTGCGCCGTGCCCACAGAACTAGATACGCCTGAAAATAGGCTTCCTACGACCGATGTAAGTCTCCTACGGCATCGTATCGTGGGCGCATATTTACGCTGGCCGCAAGGGGCACTCCAATTGATTTACGATTTGAATATGCAAATGAGTGAGATACGCCGATTCACGAACGTACTTCTGCCGGCGCATTAATATACGCAGTTTACGTAAGTCGTACGTAAAGTTAAGCCTCATAAAGCAGTTGTAAGTCATGTTAAGGTATGGACCAGGGAACCGACGTCGTATTTTACGTCGTTTACGTAGTCGTTCACGTCGTAGGCAGTGATTCAACGTATCTTAGGGAGTATTTCCGACGTGATTCTGAGCATGCGCACTGGGATGCGTCCACAGGACGGCGCATGCGCCGTTCGTTCGGCCCATCATTTGCATGGGGTCACGCTTCATTTAAATGGATCACGCCCACTTAAATGGATTACGCCTACGAATTTACGTTACGCCGGCGCAACGTTGGGAGTATTTGCTTTGAGAATACTGTGCTCGCCGCTCTGCCATACGTCGGCGTAGCATATATTCGATACGCTACGCCGGCATAACTATGTGCCGCTCTACGTGAATCCGGGCCATAAATGGCATTCTTAGACCATACTGTATGTTATAAAATTGCTACCTTCAGGTGACTGGACACTGGTAAAAAGCTTGCTAAGGTCCCCCTTATAGTGTATCCATACAAAGAAGTTCTTAAGCCATAGGAGCCTTTTCATGGCAACAGACATCGTGCCCACCCGTGAAAGCTGCCCTATGCAGTCTTCCTAGGCATCCACTGAGAAACTAAAAACTCAAGAAAAATCTTCCAGTAATTGGTAAATGGCCAGATCTTCTGGGTCTGATTCTCTGGAACGGAGCATGAGCTTCTTACACACTTTGGAAAACGTCTACTACAGCCACCAGCATCTGCAGAGCTGCTCAAACCAGAAAGAAGAGTGCTTTAAAGAAGGCATTTAACCTCTTATTTGTGGTGCCTTTCAAGACTGGAACCTCATCCATTGAGATTGTGGTGTCCTATTTAAGTAAGAAACAGCTGGGTCAACAGCCAGAGACATCCATTTATTGTAGAATTCAACCTCTATTAGGTACTGGGTAGCTTCATAGTGAAAATACCTTTTCCATGTGAGTTTAATCAGCAAACATGGGCTCTTGTAAGTGAGGTTGCTCAGGAAAGGACTGAATTTTTGTCACCATGATCCAAAACCAGTCAATTTGATGGAAGGAATCCAGCAGCGTAAGTTAGGGTTAGCGCATACCACATCTGTCAGAAAGCCCACTGTGGTCTTCTGCCCCTGAGACAGCCCTGGACCTTGAGAATGCTCCAGGAAGAACTCATTTACTGATGATCAAAAAAAGGAAAAAGGGAAAGGAAAGCAACCATGTTTGTGTCCCAGACATTGCACACTAGAACCCCTAACACCTAAGCCTCCCTTGAAACAAAAGATATGGAAGTCTGTGCCCCTGCCCCACCCCCGAAACAGTGAAAACACTAGATAAAGGGCAGGGATTCAGAGCTAAACTGACCCTTTGGGGAGAGATTGCAGGACAAACTTTTTAAAGGGGCCCTCGCTACTTGATTAAGGGATTTGGAAGCCTATTCAAATTACCCCCCCCCCACCTCTCTGCTTGCATTCAACTATAAACAGAGGCACTTGCCATGTCTATAGCTGCAGGACCAGCAGTCCAGTCTTCCCCCATCATGGAGGGTTTGCCTTACAGGACCCTCCACCAGGACTTGACCCCCCTGGATCATTACCAAGGATCACTGCCTTGGATCTCTACAGCGCCCTGTCAGAGGTCATTGGATACACTG
This sequence comes from Rana temporaria, assembly GCF_905171775.1. Taxonomy (NCBI): domain Eukaryota; kingdom Metazoa; phylum Chordata; class Amphibia; order Anura; family Ranidae; genus Rana; species Rana temporaria. Next base: position 116,535,486 of record NC_053499.1, on the reverse strand, counting down.
GAGAGATCACTGCCCACATAATCCAGCGCCAACTGTCAGATATTACATGCTGCCATTACTTTTATGCAGAATATGGTCTCCTCTTGGCCTGATGGCCGTAGTGATTGATCCGGATAAAGTCCACCTCTGCCCACAAAGGGGTGTAAGAAACAGGCTAAAAGTCATAGGAACAGACTTTACAAGAGAGATCTTCAGAGAAAACAAGAGGCATGAGCATCACCTAAGGACACTAACTAAAAAACTGAGGGTTATCTGAGCTGGGAGATGTTACGTCTGGCATATTCCTGCTTTTTTGGCCAATGTCCATTCGTCTGAAAGTGGCAGTATAAGTAGTCATACATATGAAATCCTGTGTGTCTGTGATGTACAATTAAAGTAATACAGGTTTAACGGATGCCTTATTTCTGCCTATGAACAGCATTACTCTTATTGAGGCGTCAGATTGGATTTAACCGAATTGCCCAATGAAATCAAAAATTTGTCAGTGTCTATTGGAATTAATTTACCTAGTCATAAAAAAAAAAATTTGAAAAGTATTGCTGTAAAAAATATAAAAAGCATTGCTGCATTTGTTCTTGTAACTGTCATAGAGCAAGCATCTCAACCTCTACTGTATTTGAAACAAAACTGGTTTGAGCCCTGGTTCACACTGGGTACGATTTGGAACGATTTGAGATGCGATTTGACATGTCAAATCGCATCTCAAATCGGCGGCAATTGTCGGCAATGGCACTGTCCTAATCAGTGCGACGCCGCATCTGCGATTTCAAAAAGTAGTTCCTGTACTACTTTTTGCGATTTCGGGCCGCGATTTACATTAAATTGCGGCCGAAATCGCGGCAAAATCGCGGCTGCAAAATCGCGGCAAAATCGCGCATTTTACCACGATTTTGAATTCGCAGCAGTGTGAACCTAGGCTCAATAAAGCAAAAAATGCCCTGCAAAGTTGGGGTTCTCAAATGTTCACTGAATAGTTACCTGGTACACAAGGCAATGCCAGGCCAGATATTGCTTCTCTATTCCACAATCACTGGGAACGTCAGTATTTTATAATGTAACTAGGAGCTTCATTAATGGACTGGAATACACCAACATGACATAACACTGCAGGAAAGACTTTCACAATTCTACACCACAGCTGTCAGCAATGATTTCAAAAGTAGTTGTCCAAGGCTTTATGTTTGTGGTTGACTTCCATATTTCCTACAGTATATGTTTCACAAGTTAACTTTTAATATGATTGTCCAAATATATACAGCTTGTGAAGGATGCCACGGATGGAACCTGGATGGGAGATGTGTACTTACATTATTTGGGTTGTGGTCCCTTCAAAGAGGACTAATTGGTAAATCCTGGTATAAGGACTGGAATTCGCAGGCTCGGAGAGATTTTGGGAGGGAATCAAGCCTCCAACCCTGACTACAGGTACTGTTATGCTGAATTAATTAAGTCGCCTGCAAGAGGGGGCTGAAAGGGGCAGGAAGCAATCAGCAGGTGCCTGAGAGATGGTGAGTGGGAAAAGACACTTATGTGAGGATTGTGTACTGTCTAAATACTAAAACAATTCTGGGTTTCTGGATCTTTGAAGCAGGCAGGGGACTTTAAAACTCTGTAAAATGGACAAGTTTCATGGGCAGTAAACTGAAACCTTTATGTTGTGTACCAGGAGTATGACCTGCTTTGCTTATTGTTTCATGCTGAAAGAAGCGGTTTCTAATTAATCTTTTGGAAAATAAAGACTGTCACTTTTACCAACACGGTTGCTGGTGATCCCGGGCTCTCCAATGTAACGAGCTATACAATTACAACACAGATGCTTGTTGCTATTAGAGCTGCACGATTCTGGCTAAAATGAGAATCACGATTTTCTTGCATAGAAGATAGATCACGATTCTCTCACGATTCTCGCGGCATTACATCTTTCACATTAAAAAAAATTGGGCTAACTTTCTTTTTAATTGAAGTGTATTTTTTCCCCAAAAAAAAAAATATATAAAATTGTAAAAAATAAATAAAAAACTACTGACACGGTCTACACCTCATCGGTGCAAGTGACCGAAGGCACAGAGCCCAGAAGGAAGACCGGGCGAAGATGGAAGCGCCCGGGACCTGCCGGACAGATCACAGATCGAAGCACTGGAAGGCTCAGTCTGACAATTTAAGTGTACCCTAATGTGCTAATATGCTGTGCATATTTGTACAATATGGCATAACCTACCTCAGGGCCTCTAAAAAGTAGTAATCTTAGCGAAGTTTACTACCGCTTTATTATCACAGGATCCCAGGAGCCTCTCATGGGGCCCCCTACTGACCCGGTGGCCCTTGGGCAGTGCCTAAGTGCATAGTTGCCAACATTTCAAAAAATATTTTTAAGGGACACTTTTTTTTACAAGTGCTATATTTAGAGTAGCTGAGATCCCAGATGTTCCTATATACATCACAGTAGGAATCACAAAATTAAATAAGTACTAATAATGGGCAGAACAAATATGAGGACTGAGAAGATTTCCTTTAGTTGAACTAACAAAAGTGTGCCCATTCTAAAGCTGGAAATCTTAAGGATATTCAGTATAATTTTAAAGAACTGTTTTTGTGGGTAAGAGGCATAGGAGAGGAGTAGGAAAGGTATAAATCTGGGAAGTATGTGCAGGTGATGGAGAGGAATGTGGAGGGTCTAACAGTGGGCACTATGTACAGAAGAGGAGTGTGGAGGGTATGACAGTGGGCAGTATGTACAGGAGAGGAGTGTGGGGGGTATGACAGTGGGCAGTATGCACAGCAGAGGAGTGTGGAGGGTATGACAGAGGTTGGTATGTACCAGAGAGGAGTGTAGAGGGTATGAAAGTGGGCAGTATGTACAGGAGAGGAGTGTGGAGAGTATGACAGTGGGCAGTATGTACAGGAAAGGAGTGTGGAGGGTATGATGGGAGGCGGTATGTAGAGGAGAGGAATGTGGAGAGAAAGATAGTTGGCAGTATGTGTGAAGGGTAAGGTTGTGTTACAGTATGTACAGGAGAGGAGTGTGGAGGGTAAAGTTGGGTTACAGTATGTACAGGAGAGGAGTGTGGAGGGTAAAGTTGGGTTACAGTATGTACAGGAGAGGAGTGTGAAGGGTATGACAGTGAGCAGTATGTACAGGAGAGGAGTGTGGAGGGTATCACAGTGGGCGGTATGTACAGGAGAGGAGTGTTGATGGTATGATAGTGGGCAGTATGTACAGGAGAGGAGTGTAGAGGGTATGATGGGGGCAGTATCTACAGGAGAGGAGTGTGTAGGGTATGATAGTGGGCAGTATGCACAGGAGAGGAGTGTGGAGGGTATGATAGTGGGCTGTATGCACAGGAGAGGAGTGTGGAGGGTATGACAGTGAGCAGTATGTACAGGAGAGGAGTGTAGCTGGTATGATACTGATCAGTATGTACATTAAATGAGTGTGGAGGGTAAGACAGTGAGCAGTAGGTACAGGAGAAGTGTGGGGAGGATATGACAGTAGGCAGTATGTACAAGAGAGATGTGTGGAGGGTATGACAGTGGGTCCTATGTATAGAAGAGAAGTGTAGAGGGTATGACAGTGGGCACTATGTATAGGAGAGAAGTTTGGAGGGTATGACAGTGAACAGTATGTACAGGAGAAGAGCGTGGAGGGTATGATGGTGGGCACTATGTATAGGAAAGAAGTGTGGAGGGTATGACAGTGGGCACTATGTATAGGAGAGGAGTGTGGAGGGTATGACAGTGAGCAGTATGTACAGGAGAGGAGTGTGGAGAGTCCAATAGGGGGCACTATGTATAGGAGAGGAGTGTGGAGAGTGGGATAGTGGGCACTATGTACAGGAGAGGAGTGTGGAGGGTAGGACAGTGAGCAGTATGTACAGGAGAGGAATGTGTAGAGTGCGATAGTGGGCACTATGTACAGGAGAGAAGTGTATGACAGTGGGCACTATGTACAGGAGAGGAGTGTGTAGGGTATGACAGCGGGCTCTATGTATAGGAGAGAAGTGTGGAGGGTATGACAGTGAGCAGTATGTACAGGAGAGAATGTACAGGTGAGGAGGGTGAAGGAATCTGGGAAGGAAAAATGTAAATGTTTGTGGAAGGATGTTTAGGAAATGCGTAGTGGTTAAGCGGTACATACATTGAAATCTATATATATATTGATATTACGCTAATTAAGCAGAGACCAGCCATAGTCGATCTATGTATGGGCTAGCTGGTTTTACACAAGTCAATCTATTATCTGACTTTTCCCAAAACAATCAGTGCTGCCAGCTATAGTTAGCAACACTGATCATTGTATTCACAGGCAGAACACAATAACACTGCAGAAGTGATTCCCCCATCCACAGGTCAGCAGGTGAGAGGGTGTGTGGGGACAGGCTGGGGAGAGATACTAGTCAGTCCCTTGGAAGGCCCTGGCTAGTATCAGAGCCAGATACACACAGGTTACATACGCCACGATCGTTAGAGCGAGAGCAATAATTCTAGAACTAGACCTCCTCTGTAACACTAAACATGTAACCTGTAAAAAAAGTTAAAGCATCGCTTAGGACAGTGGTCATCAACCCTGTCCTCAGGGCCCACTAAAAGGCCAGGTTTGCAAGATAACTGAAATACATCACAGGTGATATCATTTGCTGCTCAGTGACTGCAGTATTCTAGTCTGCATCTCCCCAAGGTAATACATAAAACCTGGCCTGTTAGTGGGCCCTGTGGACAGGGTTGATGACCGCTGGCTTAGAATACAAAAAAAATCATGTTAACTTTAGTGTTTTTTTTACATATATAGGGGCAGATCCACGTACATCGGCACATTTTTCCGCCGTGCGTAGCGTATCTAAGATACACTACGCCGCAACTTACTTTTTTTTTCGAATCCTCAAAGAATGCGCGCCGTAAGTTACGGCGGCGTAGTGTATCTTTGGCGGCGTAAGGGCGTGCAATTCAAATCGATGTGATGGGGGCGTGTTTTATGTAAATACGTCGTGACCCGACGTAAACAACGTTTTTTTTGCGCCGTCCGTGGGGGTATCCCAGTGCGCATGCTCGAAATTAAACCGGAACAAGCCAATGCTTACGACGGTGACGTCATTCTACGCAAATCCCTATTCGCGTACGACTTACGCAAACGACATAAAAAAAACAAATTTTGACGCGGGAACGACGGCCATACTTAACATTGAGTACGCCACAATATAGCAGCTTTAACTATACGCCGGAAAAAGCCGAACGCAAACGACGTAAAAAAATGCGCCGCCTGGACGTACGTTCGTGGATTGCCGTATCTGGCTAATTTGCATACTTGACGCAGAATTAGACGGAAATGCCACCTAGTGGCCAGCGTAAATATACACCTACGATCCGACGGCATACTAAGACGTACGCCTGTCGGATCGATCCCTCATTCCGTGGATACAAAACAAAGATACGACGCGGGAACTTTGAAATTACGCGGCGTATCAATAGATACGCCAGCGTAATTTCTTTGTGGATCTGCCCCCATAATGTTTGAGGGTTCTGAGTAATTTTCTATCAAAAAACAAAAGATTATTTTACATGTAGGAGAGAAGTGTCAGAATTGGCCTGGGTGACAAGGGGTTAATTACCATAAGTAATATACAAATAATTATTATAAGCACTGTGATCTCATCCTCGCAGTCTGCTGCTGCAGAGTGTGTCAGCTTGTATTTAAAACTGGTCGCTTTGTATGTAGCTTCTGACAGGCTGCGCAAGCAGCCCCGTATCTCTGGAACCATAAATGATAGAAGCCCCATATTTTGAACAGTTGTGTTATGGGTCTTCAGGTACTTACCCCCCAAATGTGTAGTCTCTGTGACCCTTGGTCCCCGAGCTACAATCCTCCAAGTCGATCTTTTTTTTTTTTTGGGCAAATGGGCCTATCTTGAGGAAGGGGCCTGGAGCTGCAGCTCCATCAGCCCCTATGTTAATCTGGCCCTGCCGGGGTGTGTGTGTTGCAGTGTTCCTAGCTCCGGGGGCCACGTTGATCTGGAGCATTACTCTACCTCGCAGACTCAGTAGGCAGACTGAGTCTGCAATTTGCAAGTGGTCCTGGGCTGTCCGTCCCGTGGGAGAGCCTGTCTGGGGGATACAGAGCACGAGGCTAGTGTCTCAGGAGAGGCCTACTTGCTCATTGAGGGACGCTTGGTATCTGAGAGGCTGGACGATGGTCGCCTGTCAGTTCCTGACATAACTAAAGCTGTTTGAAGGAGATCCAGGTGCTAAATCCAGTTGAGAAGGATTTTGGACCGAGACTATCTCCACCTTTGGGAGGGTCTGTGGCAGAGACTTCACCCTAAAGTTTCCGAGTGACACCCTGGCTGCTGGGCTGGTGAGAGAGGCCTGTCCATGTGCGCTGTACCCACTCTGGGTGGAGTGGCGAAGAAAGTTGTCGTTGGAAGCAGGACTGTTTCCAGTAATCAGTTAACCCTGAATCTGCCATCTTCCATTTCTTCTATCCCTCCACCTATTGCTGCTTTTTCCATTTTTACCCCATTGGGTAATAAAGCACAGAAAGACATCGACAGTGTGGACATTAACTTTATTACAGCTCTCATCCAGTACCCTAAACAGCAGAAAGATAGAGATAACGTGCCGCCCAAATCAAACCAGCAGCTCCTTGGGGGGGTAGTGCTACATTACTATACAAAACAACAACGTTGCAATGAGATACAGTCAGTGCTCAAGTAGGAAAAAAAGATACACAGTCTCATTGTAGGGAGTTTTAGGAATGTGCTTTCCACTTAAAAATTCTCTTTTGTAATTTTGATTACAAAAAACAGTATCCACGGCTTCCGAATACACAGTATCCACCTTCATATAACCTTTATTAAAGTGGAGTTCCACCCAAAAGTGGAACTTCCGCTCATTGTACTCCTCCCCCCCTCTGGTGCCGTATTTGGCACCTTTCGGAGGGGAGGGGGGACAGCATACCTGGCTTTCACAGGTATGTTTTCCCCACTTCCAGGAGCCTCAGCCGCAGGTATTGACATCACGGCTAGGGCTCCCTCCTCCTCCCCTGGCTGCCGGACCAGTAGGAGAGAGGAGCGGAGCCTCATGCATGCGCAGTAGGGCTTTCGGCATGAAGCCGAAAAGCTACACTACCAGGTTCCCTTTCTCGCAATGGAGGCGACATGCACCCAACAGCTGATGGAAACATCAGCTGCGGTGCCGACATCACTACTCCAGGACTATTTAAAGATAGTAAAATTAGGTATTCACAAACTTTCCTTACAGACTTACTATATCACATAGAATGGCTGGGCAGGTTCTTCCTGGATGCCAGTTGATATGATATGGCAAGATAATAAAGAAAACATTTGTGAGTATGACATTTTACTTTTTCACTAAAGATTATATGAAGGCGTCACACAATGCTTGTGCACTGTTTGTTCTATAAAATAGATACTGTATTTGCTGGCGTATAAGACTACATTTTACACTTAAAAAAACTGGCAAAAAAATAGGATTTTTATAACAGCTTACCTGTAAAATCCTTTTCTTTTGAAGTACATCACGGGACACAGAGAAGCATAGTAATTACTATGTGGGTTATAGAGAGTACCTTCAGGTGTGGACACTGGCACGCCCTTAAGGCAAGAAGTTCCCTCCCCTATATAACCCCTCCCATACCGGGAGTGCCTCAGTTTTGTAGCAAGCAATAAGTGTCCCAAATACCCCAAAAGAGGGGCGGGTGCTCTGTGTCCCGTGATGTACTTCAAAAGAAAAGGATTTTACAGGTAAGCTGTTATAAAAATCCTATTTTCTTTATCGTACATCACGGGACACAGAGAAGCATAGTAATTACTATGTGGGACGTCCTAAAGCAATGCTATGAGGGGAGGGAGACCCCAAGAAATAAGCCGGGCGCCATCAGACATGAGGAATCAAACTGCAGCCTGCAGCACACTGCGCCCAAAGGCGCTCTCCTCATTCTTTCTTATGTCCAATTGATAAAACTTAGTGAAAGTATGGACAGACGACCATGTCGCGGCCTTGCAGACTTGAGCCATGGAGGCTTGATGATGCACTGCCCAGGAAGTACCCACCGCTCTAGTGGAATGTGCTTTAACCTTAAACGGGGGAACCTTTCCCCTCAAGCCATAGGCTTGAGTAATGACCTGCCGAATCCATTTGGAGATAGTGGACTTCGACGCTGCCTGCCCACATCTGGGACCTTCTGGCAGGATAAACAATGTATCAGTTTTCCGGACCTGAGCAGTAGCCTTAAGATAGATCTTAACTGCTCTTAATACGTCTAGCGTATGTAAAGACTTCTCCCTTGCAGAACTAGGTTCTGAGAAAAAAGACGGGAGAACAAGATCCTGATTCAAATGAAATTTTGAAACAACTTTAGGTAGGAAAGCCGGGTGGGGCCGTAGGACCACTCTATCCTTATGGAATATAAGGTACGGTTCCTTACAAGACAAGGCCGCCAACTCCGAAACCCTCCTGGCGGAGGTTATGGCTACCAAAAATATCACCTTCCTGGTCAGAAGGACCAAAGGAATATGAGCCAAGGGCTCAAATGGTTGTTTCTGTAAGACAGAAAGGACCAGATTCAGATCCCATGGACACAAGGGAATCTTGACTGGTGGACTAAGCCGGATCATACCTTGCAAAAAGGTTTTGATCAGGGAATGTGTAGCTAGTGGCCTTTGGAAAAAAATCGATAAGGCCGAGATCTGGCCCTTAATGGTGCTTAGGGCCAACTTCATGTCTGCCCCTAACTGCAGAAACTCCAGAATTCTGCCAATGAGATACCTCCGGGGATGCCAACCCCTGGTCTCGCACCAGGCCACATAAGATTTCCAAACTCGGTAATAGATAAGTCTGGATGCCGGTTTTCTGGCATTAATCAAAGTAGATGCCACCGCATTAGAGAGACCCCTTTTCTTTAAGATATGGGACTCAATAGCCAAACCGTCAAATTGAGAGACGGTAAGGAAGGATGGAATATTGGCCCCTGGGACAATAGGTCTGGCCGAAGCGGAAGGGACCACGGTTGCCCCACGGACATCCTTACAATGTCCGCGAACCAGGCCCTTCTGGGCCACGCTGGAGCCACCAGAATCACTGGTCTTCCTTCCGACTTTACCCTGCGAAGAAGACGGGGTAATAATTGCAGCGGAGGAAACGCATACATTAGGGAGAACTGGTCCCATGGGAACACCAGTGCATCCGTGCCGTAAGCAAGTGGATCCCTTGTCTGGGACAGAAAGTTGCCCACCCTTGCATTGAACCTCGATGCAAAGAGATCGACATCTGGTGTTCCCCACCTCTGACAAATGCTCTGGAAGATGTCGGGGTGAAGAGTCCATTCCCCTGGAAGCACCTGTTGGCGGCTTAGGTAGTCTGCTCGCCAATTGTCTATTCCCGGAATGAACACTGCAGATATGCATGGGACATATTTCTCTGCCCAGGTCAGGATTCGATTCACCTCTCTTTGGGCTGCACGACTTCTTGTGCCCCCCTGGTGATTTATGTATGCCACGGCAGTGACATTGTCTGATTGAATCCTGACCGGAAGACCCTTCAACCTGTCTGACCAAGCTGACAGGGCTAGATAGACTGCTCGAATTTCCAGCAGATTTATGGGTAGAGACCTCTCGGAGGCTGACCATTTCCCCTGGAGAGACAAACCTCCCAGGACTGCACCCCAGCCTAGCAGACTGGCGTCCGTGGTCACAACCTGCCATGTCACGGGAACAAAGGACTTCCCCTTTAGCAGGTTCCGGGGAACCAGCCACCAACAAAGGCTCTGCCGGACTGACCGGGAGAGAGACATAGGGAGATCCAAGGCTTGAACCTTTTTGTTCCAAGCGGACAGAATGGCATGTTGAAGCTCCCTTGAGTGGAACTGCGCAAATGGGACGGCCTCGAACGAGGCTACCATCTTTCCCAGTAACCTCATACAGAGGCGAATGGGAGGCTGACGCTTTGCTTTGACTAGTTGAACTAGTTCTCTTAAAGCCTCGAACTTCCTTTGGGGCAGGAAGACCCTTTTTAGCTTTGTGTCTATGAGTAGACCCAAATATTCGAGCCTTTGCACAGGCATTAAGGCTGACTTGTCCAGGTTGAGAACCCAACCCATGGATTCCAGAAATTTTACGGTTCTGTGTACCGCTGAGTTTAGATCGGCCACTGATCGGTCTACTACCAATAGGTCGTCTAGATAGGCTACTATGGATATGCCTTGAGACCTTAGATAGGCTAACAGTGGAGCCAATACTTTCGTGAAAACACGAGGAGCGGTGGCCAGACCAAAAGGTAAGGCCACGAATTGGAAGTGGCGCTGATTTACCGCGAAGCGAAGCAGCTTCTGATGGTCGAGAAAGATAGGAACGTGCAAGTATGCGTCCTTTATATCGATGGACGCTAGTAGTTCCCCTCCTTGCAGGGAGGCCACCACTGACCTGATCGATTCCATCCGGAATGATTGGACCCTTAGGAACTTGTTTAAGGCCTTGAGGTCCAGGATGGGTCTTACATCCCCGTTTGGTTTGGGGACGGTGAAGAGATTGGAATAAAACCCCAAACCTTGTTCTTCCACTGGCAGCTCTCTGATTACCCCTTGGGATAACAGATGATCTAAGGCCAATGCTAAGGACCTTCTTTTGCCGAGGTCCTTTGGGACGTTCGAGGTTAAGAAGCGCGGCGGAGGAAATTCGCTCAACTCCAGCTTGTAGCCCCCGGAGACCGTAGAGAGGACCCACCTGTCTTGGATCCTGTCTAGCCAAGCCTCCGCAAACAGCTGAAGTCTTCCCCCCACCCGGCTGAGTGGGGGAGAACCTTCATAATGCTGACTTAGTTGCTGGCTTGGCCTGTGGCTTACGGTTCCAAGGTTTTTTGGAAGCCTGAGGCTGGCCCTGTGGCTATCTTCCAGGAGGCCGTCGGAACTGCCTGGTACCGGAAGTACTAGGGATAGGAGAGGAGGATCGCTTAAAGGAGGGGGGACCCCTAAACCTTTTCTTTACTGGCAACAGTGTACTTTTGCCACTGGAAATTTTCTGAATGTAAGCATCCAGATCTTCCCCAAACAAACGCTCTCCATGAAAGGGAAACCCCGCCAGTAATTTTTTACACGGGGCTTCAGCAGACCAGTTCTTCAGCCAGAGTAACCTGCGCATATGAACTAGCGAGAGAGTGAGACGTGAGGACTGCTGAATGGAGTCCTTAATAGCATCTATGGCAAAACATAATGCTCTGGGAAACTCAGCCAAATTCTGGGCCTGTTGTGCCGGCAATTCCTTTAAGACCCCTTTAAACTGGTCCTTCAAGGCCTGGCAAATCCCAATAGCCGCAATTGCAGGCTGGGTTATTCCTCTCGCCGAAGCAAAAGAGGTTTTTAATAAAGTCTCTAATCTCTTGTCTGTCGGATCTTTGAATACCAGAACATTGTCTACTGGACAGGTCAAAGATTTGTTTACGCAGGACACAGCTGCGTCAACCTTGGGGATGCCCCATCTTTTAGTGAATTGTTCCTCCATGGGGTATAAAACCGAAAACTTCTTAGGAGGAAGAAAATATCTATCTGGATGTTCCCAATCCTTGTAGATAAGCCCTTCCAGCAGGGGGTGAACCGGGAAGCAATAATTAGCTTGAGGAGCTTTTAAGGAGCCTAAAGATGAGACTGCACTTGAAGCTGGTTCTGAAAGTGGCAACTTGAAGGCCGAACGGACCATCTCAGTGAGGGACTGGACCAACAATTTTTCGGATTGCGACGCCGAAAAGGGTTCTCCCAAAGTGGAATCCTCAGAGTCCACTACTTCCAGCTGACCTTCTGCCAGATCTCCAGAGGGTAAATCAACCTCTTCTGAGGATGCATGCCCCAAATCGAGGGACTCCTCAGAGGGAGAGGGGGACCTTGTGCGTTTTTCCCTTGAGAGAGAGGATGCAATCAAGGTCGCTAATCTCTGCTCCAGACCCCCCATAGCTGAGGCCAGAGCCTCCTGTGTCACAAAAACTGGAGCAAGTGGGACAAGGGCAGAACAGGCATCTGACAGCCCTGATGGTTCACCCTGGGCCTCCTTCAATTTTTCAGGAGAGGAAGCAGCCGCAGGAGCATGCCCGAGATCCTCTGAGCCAGATGGCGATCCCTTTGCTTTTTTGCTTCTAGTCCCTGAGCCTTTAGCCATGATAAAGCTGAGGTTCTCACAATAGTTGCAACTACTTGCGAACCTATAGACCAGCACTGACGCTGCTATTTGATGGTTGGCAAGGTGCAGAGCCCACTATGCGCCTTAAGCAAATGTCACTGTCCACCACCAGTACTAAATACTGAAGTATGTGCACAAGATCTCTGTGTCCACCGTCAGCCAGAACCAGTTAGGTGGACTGGAGCATATAAGGACTAGGTGTATCACCTGACCTGCTCTGTCCTGTAATCTCAAGTCTCATAGAGAACAGCTGAGATAGACCCCCTGCGCGCATGCGCACGCGCGCGCCGCTGTTAGGCGTGCACCACGAGGCTACGCGCGCACACGTAGCCGCACGCGCGCACATGTCGTCACACGCATCTCACGGAGCACGCCGCGCACATTCGTGCGCATCGGAGCAGCGTACAAAAAAATCATTTGTGCGCGCGCGTGCGCCTAAGACACATCAATGTCGCGCGTGCATGACGCTGCGCGCCATGCATGAGGATGGAACACCACAGCTCCATGTGAGAACCAGGTAAGCCAAGTGAAGCCAAACATTTTGGACAACTTTTTTCTGCTTTTAACCTGCACAGGAGGGGCTAACTACCTGACTAGAGATACCCCTCCTCCCCACAACACACAGGACCATATAGGAGAAGCACAGACAGTTAGCTTTAGCAAACATAATGGCTCAAATAAAGGAAGGTTACTCCTAGGACCAAGTCCTGAAGCACCTTCACTTACCTGATCCAACGCTGCAGGACTCTGCATAACAGACAGTCCAATCTTCACCCATCACGGAGAGCAGCGTCTATAGACCTTCAGGGACCGGGGTCCATGGACATGAACACCACACCCCTGGACCCATATCGCACCCTGTCAGTAAACTTTTGGTATTAGGAAATTGACCAAAGTACTGAATAACCAGGATCCAGCTCTCAAAGAGAAGCATTACAGGCCAAACCCCGTTCTTCTTAACCGGGGCCCGGGTACCGTCCACTTTGGCTCAGAAGCACTTTGGACGTATCCGGATTTCATGGAGGCTTTTTACATCCAATATGGATCCCTCCAGTGGAGCTCCTTGGAGCACATGTTCACTCGTGACCAACACCTTAGACACTGGCAAAAAACTGAGGCACTCCCGGTATGGGAGGGGTTATATATGGGAGGGGTTATATAGGGGAGGGAACTTCTTGCCTTAAGGGCGTGCCAGTGTCCACACCTGAAGGTACTCTCTATAACCCACATAGTAATTACTATGCTTCTCTGTGTCCCGTGATGTACGATAAAGAAAGCAGGGGTCGTCTTATACGTCGGGTCAGCTGCTCGGATGCCTGCTGGATGTGCAGTAATACTGTATGTAGCTTCGGCTACATACAGTATATACCGCTTAGCCAATCCTGGTGAGCGATGTATTCAAATGAATACAGAGCCTGCTCGGATTGGAGTAACAACCTCTGCCATTCCAAGCAGGCTACATACAGTAGCCTGCTCTGATTGGCTTTGAGAGTCAGAGAGGCGTGGGCTGATGATGTTACAGCCTCTGCCAATCCAAGCAGGCTTTGTATTCATTAATAGAATACATTGCTCGTCGTGATTGGCTCTAGCTCCAGCAAGAATGAAGAAGAATATGGCTCCAGAAGGAAGAAATATGAAGCGTTGGAAGCCTCAGAAGGGGGGTCGTCTTATACGGTGAGTACAGGCAAAAAATATTTAAAAAAAAATTTAAAATTAGGAGGTCGTCTTATACGCCGGGCCGCCTTATACACCGGCAAATACGGGTAAATAAATAAAAACGCACTGTTAATTCAATTTTAAAGGAGCTTTTTTGGAACTTACAAATAATGAAAACACATTGGCTCTGTTAATATACACAGGCAAATTAAGCAATTGGGTAAATAAACCATTTCAATTTTTTTTCCTTTGGCTCTCTGATTACTGGGACTGTCAATTACATTTCCCTATATTTTCTCAAAATCATATGCAGCTATAAACGTTCTTTGCAAATGCTGTTAAATCCAAAAAGTACCCTAACCCCCTTTTAGATGTACACATTGCCTATGCCACATCATAGTTGGATGAGAGAAATAAACTAGGAGTATCCTTAACGGGGATGCTTTTAGGATGAGTTTTCACTTATGCGAATTGGATGCAGGGTTTCTCCACATCCAATTCGCATAGCAGGAGATTGTGACCGACTCTCTTTGGAGCCGGTTCACACATCTCCATAGTGGCTCTAGAGCGGATTGTACAGGAGCCCTGTGTGTCTTTTGGCTCGTTTCAGGTCCGAATTCAGTCCAAAATTTGGGCTGAAATCAGACCTGAAACAGTGAATGGAGACGCACCGGACTCCTGCTGTTCTAATGTGAACCCAGCCTAAATCTTCCAGCAATCTTGCAGTATCCACAGAAGGCTTATGGCATACAAATACAATATTTTAGGGTTGCTGTTATCGAAAAAAAAAACATAACAGAGCTTTGTAATGGAAAGTACATACCATGTTCAGCATAATGTTTCTCTAATTTCTCATCCAACATCTTGCAAATTCCGTCTCCAAAGTTTTGAAGTATTTTGGCCTCCTTTCCACTATGGAGGGGTAGGGGATACTTCTTCAGTGAGCTAATAGCCTATAAAGACAGAAGGTCTTAATACATAAATATTGCCCATACAGAGGCATGATATTTTTCATATTAACCATTCCAAAATTAACTGAGTAGCCAGGAAATCTAAACCATCTAGTCTTTGTGAACTGAGTATAAAAGTATAAACACAAATCTTTACACTGAAATATAACGTAAGCGGGAACTTGCAGTCAGAAAAAAAATCCTGTTGAACCCTATTCACTGTCAGCTCCAGACCGGGCAGCTTCCACCTGAAGCTAGCCAATGAGCATGTTGTTCCTCAGTACAAATCCGTGACCTTTTGCTGGTTAATTTGTAGTATACAGAACAGGCGCCTTTCATCTTGGCTGTGATGTGAAAATGCAAATCTGGCCTACTAAACAGAGACTATCTGACCTCTCTCCCATTTGCCTTCACCTTCCATTAATGACTCTCTCTGAAAGCTGCCTATATGACATGCTGCTGGTTGGAAAACTCTACATGAATGCCAGATACCCTGACTTTTTTCAGTTTACAGATTACAACCTTTTCTGAAAATATAGTATCAGCTCCTGGGGGGGGGGGGGGAATATATCCCCCCTGGCCCTCTTTTCCATGCTGTATTCTGATGTGATATACAGTAGGTGAACCCGATTTTGTGTCAATCTCGCTCTCTTTCTCGGCGAGATTGAGCACCTACGAGCCCCATCGCGGGAGCCAGCGCCGAGCTGGCTTGCCGCGATGGAGACAGAGCCGTCATAGAAGCGACGGGAGATCCGACTTGGATTCCCGCCAATTCTACACGCGTGCGGCGTTTGTTATGAATCCTGAGGGGGAAGTCCCCGCCGGATTTTAAATAAAAATCCGGCATGGGTCCCCCCCTCAGGAGCATACCGGGCCCTTAGGTCTGTTATGGGTTGTAAGGAGAGCCCCCCTACGCCGAAAAAAACGGCGTAGGGGGTCCCCCTACAATCCATACCAGACCCGTATCCAAAGCACGCTACCCCGGCCAGCCAGGAAGGGAGTGGGGACGAGCGAGCGCCCCCCCCCCCTCCTGAGCCGTACCAGGCTGCATGCCCTCAACATGGGGGGGTTGGGTGCTCTGGGGCAGGGGGGCGCACTGCGGCCCCCCACCTCAGAGCACCCTGTCCCCATGTTGATGAGGACAGGGCCCCTTCCCGACAACCCTGGCCGTTGGTTGTCGGGGTATGCGGGCGGGAGGCTTATCGGAATCTGGGAGCCCCCTTTAATAAGGGGGCCCCCAGATACCGCCCCCCCCCACCCTAAGTGAATGAGTATGGGGTACATCGTACCCCTACCCATTCACCTGCAAGAAAAGTGGTAAAAACACAAATAAACCACACAGTGTATTAAAATATTTTATTTTTCTGCTCCGGAGGCCGCCCCCTGTCTTCTTTATTAGCTCTTTTACCAGGGGGGGCTTCTTCTTTGACGTCTTCGGGTGGGTGGGGGCCGCCGTCTGGTTCTCTTCCACCGCCGGGGGGGGGGTGGCTTTTAAAAAAGCCCCCACCCCCCCGGCGGGTTTCCTCCGGCGTCTTCGGCGGGGCTCTTCTTCTTCCGCTATCCCGACGGGTCTTCTCAACTCCCCGGGGTTCTCCTTCTGTCTTCGCCGCTCTCCGTTGTTGACTCGGCGCACCCCGGTTCTTCGTCTCGCTGTCCGGTGTCTTCTTCCGTGCTGTACGTCTTCTCCTTCCGTGCTGTGATGAGTTCTTCTTCCGTGCTGTGACGTCATGTTCTTCACTTCTCTCCTTCTCCCGATGTTGACACGCCGGTCCTCCTCGCTGAAATGACGGATGCGCGCCTTGCATCGGACCTATATAGGCCTCACAGTCCCATCATGCTCTGTACCTACCCATGTGATGGTAGGTATCACATGGGTAGGTACAGAGCATGATGGGACTGTGAGGCCTATATAGGTCCGATGCAAGGCGCGCATCCGTCATTTCAGCGAGGAGGACCGGCGTGTCAACATCGGGAGAAGGAGAGAAGTGAAGAACATGACGTCACAGCACGGAAGAAGAACTCATCACAGCACGGAAGGAGAAGACGTACAGCACGGAAGAAGACACCGGACAGCGAGACGAAGAACCGGGGTGCGCCGAGTCAACAACGGAGAGCGGCGAAGACAGAAGGAGAACCCCGGGGAGTTGAGAAGACCCGTCGGGATAGCGGAAGAAGAAGAGCCCCGCCGAAGACGCCGGAGGAAACCCGCCGGGGGGGTGGGGGCTTTTTTAAAAGCCACCCCCCCCGGCGGTGGAAGAGAACCAGACGGCGGCCCCCACCCACCCGAAGACGTCAAAGAAGAAGCCCCCCCTGGTAAAAGAGCTAATAAAGAAGACAGGGGGCGGCCTCCGGAGCAGAAAAATAAAATATTTTAATACACTGTGTGGTTTATTTGTGTTTTTACCACTGTTCTTGCAGGTGAATGGGTAGGGGTACGATGTACCCCATACTCATTCACTTAGGGGGGGGGGGGCCGGTATCTGGGGGCCCCCTTATTAAAGGGGGCTCCCAGATTCCGATAAGCCTCCCGCCCGCATACCCCGACAACCAACGGCCAGGGTTGTCGGGAAGGGGCCCTGTCCTCATCAACATGGGGACAGGGTGCTCTGAGGTGGGGGGCCGCAGTGCGCCCCCCTGCCCCAGAGCACCCAACCCCCCCATGTTGAGGGCATGCAGCCTGGTACGGCTCAGGAGGGGGGGGGGCGCTCGCTCGTCCCCACTCCCTTCCTGGCTGGCCGGGTAGCGTGCTTTGGATACGGGTCTGGTATGGATTGTAGGGGGACCCCCTACGCCGTTTTTTTCGGCGTAGGGGGCTCTCCTTACAACCCATAACAGACCTAAGGGCCCGGTATGCTCCTGAGGGGGGGACCCATGCCGGATTTTTATTTAAAATCCGGCGGGGACTTCCCCCTCAGGATTCATAACAAACGCCGCACACGTGTAGAATTGGCGGGAATCCAAGTCGGATCTCCCGTCGCTTCTATGACGCGCTTGCTGGGATGTGCTGTCACTATTCCAGTGAGTGTGAGATGTCGGCGAGATCTCGGCACCCTGTTGCCGAGTATCAGCGCGACGCTGTCGTGCTAAAAGCACAATATCACAAACACCTACTGTACACTGTAAGTACCCGGATTAGACATTTTGTCTTTTCTGATGCACTTAGTCAATATTTTGATGCAATTATATCTTAACATTTCAGATATCCCCAGCATCCGCCCCTGAGGAAGTGTTTTTTACAACAAAAAAACACAGAAACGCGTCGGGCACCAAGGATGCAGTTACCTACCTCAACAAGAGGATACTCATCTAAACTTGTTACGATTTATACTTTAATATCATGTTATGTGCTGCTGAATTTACACTTGTATTTAATTCATGAATATAATCTTTTCTACTGTTTAATGAATTATGTTTATTATTATATGTATACAGTATGTTTATGTAGGTTTTATCGTGTGCACTGACACGTCACCATCCATACATTAATGTTTTATATACACATTAAACTTGATTATTTTCATTTTTACTCCCCACCTGTGAACTGCTTCATTTAAAGTCCCACTGTCCTTCCTATGTTCGTTCTGGAGGGGAGGGGGCAAAATGCCCCTTTGCCTAAGTAGACAAAAATTCTTGCACTTTCCCTGAACAGAGCCAAAACCGGGGCAAGCTCCTTGGTGAAAACCCCAGGGGTTATGGAAAGGCCAAAGGCAGGGCAACAAATTAGTAATGCTGATTGCCCACTGCAAAAAAACAGATAGCATTGATAAGATGGAAAAAATGGGAATGTGCAAGTAAGCAACCTGGATAACTACTGAGGCCACAAAATTGCCAGGAAAGTACTAGGCAATGACCAACCTGGCAGTTTCCATGCTAGACTTTTGAACCTGTAGAAACAATTTGAGAGTCTTCATATCCAGAACAACCAGGACCAAGTTCCGTTTGGGAATCCCAAAATGTTTCAACCAAAAGCCTTGAGAGCGTTCTTTGGTTGGTACAGCTGTAATGAAGATTCATGTGACGCGAGAGGGAGAGTGGCACGATTGAAAACATAAAGTAGAGAGGAGACGGGGAATGCGAAACTCCAGTTGGTAGCCCCTGCAAATGACACTTAAAGCCTCCTTCACACATTGTGCAGAGATGTACGTTTTCCTGCACGTGTTCTGAAAGGGCACAAAAAAAAAAAAAAAACACAATTGTTCTTAATGTGCCTTGTACACACCACAACACTGGTATCATGTACAGATTTTTTTCTGCACAGGAATCTGCAACTTGTATAAAAAAAAAATTTGGTGACATCAACACTGTGGTATGAACAGGGCACACAACTGATTCCCGTGAAAATGGATGCCAACGTCCATAAAAATCTCACTGAAATGTGCATGAAAACTGATGTGAAACTGATGTAAACAGTGAAATCTGTATGGTTTTATCATTATTTTTCATGCACGTATGGTTGCCCATTTCTCTGCCTTAAGCCAGGTACACACAGGCCGAATGTCAGTAACCAACGGGCGGTTAAAAAAAATGTACGACATTCGGCCTGTGTGTATGTCGATCTGCCCGACAGAAGCCAGCCACTCAGCAGACAGCTCCCGATCAGCGCTCTCAGCCAATGGCAGAGATTGCGGATCAGAGTGTTGTGGAAGGGGGAGGCGGGGCACGTACCCCTGTCAGAACACAACAACTCAGTGGGGGAGCCGTCAGTTTCACAAAAAAAAAAAAATGTGTACACGGTTTTAGATTTGGACTTAAAAGCCTGAGAGGGTTGAAAGGAACCTGTAATCTCCTTGCTCTACTTATCCCAGTAAATACCAAAGAGGTTATTACCTTTAAAGGGGAACCACTCAAGGTAATTCTTGCATGGATGTTCAGGCTATATGTTGATCCTAAACATGTGGATGGGGAAGACTCATCCTAGAAATCTGACAGAGTGGGGTTATTTTACTTAAAGTAGAGAGTGAAAAATCTGGCGCAGTTGTGCATGGTAGCCAATCAGCTTCTAACTTCAGCTTGTTCAGTTAAGTTCTAAAAAAACAACAACCTGGAAGCCGATTGGTTTTACACTCTCCTGCTTCAGGCCTGGTTCACACTTATGCATTTTTAGTGTGTTTTCAATTTTGCAGAAACACACTACAATCCATTGAACATGGTTTCCTATGGCTGTAGTTCACATCTGTGTATTTTATGGAAAGGAGCCAGGGACTTTTTTCTGGTTTTTGGTTCCATAGACTTCAATGGATCAAAAGCGTGTATTGAAAAAAAACACAAAATGCACCTACAATATGCAAACTGCATAGGTGTGAATCAGGCCTTAGTAAATCAACCCCACTGTCTGCCAAGCCTTTCACACAGTGGAGAACAACAACAAAATTGTGTCTAGCTGGAAGTGGGTGGAGTTATATGGGATATGTACCTTCAGCATTCTTTTTTGCTAGTGCCCAATCACTTGACGGTAGCTGCATATAACTCAATGTTAATGGCCCAAGATCCTGTGTCCCATATTGTATGACTAATGCCGCATACACTCGATCATTTTTAATGTTCTAGAAAAAAACAACGTTTTTTTAGACGTAATTCTGGTCAAGCCTGCCTTGCATACACATGATTGTGAAAAAAAAAATGATCGAGCAAAGCGCGGTGACATACAACACGTACGACGGCACTATAAAGGGAAAGTTCCATTCGGATGGCGCCACCCTTTGGGCTGCTTTTGCTGATTTCGTGTTAGTAAAAGTTTGGTGAGAGACGATTCGCGCTTTTCAGTCTTTGTGCTTTTTTAGTCTGTTACAGCGTGACGAATGTGCTATCTCCATTACAAACGCTAGTTTTACCAGAACGAGTGCTCCCATCTCATAACTTGCTCCTGAACATGCACGTTTTTTTCACGTCGTTAAAGCCTACACACGACCGTTTTTCACGATGTGAAAAACGACAACGTGAAAAAGGACGCAAAAAATTAGAGCATGTTCAAAAATTTTAATGCCCATTTTTCACGTCGAGAAAAATGCTCTGGAGCCTACACACGATCGTTTTTAATGACCATTTTAAAAAATGTAATTTTTCACGTCATGAAAAACGGTCGTGTGTACGCGGCATAAGAAATCTGACGTGCTTTTTTTTTTATTATTATTATTCTTCTTCTTCATTTAAAAGTATGCAGTTAAACATAACAGTATGACATGATATGCTATAGTCAATTAATTCCATCAATAGACAACAATACAACCATAATCGAGAATCAATGAATGTGGGTGAAGAAAAGTATACGATTCTTTTGCAAAAACAGTGTTAAGATCTCTTTCCCACTTCTGCAAATATGGGGGGGTCGTGCTAAGATGTGGCTGCAACAAGAATACCTTAAGAACAGGATAGAGATTTCCGCAAGGGCTCATCACTCAGGCAGAGGTCTTCAAATAAAGTTATTCATCTATGGAGACAAGCATGGTCTGGGAGGGATTGGAGAAAGGGAGACAACTAAAAAATCTTCCATTTGCCTAAAGTAGAAGAATTGATGGTGGGGTATAAGATAGATGGCTTGATCCACTCGGAGGGACCAAAAAAGATAAAAGCTCTAACTAGACTTAGATCAGATTGGAGCTGAAAAGCTTTGTCAGAGCAATCCGGCACAAAGTCTGGGCGGCCGACAATAGGTGTCAACGGAGAGGGGAAGCTGGCCCTTTCAGCTAACCTGTAGTACTTGCGAAGTTCCAGCAATGTGGGTTTAATCGAAGGGTGTGGGAATTCGAAAATCGGGAGTAAGAAACCCCAGTCCATGGAAGTTCGGCTAAAGAGACCGGTACTGAATCTTGTTCCAGGGATACCCATAATTTATGGGTGGAATGTCTACACCAGTCGACCGCTCTGCTCATATGGACCGCTGTGCAATAGAGAGACGAGTCGGAAGCCCAACACCTCCTCTAAGCTTTGGTCGCTGTAAGAGTGACCTCTTTTGAGCTGACTTGCCTTTGAAAGCAGTACACCCAATTAATTACAGACATTGTTCATCACAAAATATCCCATGTAAAACAATTCTGCACAAAATAATGTGACAATTAAAAGGCTGATTAGGTGGCACAGATTAAAGTACTGCTGCATCTTTTATTCTCCAAGCCTTACAATTGTAACCATATGACAGCAATGCAAATCCAGACACATATGATAAACATATGCTGTCGATTTAGATGAAAGCAGTGTTCTTGCAATTCTTTTCTTTGCAGCATGCGTATAAAAATAACTGAAAAGGTAATGTAATGTTTTGACAAGGTATGGAAAATAGCAATTTGTGACGTTATATATATATATATATATATATATATATATATATATATATATATATATATATATATATATATATATATATATATATATATATAGTATCTCATATGATAATCACAATTTTAAAGCCCTGATAAACATTGTTTTGTCAAAATTACACATATTGGGGCAGATTCACAAAGATCTGCACCGGCGCAGTGTATCTGAGATACGATACGCCGCCGTAACTTACCTGGCTCTGGTTTGAATCCAGAAAGAATTTGCGCCGTAAGTTACAGCGGCGTAGTGCATCTCTCACGGCGTAAGGGTGCGGAATTCAAATGCGGCGAGTAGGGGGCGTGTTTCATTTAAATGAAGCGCGTCCCCGCGCCGAACGAACTGCGCATGCCCCGTCCGTCAAAACTCCCAGGGTGCATTGCTCCAAATGACGTCGCAAGGACGTCATTGTTTTCGGCGTGAACGTAAATGTCGTCCAGCCCCATTCACGGACGACTTACGCAAACGAAGAAATATTTTCAAAATTATACGCGGGAACGACGGTCATGCTTAACATTGACTACGCCACCAGATAGCAGCTTTAACTATACGACGGAAAAAGCCGAACGGAAACCACGTAAAAGAATGTGACAACCGCTCGGATTACGACGTGAATGCCACCCAGCAGCCGCCGGAAAATTGCATCTTAGATCCGACTGCGTACTAAGGCGTACGCCTGTCGGATCTAACACAGATGCTGTTGTATCTTGTTTGGTGGATACCGAAACAAAGATACGATGCGCAAAATTTTAAATTACGCGGCGTATCAACAGATACGCCGGCGTAATTTCTTTGAGGATCTGCCCCATTGTTTTTGGATGTACCAAAATCACAGGTTTTTAATGTCTCACTGTCATATCTGAGTAACAAAGCCCTAATGCTCCTAATACGGCCTGACCCCTTACACCAGTCTGCAGCTGAGCACTGCTGATCTCACTGTAGAGATCTCTAGCACCCCCCCCCCCCTGCTGAGTTACACTACTGAAAGCTTTTCTATAACAAATCATAATAAATGTAGTTACTAAATGTATTCAAAAGAACTTTGGAGATGTCTAATGAGACAAATAAAACCAGCAACAATTTAAGTCACATCAAACAACACTCATACTATTTTATATTAAAGATATATTTCCAAATATGAATTAGAATTAATCTATAAAGTCAAGGAAGATAATGGTATTAGACACAGATGGCAGTGGGAAAAATAACAAAAGGGTAGATTATTGAAAACCAAAGAGAGAGAACCATATTCACATTCACATTAGCCACTTCAGGCCCGGAAAATTGTACCCCCTTCCTGACCAGAGCACTTTTTACAATAAGGCACTGCGTCGCTTTAACTGGAAATTGCGTGGTCGTGAGACGCTGTACCCAAACAAAATTTGTGTTCTTTTTTCCCCACAAATAGAGCTTTCTTTTGTTGGTATTTGATCACCTCTGTGGTTTTTATTTTTTGCGCTATAAACAGTGGCATAATGTGGGTTGTCAGCACCCGGAGCAAGGCAAGTAAGAATGGGGGCCCAGGTTCCTCCGCTCACAGCCTGAGCCTCTGATTGGCTGCCTGCAGCCTTTTATTATTGGTTAGATCTGAGATATCTCTTTGATTACAGTAGCCAAAGAGTCCCAAACTGCAGGCATACTATAGAAGACGGTGAGACTGCAGAGATTCTAAAAATGAGCGACAATTTTGAAAAAAATGTATGTTTTACTTTTTGCTATAATAAATATCCCCAAAAATGTTTTTTAAAAACAAATTTCTTTATCAGTTTAGACCAATATGTATTCTTCTACATATTTTTGGTAAAAAAAAAACATAATCGCAATAAGTCGTATATTGATTGGTTTGCGCAAAAGTTATAGTGTCTACAAACTATGGGAATGATTTATTAAACTTTTTTTTTTTACTAGTGATGGCAGCGAACTGTGATTTTTAGCGGTACTGCGACATTTCGAGGGACAGATCGGACACTTTTGACACATTTTTGGGACCATTGACATTCATACAGCAATAAGTGCTATAAATATGCACTGATTACTGTGTAAATGTCCCTGGCAGGGAAGGGGTTAACTGTGTGTTCCCTCACTGTGTTCTAAATGTATGGGGGTAGGAACGAGTAGGAGAGGAGACATATAACTGTTCCTACTTACTAGGAGCAAACGACATGTCTCCTCTCCTCTGACAGCACAGAGATTTGTGTGTTTACACACACAAATCCCTGTGCTGGCGCTCTTGCACCCGACCACTGCCGACGCGCTCCCTCTGGCGGCTCTTAAAGGGAAACCCATATATATAGGAGGAGAGCCGTTGTGCTGCAGTAAATCTGTGTGAGCCGGTCGGGAACTGGTTAAAAAAAATACAAGAAATGGACCGGTGTCTTTATTTAACCAACTATGTAAGAAATAAACAACAGGGGGGGCGTGGCTACCGCGCGGCTGTATGGACGTGTGAACACGCAGCTCCGTCCAAGGGAACCTGCAACCTAGCTACAGCGGCGGTTTTTCCGCCCATCACTTGCCCCATTCTCGCCGGGGGGTCCGGAGACACGGGAGGCATGACCCGCAAAAGAAAAGAGGGGTCCCAGCCCCGGAAATTAGAGGAGTTTTATCCTCCAAAAGGCCGCGGCCTGAAACAAGATGGCGCCGGCGCCGGACTGAGGAACGCATCTCCTACCTCTCCCTGCAGCTCCCGTTCATCAGCCTCGAGCCAGGAGATGCATCCAGGCACCACACATCAGTCCCCAGGAGGATCGACCCCGGTGGATAGGAGCCCTGCCAAATCCAAACCTCGCCTGGAGGCGAACTGCAGTCAGGTGAGCGGGGGGGCTGAGGCCCTGGAGGACACGAGGGAGCTGATTGACCCCTTCACTGCCTTCCCCACCTCAGGGAAGGCAGTGTCTGACACAACTTTAAAAGACATGCTTGTCTCCCTCAGGAGCTCCATGCATGCTGACATGCTCCAGTGTATGAGAAACTTTAAAGCAGATGTAGGTGAGCTGGGGGAAAGAATCACCCATGTGGAAGAAAAAATGGGAGAGTTTGCCTCATCCCATAACTCATTGATTGATGCCCACTCTGAACATGATACTGAAATAGCCTGGCTGAGGGCAAAGGTCGCTGACCTCGAGGACAGGTCAAGGCGCAACAATGTTAAGCTAAGGGGGGTTCCTGAAACAGTGCTCCCCACCCAACTACAGAAATTTGCCAAAGACCTGCTCCAGCAGATCCTCCCTGATGTCTCCGAGTCGGAGCTACAGATTGACAGAATTCACAGGCTGCCCAAACCAGGTTTTTTGCCTGAAAATGTACCCCGAGACGTCCTGATGAGAATACACTTTTACCAAGTTAAAGAGCAGTTAATGATCTCATTCAGGAAAGTTCAACAACTACCGGAACAGTTTGCCGGGCTCCAGCTGTTTGCAGACTTATCGCAATTCACTATGCAGAAGCGACGGTCATTGGTGACGATTACCAAAGCCCTGCGTAATCACAACGTTCCCTACAGATGGGGTTTTCCAGTGAAGCTTACTGTCACCCTTGATGGGAAAGACACAACCATCGCAAGTCTGGAGGAGGGTCTTGCATTGCTCCGGTCCCTAGATATCCTCCCAGCTCAGGCACCTACAGGTCCCATGCCACCTGCCAAAATTGATCAGCGCTACCAATGGCAAACAGTGTCCAGAAGGAAAGGCGGCAAGAAGCGTACTGCGTGATCCCTTCCCTCTACAGAATGAAGTGGCTCATTACTCACTTTGAGGTTCCCACTCCATCCGGAGTATTCAGTTGGATTCGTTCCCTTTGATCCCCCTTGATTATGGGTAGATGTTCTGCCCTCTGGTTCTTGCTTTTTCAAGCTTTTTTAGAGAACTCCATGTTGCTTATTTTTGCTTTGACTTTGTCTTTTTTTGTTT
The DNA here is from genome assembly GCF_905171775.1 of Rana temporaria. Lineage (NCBI taxonomy): Eukaryota > Metazoa > Chordata > Amphibia > Anura > Ranidae > Rana > Rana temporaria. The sequence goes on along the minus strand of NC_053499.1, from coordinate 116,509,488 downwards.
TATTTTCCTTCCTTCTGGTCGATGGACCCTGTTCTACACCGGAAAGATCTGTCTGTTTTCCCTACGCTCCCCACAGTCCTGGGAAGGCTGTCTCTACTCTCCATTGGAAGCTGGCTACACCGCAAGAAGAACTGCTCTCCACAGATGAAACCAAGGTACTATTTCCAATCTCGTTTTCTAGCCCTAAATGGCGATCAAGATTGTCTCCTTTAATGTGAATGGGCTCAACCACCCCGCCAAACGGGCCTCGGTCTGGAGAGAGGCTCTGGCCCTCCAGGCTGATGTCCTCTGTCTGCAGGAGACCCATCTCTCCACTGTCAACCCGCCCCGTTTCTCACACAAACGTTTCCCGCACATTTTCCTGGCCTCAACCCCAGCTAAGAACAAGGGTGTTTTGGTAGCCATAAAGGACTCGGTGACTTTCAGCTTACAGCAAGTTCTTACAGATCCTGAGGGGAGATATCTGGTTGTGGTGGGTGAAATAAACAACAAACCCTTTACTATTGCGAATGTTTACGCGCCTAACTCCCATCAACTCCGATTTTTGAAAAGGACCTATGCTAAAATTGCCTCGGTGAAAAGAGGGTCCCTGGTGAAATGCGGTGATCACAACCTGACAGTTGACTATGCCCTGGACTCCTCCTCCACCTTAGGGAGATCCCCTCCCCAACTCCAGCAACTGTTGCACTCGGAGGACGTCTTTGATGTCTGGAGGTGCCACCATCCGACAGAACGGGACTATTCTTTCCACTCAGCCAGGCACAATTCCTATTCTAGAATTGACCTCATACTAGTCGATAAGATGCTTCTGCAGGCAGTGTCCTCCTCCGCCATCCACAACATAACATGGTCTGACCACGCCCCAGTCTCTATAACGGTGGCGGAGGGGCACACTCCCAGTACTGCATATATTTGGAGGGCTAATTCAAGAGTGTTTCAAATGCCTACTCATGCTGCCACGATTGCTAAATGTCTGTCGGAATTCTTTGCAAATAATGTGGGGTCTGTTTCTGACACAACTACTTTGTGGTGTGCCCATAAGGCGGTGGTTAGAGGGGTGATCCTTCAGATCTGTGCGAGGGAGAAAAGGCAGAGGACACTAAAAATGAATCAGCTTTTGGATGACATCAAAAAGCTTGAAGCCCAAAACAAATCTAACACGAATACGGCACTAGGAAAGACCCTTTCACAGTGTCGGGCAGAGCTCAGGTCCCTTCTTATTGAGCAGTATGATAAACATTTACAACGGCTGAAATTGAATCACTACTCGTCGGGTAATCGTGCAGGAAAATTTTTAGCCCAAAGGCTCCAAGCAGCCCGAACTAAAGCTAAGATCCCCTTTCTGATCCATCCGACTAACAAGCATAAAATTATTAACCCTAAAGACATAGCGAACTCTTTCGCCGACTACTATTCATCCCTGTACAATCTTAGAGATGACCCTGACACTCCACAACCCTCCGATAATAAGATCCAGGCATTTCTAGCCAGTGTTAACCTCCCATCCCTTTCTCAATCACAACTAGAATCCCTAAATGCCCCTATCTCAGAGCTTGAAATTCGAAAGTCTATTAACTCACTCCCTCTAGGTAAATCCCCGGGACCCGACGGTCTTCCGAACGACTATTATAGAACGTTCCAAGACGATCTGGTTCCAGCTTTACAGACCTTATATGCCCAAGCGGTGTCCTCTGCCTCCTTCCCTCCTGAGATGCTCAAGGCGTATGTGGTTACTATCCCAAAACCGGGTAAAGATCCCACCACCCCTGCCAACTTCAGGCCAATCTCCTTATTAAATTCCGATGTAAAATTATATGCAAAGATAGTGGCTCGTAGAATTTTATCTGTCCTTCCTTTTCTTGTTAAGTCTGACCAATCTGGCTTCACTCCAGGAAGACAGGCGTCGGATGCTACAAGGAGGGTGCTGGGGGTTATGCAGCATGCTAGATCCTGTCGGACGCCTTCTCTGCTACTCTCTTTGGATGCGGAGAAGGCGTTCGACAGGATACATTGGGGATATATGAAAAACACCCTGGGAAAATTTGGGTTCTCGGGGCCTATACTCTCGGCCGTGCTCGCTCTTTACTCCTCCCCGTGCGCCCAGGTGTATACCTCCAATCTACTATCAGACACCTTTTCGATATCAAATGGCACCCGCCAGGGCTGCCCTCTGTCCCCCTCGATCTTCAATCTTCTGATGGAGCCATTGGCGGAAAGGATCAGGTCCCACCCAGGTATCGAAGGATTTCAGATACGCCATAGGTCACACGTTATTAACCTGTTTGCGGATGACATCATCCTTTTTTTAACTTCCCCCCTAGTGTCCCTACGCCATGCTCATGATACCCTACAAGTGTTTAGTGAGATCTCATTCTATAAAGTCAATTTCACCAAGTCAGTTATCCTTGGACTGGGAATCCCCTCCCCTTTACAATCAAGACTTCAATTAACTTTCCCCTACTCCTGGGCAAAATCCCATATCTCCTATCTAGGCCTAAAGCTGACCCCTGACCCGGCTGACTTGGCCGGTGCCAACTACCCACCCCTAATTGACAAATTAACTAAAGAAGTTTGCAGACTTGCTAATGTAGAACTGTCCTGGTCTGGAAGACTGTCGGCATTTAAAATGCTACTTCTTCCGCAGATACTCTACGTGTTTAGGACTCTCCCCGTCCCTCTACCAGCCCCTTATCTTAAAGCCTTGAACACACTCCTCTCCAGATTTATTTGGCGATCCAGTCGTCCCAGATGCTCTAAGCCCCTACTGACTAAGCATAGGAGGGCCGGAGGTATGGGTCTGGTAGACATTAGGGACTATTACAGAGCGTCCATTTTGACGCAACTTACGACTTGGATGACCCCCCAGGAAGACTCAGTCTGGGGGTCCATCGAACGGGCCCTGGGTCCGTCGGCCAGCCTCGATCTCCTCCTCCTTGCGGATGTTTGGAGACCATTTAGTCTGCTGGACCTCCCGATTACTCTTCGGGCCTCCTTGGTGGCCTGGAGGGCTCTGAGGGAGGTTCAGTTTCCCACTTCTGAGTTAATGGAAGTCCCCATCCCGTTGGAGACACTCTCCCTGGTAATTCCAGATCTCCCCCTATCCAGCTGGAGGGCGGGGGGGATAAATGTGGTTCAGGACTTGTTCCTGGGCGACGCTCTTCTCTCCTTCAAATCCCTAGAGGAAAAGTTTAGTTTAGGCCCCCCAGATCACTATGCCTATGTTCGCATCTCCCACTTCCTGAACTCAATTGGACCCTATCGTATATTCATGGCTAGGGAGGTGTGGAAGTTTTATCATACCTCCCCAACACCCCGTAAAGGTATTTCATTTTTCTACAACCTTTTCCAAAGCAAGTTGCGCTTTGTTAAGTCCCAACCCTTCAGGAAGTGGGAGTCCGACTTAGGAATAACAATCACGGAAGCTCAATGGACTAAAGCGTTCAGCTCAATCTATTCCTCCTCCAGATGCATCAACCACTGGGAGTTATCCCAGAAAATAGCACTTCGGTGGTACCTCACCCCCTATAGAATTTCTAAATTTGGGAATCAAAGTTCCCCACTATGCTGGAGAAATTGTGGTGGGATAGGTAATCTGTTCCATATGTTGTGGTCCTGCAGGCACTTAACTAGTTTTTGGCACTCGATTTTCCAATACATATCCAGGATCACTGGTATTCTAAGCCGGCCTAGTCCTAGCTTGGGGATCCTACATGTGGGGATAGAAATCTTCCCTGTGGATTGCAGGGCGGTGGTGACCCATATCCTCTTGGCAGCTAGATCACTGCTCGCACAGCAGTGGAAGGCTGACAGGGCCCCAAACGCGTCAGAGGTTCTCCTTATGACACAGACGCATTATGTTTTCGAGTCTCTTTTGGCCAGAAGGAGAGGGGTGGGACGTACATTTGATGCCCTGTGGAAGATATGGACCACATGGTATATGGCCAAAGACTGAAATTCTCTCTTATGTATTCGATTTAACTCCCGTAAAAGCGGAATCAGACTTTTTTCTTATTACTAACCTACTCCTCCACACCTCAGCCTTCCCTCCCTTCCCTCCCCTTCCCTTCTCTTCTTTTCTCCTCCTATATTTCCCATCTTTTCTTTCTTCTTCTCTTGTCTTATTTCCTATTTTCGGTACCTTCGCTTTTATCGCTCCTATCTCATCTCAATAGAGGACTGATACATTGAAGGTTCTAACAATTTATTTTAAGTGTTCATAGTGGTATCCTTGGATGCATATAATGGATATTTGTTGTATTGTACAGGAGTATAGTGGACAATCTGGGTGCGGTCGCACTGGTGGCGCCGTTCCCTTGATGCCGTATTATGTATGTATCTCTGTTCCCTTGGTACCAAGTATATGTTTGATGAAAAATTTTCAAATAAAAACGAATTTAAAAAAAAAAGAAATAAACAACAAAAAGCCCAGTTGGAACAAAAGTTACAATTAGGATATTACAGAGAGACTAGCATCATACAAAATGTAAATTGCTAAAACCAGCTTTAAATATTCTGCCAGAGATACAGTACATTAAATGTCTAATGAAGCATCCTAGATTGTAAACTCTAATGAGCAGGGCTCTCTGATTCCTCCTGTATTGAATTGTATTGGTATTGTACAGGTACGTCCTGTACTAGTGCCCAGCCGTGGGCCGCGGGCGCGCGCCCGCGACCCGGTCCGAAGCACCGGGACCCGATCGCCGCTGGAGTCCCGCGATCGGTCCCTGGAGTTGAAGAAAGGGGAGAGCTGTGTGTAAACACAGCTTCCCCGTTCTTCTCTGTGGCGGCGTCATCGATCGTGTGATCCCTTTTATAGGGATACACAATCGATGACGTCACACCTACAGCCACACCCCCCTACAGTTAGAAACACATATTAGGTCATACATAACCCCTTCAGCGCCCCCTTGTGGTTAACTCCCAAACTTGCAATTGTCATTTTCACAGTAAACAATGCATTTTAAATGCATTTTTTGCTGTGAAAATGACAATGGCTCCAAAAATGTGTCAAAATTGTCAGATGTGTCCGCCATAATGTCGCAGTCACAAAAAAAAAAAAAAAAAAAATCGCTGATCGCCGCCATTAGTAGTAAAAAATTTTTTTTTATAAAAATGCAATAAAACTATCCCCTATTTTGTAAATGCTATACATTTTGCGCAAACCAACCGATAAAAGCTTATTGCAATATTCTTTACCAAAAATAGGTAGAAAAATACGTATCGGCCTAAACTGAGGAAAAATAATGTTTTTTTATATGTTTTTGGGGGATATTTATTATAGCAAAAAGTAAAAAATATTGCATTTTTTTCAAAATTGTCGCTCTATTTTTGTTTATAGCGCACAAAATAAAAACCGCAGAGGTGATCAAATACCACCAAAAGAAAGCTCTATTTGTGGGGGAAAAAGGACGCCATTTTGTTTGGGAGCCACGTCGCACGACCGCGCAATTGTCTGTTAAAGCGACGCAGTGCCGAATCGCAAAACCTGGCCGGGTCCTTTAGCTGCCTAAAGGTCCGGGTCTTAAGTGGTTAAGCAAATTCAGATATAGCCACTCTTCTATATCAAGTACATGCACATGGATCCATTTGGAAGTGCCTTTGTTCTGGTATAGCTTTCACAAATAGGCTGAACAGCTATGCTGCAAATACTGTGACATAGGCAAGCAAAACAAAGAATGCACTGGTTTTGTGTGTTTTTTTGTGAGACAAGAAAAAGCATGGCTGTGTACACCACCTGCAGCTGTCACTAGAAGTGTCTCTAGGATTTAGTATATTTACATTCAGCTTTGCTTAGCTTTTTGTGAAAAACAAACATCTATATGTGGACTCCTTTAATCCTTTTTTAGCTATATCCACAGTCATGATTTGTTGGCAAATATAATATTGTCTTACTTTCTTACAGATATAGTTACACAATGCTGAACTCTTTTCTTTATGACTGTAGTATCCAAGCCTTACCAGCAGCACATGACAGAGATCTTCTCACAAGAGCACAGGAGCATCAAACTACTTAGACCAATCTGTAATTAACCCACCTGTGCTCACAAGAGGAAATTCAGAAAACATGCACTGCTGAGCGATCAGTATGAGACCCAAATTTTATCACTCCAGATCTGAAATACAGATTGTGTTTGAGTGTGTCATAAATTCAGGTTACGGTAATCTCCAAAAAAAATCTGGTGTACATCTCATTCAAATGTAGATATACACACACACACAGACATACATGATTTCTTTAATTATCACAGTCCAAGGAATCTTCAGCTATAATTGATTTTTTTCTGTCCCAGGGTGTAGTTTTATTGCTTTAGCCTAGGTTCACACTGACAGCGGGTTAGAATTTGTGCAAGTTTAACTGAACTTGCAAGATTTCATACCCGCATATCAGTCCAAAATCAGGAGCGATTTCAGAGACATCTATGCGGGTTCCTGCACAAATGTCTATACAAATCGCACCCGAAGTTGCCAAAAGTAGCACTGAAACTACTTTCAGGAATCGGTATGGTGTCGCACCGATTTGGATGGTGTCATTGCCGGCAATAGATGTCAATTTGGCATGCGATTTGCAGTGCACAGTGTATTTGCCTTAAAGAGGAAGTAAGCCCTGGTGGGTTTTACTTCCTCTTTGTTTCCCTGCAAAAGTAAAGCATAATGGGCTACTAGCAGGCCCGGACTGGGACAAAAAATAGGCCCGGGCATTTTGGAATGAGCAGCCCATGACACCTTAACCGGCCCATCCCCACCCTAAAGGATCCCTCGGGAGAGGGGAGGGGGAAACCCTGCAAAGGTGCAGGGGGCAAGGGGACAGGGAAAGAGCAGGGGGGGGGGGGGCAGAGAGCACAGGGAAGAACCTTGAGAATATTGGGTGGGGTGAGAGCACGGGGGAGGTGGAGAGAATGAGGGTGTCATGAAATACCTCAGCCACCAGATGGCGCTAGCGGCGCATCGGCGCACGCGGGGCACGCGCAATCGCGGCAACGGCGCACGGGCACGCGCGTTCGCGGTACTACGGCGCGCACGGGCATGCGCACCGGCGGCAACGTCGCACGGGCGCGCGCAAACGGCAATTCGGCGCCAAAACGAGGTACTTAAGGCGTCCTGAGAGTCTGGCCTCTTGCTGTCCGGTCTGAAGTGTTTCCTGAACCTGCCAGTACCTGTTACCCCTGCTTGATCCTGATACCCGGCTTGTTCCTGTTGATCCTGTCTTCCGCCTGCCCTGACCTTTTGGCTTGCTCCGACCATCCCTCTGCCTCATCCCTGGTACTCTGCCGCCCGCCTGTTACTGACCCGGCTTGACGACCCCTCTACCATCCTGACCTTCCTGTGCCTGATCGGCTGGTCCAGCTTCTCTCCGGCTTCTGGGACTCGCACTGTCTTCTGGGACTTGTTGCTGCTTGATCTACAAGACATCTTCCCACCGGTCTGCTACTTGCCAGGCTGCACCTGCCTTCCAGAGACTCCATCAGATCCTGCAGAAGCAACCACCAGCCCCTGCATCAGCGTCTCTCCAGGCGCTTGTGCGACTCTGTATTTCCGTTCCCCCTGTCTACTCTACCAGGGGTCCCGGAATCAGAGGAGTAACGGCTGCCACTTCCTGCACGTCGGGCTCACCCTCCGAGGTACGTGACAGTACCGGACAGCCATGTCCGAGCCCGCGCAGGGAGTGGATCCTATGCAGGAACTTTGCCGCCATCTTGAGGGACTGACCCAGGCCGTCCGAACCCTACAAGAAGGCTACACGCGTTTGGAGAATCGTGTCCAGGCTCTATCTACTCCCGCCACCACTGCAGCGGCTTCTGGGGCATCTGCTTCCCCATCCGTGATCATGCTGCCGCCCGAACCCAAAGTCCCTATGCCCGAGAGGTTCGCGGGTGAGCGTAGTAAATACCGTGCCTTCCGCAATGCTTGCGAACTGTACTTTGCTCTGCAGCCACGGACCTTTTCGTTAGAAGCCACTAAAGTGGGTTTCGCCATTTCACTGCTGTCTGGCGAACCGCAAGCTTGGGCCCATCGCCTCCTGGAAAACAAAGATCCATCACTTGACAATATTACTACCTTTTTCCAAGCCATGTCTCTGCTGTATGAGGACCCTCACCAGGCCGCCTCCGCGGAGGCCGCTTTGCACGCCCTGCAACAGGGTCGCAGACCAGCAGAGGACTATGTGTCCGAGTTTCGCAGATGGAGCTCAGATACAACCTGGAACGACTCGGCCCTCTGCTACCAATTCCGCCTTGGTCTTTCTGAGCCACTGAAGGACGAACTGGCCCGGGTAGGGGTTCCAGGGACCCTGGATGCATTAATTAACCTGACCATCCAGATCGATCGGCGCCTGAGGGAGCGCCGAACGGAAAGGACCACTGCCCCATCTCGTCCGGTCTGAATGTTGCCACGGGTGCCTCCCGTTTCCAGTATAGTTCCTCCGGTTCCTTCAGCTTCATCTGTTCCTGACACCTCAGAGCCCATGCAGCTGGGTCTCCTCCGTCCTTCCCTGACGCCCGAAGAACGACAACGCCGCAGGGTCAACAACTTATGCCTGTATTGCGGAGAGGCCGGGCACTACGTGAGGACCTGCCCTGCCAAACTTCGTAAGTGTCTGTCCATGTCTTCCGTTCACCTACCTGTTCTGCCAAGTAATTCCGCTCATCTGGCTATTCCTATTCTCTTCCAGCTTCCAGGAGAGTCTATCCAAGTCAGCGCTATAATTGACTCAGGGGCCTGCAGCTGCTTTTTGGACCAGTCCTTCGCCATCAAGCATCGGATCCCTCTTCGTCCCAGGACTACTGGACTCTCTGTTTACCTAGCGGATGGCTCGGTGTTAAAATCCGGACCAGTCAACCGAGAAACCCAGCCTCTTCCCACCACCATTGCTGAAAATCACCATGAATTGCTATGCCTAGATGTGATTCACTCTCCCCTGTCATACTGGGGGTACCATGGCTTCAAATTCACAACCCGCAGATTGACTGGACCACGGGCAAGGTCAGCTTCGGTTCTCTGTTCTGCCGACAGCACTGCTTACAAGTGTCATCTCCTCCTCTGCCTTTACTTTGTATGGACTTCGACATCGAGGCCCGTCAATCTGTTCCAGAAGCTTACCATGACTACCTGGATGTTTTCAGCAAGAAGGGGGCTGAGACCCTTCCACCACACAGGGCCTACGATTGCCCCATTGAACTCCTTCCAGGTGCCGAAGTTCCTTTCGGAAGGATCTTTCCCTTAACAGGACTTGAACTAGAGACTTTAAAAACATAAATCGATGACAGCCTGAGGAAGGGGTTCATCCGCCCGTCCACATCACCCGCGGGAGCGGGCATCTTTTTTGTGGAAAAAAAGGACCATTCCCTTCGCCCTTGTGTGGACTATCGGGAACTTAATAAGATAACAATTAAGAACCGGTACCCTCTCCCCTTGGTGCCTGAACTGTTTCAACGTCTTGGGTCCGCGGTTGTCTTTACCAAACTAGACCTCCGTGGGGCCTACAACTTAGTCCGCATACGTGAAGGGGATGAGAGGAAAACCGCTTTTCGTACCCGTTTCGGGCACTTCGAATATTTAGTCATGCCCTTCGGGCTCTGTAACGCCCCAGCAACGTTCCAACACTTCGTGAATGACATTTTTAGAGACTACCTGGACCTCTTTGTCATCATTTATCTGGACGATATCCTGATCTTCTCCCCTTCCCTGGAAAAACACCGGCTACATGTCAGGAATGTACTTGAGCGTCTCCGAACCCACGGACTGTATGCCAAACCCGATAAATGCGAGTTCGAACGCTCAAGTATACAGTTCCTGGGGCTTATAATTTCCATAAAAGGCGTTGAGATGGACCCCCAGAAGGTCTCCGCGATTCTTGACTGGCCAGCACCTACTGACCGAAAGGGCGTTCAGCAATTCGTCGGCTTCGCAAATTTTTATAGGAAATTCATCAGAGCCTTCTCCAACATCATTGCTCCTATAACGGATTTGACCAAACAGACTGCTCGTTTCCGTTGGACTACAGAAGCCCAAACAGCCTTTGAAACCCTGAAGGACTTGTTCACTTCGGCATCCATTCTCAGACACCCCGACGCGAGTTTGCCGTACATTCTTGAGGTGGATGCGTCTGAAACCGCGGTTGGGGCAGTTCTTTCGCAGAGACAGGGCCCCAAGGCTCTGTTACACCCCGTTGCTTACTTCTCCCGTAAGTTATCTGAAGCAGAAAGAAATTATGACGTCGGGGACCGAGAGTTGTTGGCAATAAAGGCCGCTCTGGAGGAGTGGCGTTACCTCCTGGAGGGCGCAGCGCACCCAATTTTGATTTACACTGACCACAAGAATCTCGAGTACCTGAAGGTGGCCAAGAGACTTAAACCACGCCAGGCCAGATGGGCACTTTTTTTTACGAGATTCTCCTTTCACATCACGTACAGGCCAGGGTCAAAAAACACCAAGCCGGATGCTCTTTCCCGCATGTACGGAGATTCAGGGTCTCTCAGCCCCCCTGACACCATCTTGTCATCAGGAAACTTTCTGTTGTTACAAAGGGACTTATTACCGCAAATCAGGCAAGCCTCTGCTGGAATTTCCCCTTTATCTGGTTCGGAGCTGCAGTCCAGGGACGGTTTGCTATGGCATCAGGACAAGATCTTCGTGCCCGAGAGTCTACGAATTGATGTTCTGAGCTCTTGTCACGATCATGAGTTGGCTGGTCACTTTGGGATACAAAAAACTTCGGAACTTTTGCAACGCACCTTTTGGTGGCCTCAACTTCTGAAGGATTGCAAGGACTATGTGGAGTCATGCACCACGTGCATTCGCAACAAGGGAAGCAAGCTTAGAGCCTGGGGACTCCTTAAACCGTTATCTGTGCCAGAGAGACCATGGAGAATGATCTCCATGGATTTCATTGTGGAACTTCCCCCATCAGAAGGCTTCACCACTATCTTTGTGGTCGTGGACAGGCTCTCAAAGATGGCACACTTTGTCCCTTTGAAAGGCACACCCTCTGCCCCGGAAACAGACAAAGTTTTCATCAGGGAAATTGTTAGACTTCACGGCATCCCAGCGGACATCGTGTCCGATCGGGGGGTGCAGTTCACTTCCAGGTTCTGGAGGGCACTCTGCAGTAGTCTCAAAATCGGTCTCTCCTTTTCATCAGCATACCACCCACAGTCAAATGGGCAGACGGAGAGAACAAATCAGACTCTTGAGCAGTATCTCCGCTGCTTCTCCTCTTTCTCTCAAGAAGATTGGGTGTCCCTGCTGCCCTTAGCGGAATTCGCTTACAATAATTCTATTCACTCCGCCACCAAACAGTCACCCTTTTATGCCAACTACGGGTTTCATCCATTGTTCCTGTCTAATTCTATTCCGGAAAGTACGGTACCCGCTGTCCAGGACACTTTAAATTTTTTCAACACAAATGACAGGATCCTGCAGGAGACAATGACTAAGACACAGGAACGCAATAAAGAGATCTTTGACAAGGGAAGAAGAGGAGAACTCAATCTGGAACTTGGAACCAAAGTTTATTTGTCCACTCTGAATCTAAGACTTGCATGTCCCACGAAGAAGCTAGGCCCTAAATTTGTGGGCCCCTTCTCTGTTAAAAGAAAGATAAATGAGGTAGCCTACGAACTTGACTTACCAGAAACCTTTCGAATTCATCCAGTCTTCCATGTTGCTTTGCTCAAGCCGGATGTTCCCAACCCCTTTCCTGAACGAGATACTGGTCCCCCAGAACCGGTATTAGTCAATGGGGAAGAAGAATTTGAGGTAGAATCCATCCTTGACTGCAGGAGGAGACGCAACCAAATTCAGTTCCTCGTTAAGTGGAAGGGGTATGGGCCCGAGGAGAATTCATGGGAACCAGAGGACAACATACATGCTGAGAGACTAATCCAATCATTTAAGGACTCGCATCCACTGGAGATGTCTCGATTGGGCATCCGGAGGCTGCCCATTGGAGGGGGGCAATGTCATGAAATACCTCAGCCACCAGATGGCGCTAGCGGCGCATCGGCGCGCGCGGGGCACGCGCAATCGCGGCAACGGCGCACGGCACGCGCGTTCGCGGTACTACGGCGCGCACGGGCACGCGCACCGGCGGCAACGTCGCACGGGCGCGCGCAAACGTCAATTCGGCGCCAAAACGAGGTACTTAAGGCGTCCTGAGAGTCTGGCCTCTTGCTGTCCGGTCTGAAGTGTTTCCTGAACCTGCCAGTACCTGTTACCCCTGCTTGATCCTGATACCCGGCTTGTTCCTGTTGATCCTGTCTTCCGCCTGCCCTGACCTTTTGGCTTGCTCCGACCATCCCTCTGCCTCATCCCTGGTACTCTGCCGCCCGCCTGTTACTGACCCGGCTTGACGACCCCTCTACCATCCTGACCTTCCTGTGCCTGATCGGCTGGTCCAGCTTCTCTCCGGCTTCTGGGACTCACACTGTCTTCTGGGACTTGTTGCTGCTTGATCTACAAGACATCTTCCCACCGGTCTGCTACTTGCCAGGCTGCACCTGCCTTCCAGAGACTCCATCAGATCCTGCAGAAGCAACCACCAGCCCCTGCATCAGCGTCTCTCCAGGCGCTTGTGCGACTCTGTATTTCCGTTCCCCCTGTCTACTCTACCAGGGGTCCCGGAATCAGAGGAGTAACGGCTGCCACTTCCTGCACGTCGGGCTCACCCTCCGAGGTACGTGACAGAGGGGGGCAGAGAGCACAGGGGAGAGGCAGAGGTCACAGGGAGGAGGTGGAGAGCACACTGGGGGGCTAGAGAGCACTGGGGGGCTAGAGAGCACTGGGGGGCTAGAGAGCACTGGGGGAGAGGCAGAGGGTACAGGGGGCAGCGTAGAGCATGGGGGAGGTGGAGAGCAAAGGGGGGGCTAGAGAACACTGGGGAGGCTAGAGAACACTGGGTCGAGAGGCAGAGGGCACAGGGGGCAGCTTAGAGCATGGGGGGAGGTGGAGTGCACAGGGGAGGCGTAGAGCATTGGGAAGGTGGAGAGCACAGGGGGAGGTGGAGAGCACTGGGCTGGGGTGTTAAAGAGCACGGGGGGCTGGAGAGCACAGGGTGAGGTAGAGAGCACTGGGGGAGAGGCAGAGGGCACAGGGGGGCAGCATAGAGCATGGGGGAGGTGGAGAGCACAGGGGGAGAGACGGAGGGCATAGGGGGGCAGCGTAGAGCATGGGGGAGGTGGAGAGCACTGGGCTGGAGTGTTAAAGAGCACTGGGGGGCTGGAGAGCACAGGGTGAGGTAGAGAGAACTGGGGGGCTAGAGAGCACTGGGGGAGAGGCAGAGGGCACAGGGGGGGGGCAGCATAGAGCATGGGGGAGGTGGAGAGCACAGGGGGAGAGATGGAGGGCATAGGGGGCAGCGTAGAGCATGGGGGGAGGTGGAGAGCACAGGGGGAGGCGTAGAGCATTGGGAAGGTGGAGAGCACAGGGGGAGACACGGAGGGCACAGGGGGGCAGCGTAGAGCATGGGGGAGGTGGAGAGCACTGGGCTAGAGTGTTAAAGAGCACTGGGGGGCTGGAGAGCACAGGGTGAGGTAGAGAGCACTGGGGAGGCAAGAGAGCACTGGGGGGCTAGAGAGCACTGGGGGAGAGGCAGAGAGCACAGGGGAGAAGCATAGAGCATGGGGGAGGTGGAGAGCACAGGGGGAGAGATGGAGGGCATAGGGGGCAGCGTAGAGCATGGGGAAGGTGGAGAGAAGGGGGGCTGGAGAGCACTGGGGGGGTTGGAGAGCACTGGGGGGCTGGAGAGAATTAGGGGGAATTGAAAAGAGCACAGGGGGAGGTGGAGAGCTTAGGGGGAGAGGCGGAGGGCACAGGGGGCAGCGTAGAGCATGGGGGGAGGTAGAGAGCACAGGGGGAGAGACGGAGGGCACAAGGGGGCAGCGTAGAGCATGGGGGGAGGTGGAGAGCACTGGGGGGGCTGGAGAGCACTGGGGGAGGTGAAGAGCACAGGGGGAGAGGCGGAGGGCACAGGGGGGCAGCCTAGAGCATGGGGGAGGTGAAGAGTACAGGAGGGAGGAGGAGAGCATAGGGGGGGTGGCCTGGATAGCACTGGGGGAGAAGTGGAGGGCACAGGGAGAGATGGATATCACAGGGGGGATGTGCAGAGCACAGGAAGAGAGGCAGGGGGCAGCAGAGAGCATGGGTGAGGTGGAGAGCACTGGGGGGGCTAGAGAGTCCGTTGGGGGGGGGGGGGGTAGAGAGCACTGTGGGGGCAGCAGAGATGAGCACGATAGGTGGAGCGGTGGGGTGTCTGCATCTAGAAGAATCATTCTCTCCATCTTCTTCCCGCAGTACTTGAATGCCTGCGAGAGGGAGAGGAGCAGAAGCAGGCATTCAGAGACCGCGGGAAGAAGATGGAGAGAATGATTCTTCTAGATGCAGCCACCCCACCGCTCCTCCTATTCAGGTTACAGGGGCCGGCACTTACGTTTTCTCGGAGACATCCCATCTGCAGAACATGCTGTAGCAGGCTTCTCTCCCTTCCTGGTCACGCCCCCCGGCACCAACGGCTGAACTTCATTGGCGGCCGTGGATCGGTGTCTCCTCTAGTCCCTCCCCCTTCTTGTTTACGTCGTCCTGCTGCAGACCCCGATGCCGAAGGCTGAGCCTGAGGCTGAACTGGCAGCCGGGCGGCCGCAGAAAGGTCAGAGGACCGGCGCGGGCTTACAGAGCAGCCTGCCTTGGTCCCGCAATCAAGAACAGCGGCCCGGCTGCCGCGGCCCACCGGGCATATGCCCGGTTTGCCCTATGGCCAATCCGGGCCTGGCTACTAGCATCGCATAGTAGCCCATTATGTGTCACTTACCTGAAATCGAAGGTGCACAGTAGGCGCAGGTGCACGGTAGAAACGGCGCAGGTGCACAGTAGAAACCTTTATAAACGGTGATCGTGACGTTTCTAAAGGTTTCTACAGTGCACCTGCGCCGTTATCTATGTCACATGAGCCGTCGACATCGGCGCCCATCTCTTTTGCAAATATCTCCTAAACCGTGGAGGTTAAGGAGAAATTTTGGAGCACCTGAGGCCCCGTACACACGACCGAACATGTCTGCTGAAACTGGTCCGACGGACCAGTTTCAGCAGACATGTTCGGTCGTGTGTACGGCCGACCGGACAATTGTCCGGCGGATCGGACAGTTTCCAGCGGACAAATGTTTCTTAGCATGCTAAGAAACATGTCCGCTGGAACCATGCCCGTCGGACATGTTCGGTCGTCTGTACAGACTCACCGGACATGTCCGATCGGCCGCCATCCCTCGCATGTGTCAAAGTGATTCGACGCATGCGTGGAAGCATTGACCTTCCAGCGTCGCGCACGTCCCCGCGTCATCGTCGCGGCGACGGCGCGGACACGTCACCGCGCTGTCTGTCCACGCGGTGTACAACCATCAGACCGAAATCTCCCAGCGGACATGTCCGATGAAAACGGTCCGCCGGACCGTTTTCATCGGACTGTCCGCTGGTGTGTACGAGGCCTAAGGCTCACCTGTAGGTAAAGGTGGTTGTAAAGGGTTTACAACCACTTTAAGTAAATCAACCCCAAAGTTCCACACATATGCTCTGCTCACTGCTTTCCCACTTACTTTGAAGCTGGGTTCACACCATTGCGAATTGGATGCGCTTTTTTCTGCATCCAATTCGCATGACAGGATATTGTAACTGGCTCTCTATGGAGCTGGTTCATATATCTCCGGGGCGCCTGTGGAGCGGCAAAGATTTGTTCCTGATCCGTCCCTGAAATGGAGAACAAGGGATGCACCAGACCCCTGCTGTGATCCTTGGCCATCTGCAGTGTGAACTCAGCCTCAAGTTCAGTAAACAAAATTGTAGGCGATTCCAGACCTTATAAAAAAAGGTTATTGATGTTAGATGGGGGCACTTCCAGTGCCATGTCAGGCAATTAATAAAAGAGTCTTGAATGCTCTTACCAACAAGTCCATGATATTCACATAGATCAGTGCTTGCCCTGCTGAAATGACAGTGATTGGCACAGAAATACATAACCGGGCATTTCTCCACAAGCATGCTGCATATATAAAATTATTTTTCTAAAATGTACCTGCCAAACTTCAACCAAATACAATCAGCTTTGCAATACCTAAAAAAAATGCTGTTTTTATGGAGGATAAGCTCATCATTGGAGGGGGCTTGAATACCCCATTGGACCCACTCCTTGATTCCTCAACCTCACGATCTTCGATATTATTTCCCAAACTCCGGGTTCTAAAACGTGCTATTCATAATCTTCATCTGATCGATGTGTGGAGGGTACTGTACCCTACGTCACACTACACTCATGTCTCTCATGCTCATCAGTCGTACAGTCACATAGACTACTTTCTGACTGATCATAGCTGCTTAGACTGGTCTCTCGAATGTGAAATTTACTCCATGGTCTGGTCTAATTATTCTCCCGTCTACCTGGCATTTCTGCTCCCCTCCACTCCTATAAGGGGATGAATATGCCGTTTAAACTACGCATTAGGCTGGGTTCACACTACGATTTTCCCGTCCGTCAGCCGCATACGATTTCAGTATTGAAAACGTACGGGCCCGGACGGGAAAACGTATAGATAGACAATGCATTGCAAATCGTATGCACTCAGATGCATCCGGGTGCGTACGATTTGCTGGCAAAACGTTTTTAAAACAGTATGGCAAACGCATACGTTTTTCTTTAACATTAACGTCAATGGAAAACGCACATATGTGCGGTTCCATACGTTCCCGTCCGTTTCAGCCGCATACGGTTTTTCATATAAATCGTATGCGGCTGACGGACGGGAAAATCGTAGTGTGAACCCAGCCTTACTTGTGACTTCGGACTGTATCACGCGGGTCTCTGACACCATGGCGGTTATTTACGAAAGGCAAATCCACTTTGCACTACAAGTGCAAACTACAAGTGCAAAGTGCACTTGAAATTGCACTGAAAGTGCACTTGGAAGTTCAGTCACTGTAGATTCGAGGGGGGAAATAAAAAACAGCATTTTAGCTTGCACATGATTGGATCATAAAATCAGCAGATCTTCCCCTCAGATTTACAGCAACTGCACTTCCAAGTGAACTTTTCACTTGTAGTTTGCACTTCTAGTGCAATATGGATTTACCTTTCGTAAATAACCCCCCATATCAATTTTTTCTCAGACCAGGGTACAGATGCCACCCCCTTCCCATCCAGTGGGAGGCATTAAAGGCTGTCTTACGAGGCTATTTTATTCAAATTAGGGCTCATCTGAAAAAGTTGTGCTCAGCTGCCATAGTGGCTGCAGTTCAAAAATGAAGGAATTTGTGAACCACTCACAAACGCTAGCATACTGTGGAGACTCTCACTTAGGTTTCCACGGCTCGGTCGCAGCTCAGGGACTTATACGAGGCGACAGCACGTACGTACTCAGATAAAATTGATCTGCACCAATATAAACTGCAAGACAAATGTAGTAGACCACTGGCCCATTCTTTGCATCCAAAAACGCCATATACATTCATATCGCACATTCGGGATAAGACTAGAAACTCTGTTTCCCCGCCCTCTCAGATAGCCTAGACGTTTACGGACTTCTACCAAGCTCTGTACAATATTTCTACTGCTACCACCTCCGGACCTTCTCCAATGTCAGCAGAGAGTTAGGCTGGGCCCACACTTATGCAAATTGGATGTGGCTTAAAACCACATCCAATTCGCATGACATTTTAACCCTTTTATGACTAAGCCTATTTCTGACATTTGTTGCTTACAAGTTAAAATCCATATTTTTTACTAGAAAATTACTTAAAACCCCCAAACATTATATATTTTTTTAGCAGAGAATCTAGAGAATAAATGGCGATTGTTGCAATATTTTATGTCACACAGTATTTGTGCAGCAGTCTTTCAAACGCAATTTTTTTGGGAAAAATACACTTTCCTGAATAAAAAAAAAACGAAACAGTAAAATTAGCTCAATTTTCTGTATAATGTGAAAGATGATTTTACGTTGAGTAAATAGATACTAAACATGTCACACTTTGAAATTGCCAACACTCGTGGAATAGCGACAAACTACGGCACCTAAAATCGCCATAGGCGTCGCTTTAAAAACATTTTTTACGGTTAACAGAGGAGGTCTAGTGCTAGAATTATTGTGGCCATACCTCACATGTGTGATTTGAACACCATTTACATATGCGAGCGTGACTTGCGTATGCGTTTTCTTTGCTGTGCGAGCTCGCGGGGACAGTGGCGCTTTAAGAAATATATATATATATGTTTCTTATTTATTTAATTTATTTGTATTTTTTTACATTGGGTTTTAAAAAAAAATTGGATCACTTTTATTGCTGTCACAAGGAATGTAAACATCCCTTGTGACAGTAATAGGCGGTGACAGGTACTCTTTATGGAGGGATTGGAGGTCTACCTCCAATCCCTCCTTTGCACTTCAAAGTATTCAGATCGTCAAAAACTGTGATTCTGAATACTGTATTTTTTTTAAAACCGGCGCCATTGGCAGCCAAGTAAAACCGGAAGTGACGTGTTGACGTTGCTTCCGTGTTTACATACAGGACACTGGAACAAAGCCGTTTCCGGCTACGTGCCAGTCTGTCTCTAGGCGTCGGAAGTGGCGCATCGCGGATTGGGTCTCCTGGTGAAACGAGAGGCCTGGTAAGAGCAGCGGAAGGGGGGATCTCTTTCCGCTCCTCTGGTATAAGCATCACATGATGTGAAACGTCAGACACCTTTTTTCTGTTGTCCACTACGTTTTGACTGCATTGCTTTGGTTGTGTTTTGAATTTTATTTGTACAATAAAGACATTGTTTTATTTGTACAATAAAGACATTGTTTTAAGGAGTGCAGCAGTCCAGGATCTTCTTCTATCCAGGATAAAATCCTGACCTGATCCTGATGTAAATCTGACCTGATACTGATGCAATCCTGACCTGATCGATCGCTGAACAACTGATTTTTCTCTTTTTCGCACCGGACTGGTGTATACCCAGCCTAAGGCTTCCCATGTTGAGATAACTGTATTACCTATGATCTGGAAGGGCCAATCACTGAGGATGAAGTCGCCTTGGATGGCTTTCCCACAGCCAGATAAGGACCTATCCCTATGCTCAAATTATAGGCCTATTTCCCTGATAGGAGTTGACCTGAAAGTATTTGCCAAGGTACTCGCTAATAGACTGCAGCCCCTATTGCCCAGCTTGATACAAGCCCAACCTGGTCTAAGTGTGAGTGGACGCGAAGCCAGGCACAATACCCTGAAAATCCTTCTTTTAGCCGACTTACGGTTTGCACAATATTCCCCTTTGTCTCTTGACGGTTGATGCTGAGAAAGCATTCGACCGAGTAGGCTGGCAATTTCTTAGATTAACTTTGCAGCAGATAGGCCTGGGTCCCCAAATACTATCCAGGATAATGTCCCTCTATTCCTCTCCATCTGCCAGGATTCAGGTAAACGGTACATTGTCCCCTGCATTTCATATCCATAATGGGATGTGACAAGGCTGCCCTCCTCTATGTCCTTACCATGGAACACTTAGCTGAAGCCTTGCGGAACAACACTAATATTAGGGGTATTAGTCCTGTACACATTAAACTTGCTCTCTTCGCAGATGACTTGCTGATGTTTGTTACCCAACCCCACCTGTCTCTGCCCTCCATCATTCAGGAATTTGGACTAATGAGCAACTTTAAGGTGAACCACAGAAAGTCAGAAATTCTCAATTTCTCAGACGGGGGTGGCTTTAAAACAACTTTCGTCCTCATTCCCTTTCAAGACTGGCTCAGCTTCTATCTGATATCTGGGAATAAATACCCCAACGGACGCATCCCGGTTCTTCTCTGCAAACTTCACCCCCCTCCTTCTTAAAACTCATGCAGATCTGTCATCTTATGCCACCAAACGACTCTCTTGGTTTGGAAGGATCAATACCCAGAAAATGGATGTCCTTCCCCGGTTTCTCTATTGAAAAACAACTCCCATCTTCATGCCGACCTCGTTCTTTAGGAAGCTTCGTCTATTGTTCTCTAACTTTTTTTGGAGGGGGGGGGGGGGAGGGCGTCTCGTCCTAGGATAAAATATGACACCTTATCTCTCCCAAAGGCTGGGGGGCAGGAGTCCCAGATGCTTTTCTTTACCACAAAGGGGTTGTACTTACTCGTCTAGTGTACTGGTTTTACCATACTACAACCAAACTGTGAGTCCAACTAGAGGGTCACTTAAATCCGATTGAGCTCCGCGCTCTACCGTGGACTCCAGTAGTTTGTCGGACATGGCTAATCCTACCCGTCAGACACTTCAAATTTGGGATCGAATGATCTCAACTGGCACCATGTCTAAACAGTTCGGCCCCATGACTCCATTCTTTGAGCCCCTTGCCTTCCCACCGGCTTTGAGCAAGTTGGAGTTTGGACATTGGCGTAAGGAGGACTGTAAGAGACTTGCCCAAGTCCTCCATGCAGACCCATCTCTAATGACAGAGTCCCCTTCCAGATCAATCTCTCACTCTCCGATGCAATGGCTTCAGAGGAGACAAGCCCTATCTTATGTCCGTAGTTTCCCCTCCCTGTCGAATATACCATCTGAGCCATTGGGATTTGAAGATATGCTCCTGCAGGCTGATTCCACGACCCATGTAGTTTCCCAGCTCTATTCGATGCTACTCCAAGCTTCCTCTTCTGATCTCCCACCGTACACACAGACCTGAGAAACAGAACTGTGACGTCCTACATCACGCATAGACTGGCAAAAATGCTTCATTCTGACACATAAGCTCTCGTTGGCAACCAAATCCCAAAAAATAGGGTTTAGGTTGGTAACCAGATTGTACAGATGCCTGACAACCAATAGACACTTCAACCTGTCCCCTCCAGATGATTGTTGGAGATGCCTAACCTCTAGAGTAACCTTACTTCACATCTGGTGGGACTGCCCTCCTGTACAGTAAAATGGATGTCCTGTATAATGTGAAAGTAATTTTAGCAAAAAATCTTTTAACTGTATTACAACTCTCCAACCCTTCCCGGAGGTAGCTCTTCTATCTATTATTCCGGGACCTCTAAAATCAATTAAGAAAGATGTTCTACACCATTTTCTGGCTGCGGCACCGACAGTGATTCCCTGACATTGGAATTTGACTGACATGCCTGCCCTGGGTGATTGGGCTGTTGAAGTAGATCGTATTAGAGACCTGGAACGTTTGTTGGCTCAGGAAAGTGATACAGAGGATCAGTTTTCCGTTATGTGGTCCATTATGCGATATTCCACGGAATTTGCCCCATGGGCGGAGGGCGAACAAGTTGCCACCACATCCTAGCCTAGATAAAGTGCCCTTTCTTCTTTCTTCCTAATTTGACATTGTTCTTTATTTACCCTCCTCCTAGCAACTATCTCCTTGCTCTGATATGCTTTACTCATTAATGGCCTCTCATTAAAATTAGAAGAAAAGAGGTTTAACCTTAAACTACGTAGCGGGTTCTTTACTGTAAGAACAGAAAGGATGTGGAATTCCCTTCCACAGGCGGTGGTCTCAGCGAGGGGTATCAATAGTTTCAAGAAACTATTAGATAACCACCTGAACAACCATAACATACAGCGATATACAAGGTTATACTGACATAAAATCAGTGATCACACACATAGGTTGGACTTGTGTCTTTTTTCAACCTCACCTACCATATACTGGTATTTCCCCAGGGATTACCTTCTCTTGTACACAATCACTATTGTTTTCTACTCTATAATGGCTATATGTCATATTATTTATACCATATTATTATCTAACTTGTCCACAGGAACCTTATGGGTTACCACCCAATCTACACCCCAACTACGTCTACCGATCGGGGGTTCCCTTTCTATCATGTCCAGCTACCAGCGTCCTCGGCCATGGTGCTGCCGCAGTACCACAACCTCAGCTCCCTCCGGGGATCATGTTTCCCACAATACTCCTAGATGCCAACAGTAATGGCCACAATCTATCTAATGATGAACCTACACATAGGTAAGAGGATCGGGACTTTATGTTACGTCCCTTCCTTGGATTATATATGTACTAAATTACCATTTAGCGCATTTTATTTTATATTTATAGATATACCCAGGTCATACTCGCTCCTGAGTGGAAGTTTATCAACGAAACGCGTCGAGCTTCATACTGATGTTTGGTCACAGCAACCATATTATACCACATGTGGTCTATCTTTGTGAATTATGAATCAATGAATTTCTACCCCGACAATCAGTATCATGTTTATCATGTTTCTAGACATCTATGTCTTTATATGTCTCTTTGTTTTATTATGTACTACTTGGGTATAGCAATGTATATCACGTTTCATCATGGGTACAATCAGGTTTTAAGTTATTTACTTTATGATTTACCAATCATGCCTGTCAATATATGTATAGTATCTATTGTTAGAAATTTGAATTGCTTGGTATACTCTGATGTACTCAATAAATGTTATTTTAATTCACCAATTGATTCATTATATTCCGGTGGTGTGTTTCATTTTAAAGTCCCACAATCCCGATCACCCCACTTTTCCTACTTTCCCTCCCTTCCCCCCTTTATCCCTTCCCCAGGTATTATACTTACAAGTATTGGGACTAGAGACCATGGCTTAGTTCACTGGCCGCTGTCTCATCCATAGTCCCTTAGTTACCTTGCTATTTTATTTTTTACATATTCTTTCCCTACCCCTCCATGTTGCCCGCTTCCCTTCCCTCTATATACAACTACTAGGGATGGAGAAATTGGCCGCCTATAGCCATTATCTCACTCAAATTCCCAAATACCACTATCTCTCTTTTATACTATGTAACTATGTAACACATCTGCTCTTAGTACAGTAGATGAGTAATGTTTCCCTTTTGTATGTAACACCACGTGATCCATGAGGCATATAATATGTGCAAGTGATGATTTTTCCATAGGTACCACTTTGTTCTAATGCCGCATACACACCATCACTTTATGTGATGAAAAAAAACGACACTTTCTGTGAAGTAAAAAATGAAGTTTTTGAAACTTAAATTTTCAAAGACGAAGTTGCCTACACACCATTGTTTTTCTCACAATGTTCTTGCAAAGTGAGGTTACGTTCCACCACGTTTTACCATTGAAGCTTGCTTCATAAGTAGCTTCTGGGCATGCGTGGATGAAAAAACGTCTTACAAAACGACGTTTTTTGCTACACACGGTCAATTTCTGTGAAGTAAAAAGTGCACTTTTGAAAAATGACACATAAAATTGAAGCATGCTTAAATTTTTTTTGGTCGTTTTTTACAAGACATAAAACGACGTTTTCCACCACACACAGTCAATTAAAGTGACGTTTTTAAAAACGTCATTTTTTTTCATCACATAAAGTGATGGTGTGTACGCGGCATAACAATCAATAATATGATCCAGTACTGTACGCAATAATGAGGCCTTCCTGCAGCACATATCCCTATGTTTATTTTCTCATTGATGTGCCTCATGATGGTAAAGCTATTGAAAAACGTCCGACTCATGCTCATTGGACCTATCGTTTCTTTGTTTTTCTATTTGATAATGTATCTATGTGTTATGTTCTATGTAAACTAACCTTGGCTACTCAATAAAATAATATTGAACTATAATTATTTTGCCATGTAATCTACCATGAGGCTGGATATACACAAGCTTTACAAAAACAGTTGGTTTGGCAGGAACCGGCCAACTTTCTGGACAAGTTTACAGTTCCCTGTCCAACATAAGCCAGTCTCAAGAACAGCTTCAGTCAAATAAGCATCCTTGAAAACCAGCATCAGATCAGCGCTACCAGCCAATGGCTGCAAGTGCTAATTAGTGTGTTCTGGGGGTGGGGGGCCCCCCTGTCAGAACACAATAGCTTTGCAGGGAGATCACCACACTAACATTGGGTGTGTTAGTATGGCTCTCTGGAAGTTTTTTTTCGTGCAGCCCGCTGGGTTGAAAAAAAACAAAAAAAAACGTAGTGTGTACTTAGCTTAATGCTCATCTGACAGCATGTTGGATAGCTACATTGATAATGATAGAACAACAGTACATTTCCTTTATCTTCCGTCAGATAAAAAAAGAGAAGGCTGTATGAACAAATGTACAGCACAGCTTACCTTTTGGTAGACAAACTGTGTTTTTAAGCCTTTCTCAGCAGCAGAATCTCGCCACTCTGTCAGCCATTTCAGGAAGAGTTGGTTTGGACAGTTAGGTAGAGGACGCTTGCGTCCAAATGTGACTGGGCCTGGCATCTTCTAATCTTCAAAAATGTTCAGCTATTGATAAGCATTTTTCTGCAAAAAGAGTGCCACAAACAAATTTACAATAAATAACAAAATCAGAGTTTTGCATAAGTATAAATCACAGCAGATATGGGCATATGGCAGTTTTCTAATTCCGATAACATTTTTATGCAGTAGTCAGGATTCATAAAATGGACCAGAGCGATGATTTTAACACAAGTGGAGTATAGGAAGCAGACATAACTGTACCTGAATTGCTGGATTATGGATTTCCCACACTCAAGCTGGCCATAGACAGATCAAAATTTGGCTGGTTCAGCAGGGACCGACTGAATTTTGATCAGTGTGTGGCCCTGCTCAACAGAAGTCAGGTCGCCAAACTGACTCCTTTCCAACGGACAAGTTAAAAAACGTTTCTCGATCAGTGGTTGCAGCTGCTGATCAGTGTATTCTGACAGTAGGAGGAGCCGGTTTCAGAATACAATGTCCTGGATATCTTGGATAGCTATTCCTCTATACCAACTCGCTTGTGTAAATGGAGGAACCTGTTCATTTATTTTTTATTCAGCCCGCTTCAAAAATGATGCCAAGGATGGGCACAGACAGCAGATTTGAGCGGTATAAAAGTGCTCCAACAGGTTTTAAAAAATGCTGAACGCATGAAGGGGGGTAAGAGAGAATGGTGTTTCTGTAAATGAAATGGCCCTATTGCATTTCCATAAGTTATCTGCCATGGCTTGTCATGTCTCCACTGAGCGGGAACTATCAAGCTCCGCCTCCCATCTGAGCATGGGTTCTGATTTATCTAGTTGTGCAGAGTCATTGAGATATTGGTAAAGTCTAGAGATTAGCCCCTTGTCTCTGGAAGATGAGATACAGACTCTTTCAAATATTGAGTTGGGGACATGAGCAAACAACGAAAAGTGATTTGCAAAAAATGATCTGATACATGTGTAATGTTCATATTCTGAGGCTGGAAGATCAAATTTAATTTAGAGAAACTCAGCTGAAATTGTTCTCCAGGTGGTATTTAACCCCCTCTAAGATTCATATATTTTACCCCTTGGTGTCTACTGGCTGCTTCCGGGGATGTCCAGACCCAGGTACCTTTTTGCATACTTTCTGGAGCTGCCCGCATCTTGATCAAATCTGGCATTCAGCTGCCGATAGATTCGAAACCTCCTCAAAACTCAAAATTACTCTCACCCCCCAAATTTGCCTCTTATACGATAATATCCCCGATATTCCCAAACCCAGCGCTAGACTATTTCACTCCTGTGTAGTTGCATACAATGGATGATTGCTTTAAACTGGAAATCCAAGAATTTAATCTGGTCACAAGTTCTTGCTAGAATGGATATGCTAAAAATTTCAGAAATAATTTTTCATACCCTCCATATCTATGATGCAAAATGGTCCTATTGGAATCTCATATAAGATACTCCTTTATTTAACCCCTTGTCTTTTCTTGTGTTCTATTCCTGTCATTTTGCATATCCATGTCTGCATTTATGTTCATTACCTCTATATGCTGCATCTCACCTCTTGCCTTAAGATGCGATGTTTGTACTACCGTTGACCAAATGTTTATATCACCTTTTTTCCCTCCCCAACCATGTCATGTAACCCCTATATTGTCCCTTTATTAAACTTTTGTAAACAAAAAAAGAGAGAATGGTGTTAAGGAGTTTAAGTCTTGTTAGAGATGGGCTTTAAAGACATACTCTGGTACTATTTAAAAATAGGATTTTGTACTCATTGTAAAGGGAGTCTATAACGACAGACAATAAGCATGTTTAATTTTTGTAGCAAGCAGTATCAACTGCGTAATCATAAACTTAGAGGAGTGGGTGCGTCCCTCAGTGAAAAGGATTTTACGGTGCATACACAAAAAATATTTTTATTCCAAAGAGTGGGCAACAGAAAACAAATGTCCAATGTGAATAAAAACTGAGAACTGCTAACAGTTCAAGAGCCGCCTAGGAGACCCATACTCAAAGATAATACCAGATGAGGCCCAACTCCTCCACCTAGTAAGGAGAAGAACTAACAAGACCAGAAGATGTAGAACTATGCCTCATGCCCAAGCCCCAAGTGAAAATGTTTTGATATGGGAGAGAGACACCAGCCATAGACAAAAAGTGTGAAGCTGGTCAACTTTAACGAACCAGAAGGGTAGAAGTAACAAGAGTTTTTAGCCAAGAAAATGACTGGCTACCTAACCATGGTCAACAAGGAGAGAGAGAGAACTCTCTTAAAGGAACTGGAAAGAAAACCCTAAGAAAGATGCCCCCTGGTAAAAGGAAGACCAGAACCAGTTTAAATAGAAAAAACACACACTTCCAGGAATTTATACAGTGCCTTGAAAAAGTATCCATACCCCTTGAAATTTTGTTACACACAAAAACGTAAATGTATTTTATTGGGATTTTATGTGATAGACCAACACAATGTGGCATATTATTGGCACATAATTGTAAGTAGAAGGAAAATGATAAATGTTTTTTATTTTTTTTTACAAATAAATATATGAAAAGTGTGGCGTGCATTTATATTCAGCCCAATACTTTGTAGAACCACTTTTTGCTACAATTACAGCATGCTGTTAGTTACAATTACATGATGCTGTTAGTTCACTAAGGTTCTCTAACAAACCTCCGAGGGCTTCACAGAACAGCTGTATTTATACTGAAATTAAATTACACACAGGTGGACTCTACCTTTACTAATTAGGTGACTTCCGAAGGCAATTGGGTCCACTAGGTTTTAGTTAGGGGTATCAGATTAAAGGGGGCTGAATACAAATGCACAGCTTTCTTTTGGTGGTATTACATCTCTGCGGTTTTAATTTTTTGCACTATAAACAAAAAAAGAGCGACAATTTGGGGGAAAAAACACAATATTTTGTACTTTTTGCTATAATAAATATCCCCAATTTTTTTTTTTTTTTAAAGCAAATGTTTTCCTCAGTTTAGGCCGATCTGTATTCATCTACATATTTTTGGTAATAAAAATTGCAATAAGCGTATATTGATTGGTTTGCGCAAAAGTTATAGCGTCTACAAAATAGGGGAAAGATTTATGGCATTTTAAATATTTTTTTTTTTTTACTAGCAACGGCGGTGATCAGCAATTTTTATCGGGACTGCGACATTATGGCGGACAGATTGGACACTTATGACACATTTTTAGGACCATTGACAATTATACAGCGATCAGTGCTATAAATATGCACTGATTACTGTGTAAATTTCATTGTCAGGGAAGGGGGCGATCAAGGGGTTAACTGTTTCCTAGGGTGTGTTCTTACTGTCAGGGGATGGGAGTGACTGGAGGAAATGACAGATCATTGTTCCTAGCTAGTAGGAACTCACGATTTGTCTATCCTCTCCTCTCCTCACAGAACAGGGATTTGTGTGTTTACACACACATGTCCCTGTTCTGGCTCTTGTGCCCGCAATCGCACGTGGCCATCGATCATCGCGACCACACGCATCGGCACATCCACAGTGCAGCGGGCGCGAGTGTGCCTGCTATCCCACTTAAAGGGACCAATGTACAGCAACGACAGTTTGTGGGATTGCATCGACCTGCCTCAGTAAAATGACGGTCGGCAAGTGGTTAAAGTGGAACTTCATCCAAATGGAAAAGTTTTGCTTGTTTGTACCCTCCTTTCCTCCACTGCAACATTTAGCACTTTTAGGGGGAGCACAGGTACTTGTTTTATAGGTATTCGCTCCCACTTACAGCTCAGATCACCGCGGCTGCCTGTTTCCCTTACTTGAGATGCTGGCACCCACACCTGAAGCTAGTTGAAGAATTGGCTCGGGTGAGGACATGCTAGATCCCTGGACAGATAAGTGTCCTTATACGAAAAGTTAGCAGCTATAGTATTTGGCCCATCCTGCAAAAGGCTATTTACCTAAATACATAGAGTGCATTAAAGGGGTTGTAAAGACAAAAATATTTTCCTCTTAAATTAAAGTCTGACAGTAGCTGATAACACGGAGGTGTTTTATTCACCTCCGTCACTCCTGAATCATTATTCTCACTGACTTCCTGGTTTGCGGTGTGCATTCATTCTTGCTACATCACGGCCTAATGGGAACTACAGTTCCCATTAGGCTTAGCCTCCATGCCTGTGAGGGATAAGAGAGCATCTTCACCCAGGGCTGTAGTCATAGGGAGGGGGTGAGCACATTCTGCTTTCCACCATGCAAAACGGCTCAGATGCTGGTGGAAAGCAAGAAGAGGAGTGACAGGAAATGGCATTTTCAAACCTGGATTACTGTATTTTGGAGGTCAAAAGGAAAAACGAGGTAAGTGATATTTAAATGCTTTAGCTTACAGCAATCAATTGATCTAATAAAAAACGAACCTTTAGTGTTCCTTTAAGGTAAGAACCCCTAAGGCTTTACAAACACATAAATGTAGGGCAGAAGTGTAATATACAGTTGCCACGAAAAGTATGTGAACCCTTTTGGAATGATATGGATTTCTGCACAATATGTCATAAAATGTGATCTGATCTTCATCTAAGTCACAACAATAGACAAGTACAGTCTGCTTAAACTAATAACACACAAATAATTAAATGTTACCATGTTTTTATTGAACACACCATGTAAACATTCACAGTGCAGGTGGAAAAAGTATGTGAACCCTTGGATTTAATAATTGGTTGAACCTCCTTTGGCAGCAATAACTTCAACCAAACGTTTCCTGTAGTTTCAGATCAGAGGTGCACGACGGTCAGGAGTAATTCTTTACCATTCCTCTTTACAGAACTGTTTCAGTTCAGCAATATTCTTGGGATGTCTGGTGTGAATCGCTTTCTTGAGGTCATGCCACAGCATCTAAATCGGGTTGAGGTCAGGACTCTGACTGGGCCACTCCAGAAGGCGTATTTTCTTCTGTTTAAGCCATTCTGTTGTTGATTTACTTCTATGCTTTGGGTCGTTGTCCTGTTGCAACACCCATCTTCTGTTGAGCTTTAGCTGGTGGACACATGGCCTTAAGTTCTCCTGCAAAATGTCTTGATAAACTTGGGAATTAATTTTTCCTTCGATGATAGCAATCCGTCCAGACCCTGACGCAGCAAAGCAGCCCCAAACCATGATGCCCCCACCACCATACTTCACAGTTGGGATGAGGTTTTGATGTTGGTGTGCTGTGCCTCTTTTTCTCCACACATAGTGTTGTGTGTTTCTTCCAAACAACTCAACTTTGGTTTCATCTGTCCACAGAATATTTTGCCAGTACTGCTGTGGAACATCCAAGTGCTCTTGTGCAAACTGTAAACGTGCAGCAATGTTTTTTTGGACAGCAGTGGCTTCCTCTGTGGTATCCTCCCATGAAATCCATTCTTGTTTAGTGTTTTACGTATCGTAGATTCGCTAACAGGGATGTTAGCATATGCCAGAGACTTTTGTAAGTCTTTAGCTGACACTCTAGGATTCTTCTTCGCCTCATTGAGCAGTCTGTGCTGTGCTCTTGCAGTCTTCTTTACAGGACGGCAGTGCTGAACTTTCTCCATATATAGGCAATTTGTCTTACCGTGGATTGATGAACAGCAAGGCCTTTGTAGATACTTTTATAACCCTTTCCAGCTTTATGCAAGTCAACAATTCTTGATCGTAGGTCTTCTGAGAGCTCTTTTGTGCGAGGCATCATTCACATCAGGCAAAGCTTTTTGTGAAAAGCAAACCGGTGTGTGTTTTTATAGGGCAGGGCAGCTGTAACCAACACCTCCAATCTCATCTCATTGATTGGACTCCAGTTGGCTGACACCTCACTCCAATTAGCTCTTGGAGATGTCATTAGTCTATGGGTTCACATACTTTTTCCACCTGCACTGTGAATGTTTACATGTTGTATTCAATAAAAACATGGTAACATTTAATTATTTGTGTGTTATTAGTTTATGCAGACTGTGATTGTTTATTGGTGTGACTTAGATGAAGATCAGATCACATTTTATGACCAATTTGTGCAGAAATCCATATCATTCCAAAAGGGTTCACATACTTTTTGTGGCAACTGTATGCATATAATACCTCCCCCTTGTGTTTTGGAAAAAAAGGTTACAAAGGGACAGGTATATATTGCTTTCTACAGAATTTATGTTGCTTGGACAGCTAGTACTTGCACTAAATAGGAATGTAAAAGAAAGCACAGCTGTTACTCTATCTTCCTACAGAAATATATTCTATCAGTCTCATCATAACTTGACTTTACACTGTATAATTTCCCGTATGCTGTACTGACTTGGCTTCTTTTCATCTAACTGCTTAGGCTTCTAGGATCTCTAGACTCACATTCCTGACATGGACATGTCGCTCAGTTAAAATAACAAGTTTTGAACATTTTTCCACAAGTTCAAAAATAACTTGTGCTAGCTTTCTGACTGTACTGCCGAATAGTCTATGAAAGGCGTTTGTGCAGCATAACAGGCAAACTGTGTCTCTAGGCCTATGGAAAATAAAATGCTACATTCTCTGGCATGCACTTGGGGCTCATTTACATCAGATGCAGTCAATCGAGTGTCTGAACACAGTACAAAGGCCTATGCTAGAAAAATGTAAATGTAAAATGTATTTCAAATAGCCCAGTTTACAGCATTGTGGTGCCTTCATGTCTGTTTAAAAGGTGAATGCACTGGAACACACATGAACTCATTGAAAATGCATGTAACTGCAACTGGGTAAAATAAAATAGCACAAATGCACCACAAACACTTTACAATCACAAGTAAACAAGCACACAGGACCACACACTGAAAGCAAGAACCGCAGTGTAGATGAGTCCCTAATGCTGATGCCAACAGCTGCAGACTCTCTGGACTATAGCAACTAATTTCTTATGCCGCCTACACACGATCATTTTTCGGGTTGTAATAAACAAAGTTTTTTAGAAATGTAATTTAAAACGATCAGAGCATTTTTCGGGTTCTAAAAAACGAAAAAAAAAAAAATTCAAACATGCTCTATTTTTTCACGACGTTTTAAACGTTGTCGTTTTTCGGGTTGTAAAAAATGATCGTGTGTGGGCTTTAACGACGTGAAAAACCTGCGCATGCTCAGAAGCAAGTGAGACGGGAGAGCTCGTTCTGGTAATGGAGTAAGCACATTCATCAGAATGTAACAGACAGAAAAGCGCAAATCGTCTTTTACTAACACAAAATCAGCTAAAGCAACCCAAAGGGTGGCTTCATCCGCATGGAACTTCCCCTTTATAGTGCCGTCGTACGTGTTGTACGTCACCGCGCTTTGCTAGAGCATTTTTTTTCAGTATCGTGTGTGGGCAACGTCGTTTTAATGACAGAGGCTGAAAAACTTTGTTTTTTACAACCCGAAAAATGATTGTGTATACGCTGCAGTAGGGGTTTCAGTGAAAAATTTAAAGATGCTGTCTACTGAAGAACACTGAAACAGGGCGTGTAGAATACATTTGTAACAGCAGCCTAAAATGAATAGGTAAAATGGATCTTCATCCTTTAAAACAACATTGCCCCCTCCACTACCCAAATATCCATTTTTTTTTGTTATGTGTGTAGCACTACCCCCGGAGGAGCTGCTGGTTAGTTTTGGATGGCATGTTACCTCTATTTCCTCGCTGTCTAGGGTATCAGATGAGAGTTGAGAAAAAGTTCAATGTCCACACTTAGACTTCTTATTCATTGATTTATTTGCTGAACTTGGTAAAAGAATAAAATAAGTAGTTGAAGAGGTGGAAGGGTAACGGGTAATAGGTTCAGGTGCACAACTTTTGTCCGGAAACACTCCTGCTTCCAGCAACACAACTCTTGTCGCCACTCTAGCCAGAGTGGGTATTGCGCACCCGGATAGGCCTCTCTCACTAGCCTAGCAGCCGTGATGGTGCACAGAAATTGGTAAAGTCTCTGCCACAGACCTTCTCACAGATGGATGTATGTTCTGTCCAAAATCCTCTCAACACAGGATTCAGCACCCAGATCTCTCCTGATTAACATTTTGTAACTTAGAACTGACGGGCGACCATCATTCAGCTTTTCAGTAATGGTGCGTCCTTCGATGAAGTTCAGGGTCTCTCCTGAGCACCGAGCCTCGTGCTCGGTGCTCTCCAAGATAGATTCTTCATTGAGTGGATTCCTCCTTCCAGGACGGACAGCACAGGACTACTCTGCATACGTAGACTCAGTCTGACTACCGGGCCTACTTAGTAGATCACAACCCCGGACCAACGTGGTCCCGGAGCCAGGAACACTTGAACACGCACCCCCGGCCAGGAGGGCCACTCACAGGGGTTGGTGGGACGACAGACAAGTGATCACGACCCCGGTCCAATGGCGTCTGTTCCTTAAGTACTCCTCCCCAGCATCAACCCCCACCGATTGGCTGCCGAAGTGGAACACCCAAAACACCTTGACTTGACTGCTGCCACCCTTGGCCTGGGGTGGTAATGGCACCCCAGGCAACAAAATTGGTCACTCACAGTACAGCCATGGCTAGAACAGAGGCCCAAATTTGGAAAAATCATACGGTCTGAGTCAACTAACTCTCAGACTACCCTCTAAATTTAAAGCAGCGCCGGCTAAAAAGTTCACGAAAGGAAGAGAGGGGCTAGCCTAGTGGTACATCATTAAGAGGTGACGCCTGAACTCAGAAGAGCCAGCAGCTTCCCAATGACTTTACAGGTGAATATAAAGGGGCAGATCCACAGAGCGAGTACGCCGGCGAATCTACTGATACGTCGGCGTACTTTCAAATTACCCGCGTCGTATCTTTGGTTTGAATCCTCAAACCAAGATATGACGGCATCTGGGTTAGATCCGACAGGTGTACGTCCTTGTATGCCTTCGGATCTAAGATGCAATACTTTGGCGTC
This sequence comes from Rana temporaria, assembly GCF_905171775.1. Taxonomy (NCBI): domain Eukaryota; kingdom Metazoa; phylum Chordata; class Amphibia; order Anura; family Ranidae; genus Rana; species Rana temporaria. The sequence goes on along the minus strand of NC_053499.1, from coordinate 116,476,392 downwards.
CGCTGGGTGGCGTTCACGTCGTTTTCCGTGTCGGGTATGCAAATTAGCTATTTCCGACGATCCACGAACGTACAAGCGGCCAGCGCATTTTTTTACGGCGTCTCTAGTCGGCTTTTTCCGGCGAATAGTTAAAGCTGGTATTTCGTCGCGTATAGTTAAACCTGCCATGTTAAGTATGGCCGTCGTTCCCGCGTTTGTTTTGAATTTATTTATTTTTTTTGCGTAAGTCGTCCGTGAATCGGGAAGGACGTAATTCACGTCTAAGTTAAAAAAAATGACGTTGTTGCGACGTCATTTAGCGCAATGCACGGCGGGAAATTTAGAAACAGAGCATGCGCAGTTCATTCGGCACGGGGACGCGCATCATTTAAATGAAAAACGCCACCTAATCGCCAATTTGAATTCAGCCGCCAGAGATAGACTACGCCGCCGTAACTTACGGCGCAAATTCTTTGGGGATTCGAACCGGCCAAAAGTAAGTTACAGCGGCGTAGCGTATCTCACATACGCTGCGCCCATCTATTTCTATGTGGATCTGCCCCATAGTGTGGGGACCCAAGCGGCTGCTGCCGAGATCATCTTATCAGGATAATGCTGGATCTGCTGGGTGGGCGAGTATCTGAATTGAGGACAACCCAGCAACAGGTAAGCAGATAAAAATAACATAAACGAGTAAGGGGCGGGAGGGGGAAGTTCCTCTTTAATTAAAATTATATTATCAGTCTGAAAGGATGAAACCAAATAACATATAGGATCTATGGTCTGTGTACGAACTAAGATCACCTGTATTTTCAAAGAATATAAGCAAATCACTGAAGAAACTACTAGCAGTGCAAATACAACATCTAACTGAAGAATAACAGCAGTTTGTGTTTAAAAATTGGAGCACTGCAAAGAGATTGAGCCTTGTTTGCAATTCTGCTTTAAGAATCTCTTCTGCCTTATCAAGGTAATGGGACAACTACAGTGCCTTGAAAAAGTATTCATACCCCTTGACATTTTCCACATTTTGTCATGTTACAACCAAAAATGTAAATGTATTTTATTGGGATTTTATGTGATAAGTGAAAGGAAAATGATAAATGATAAGTGTGGCATGCATTTATATTCAGCCCCTCTGAGTCAATACTTTGTAGAACCACTTTTCGCTACAATTACAGCTGAAAGTCTTTTTGGGGATGTCTCTACCAGCTTTGCACATCTAGAGAGTGACATTTTTGCCCATTCTTCTTTGCAAAAAAGCTCAAGCTCTGTCAGATTGAATGTAGAGCTTCTATGAACAGCAATTTTCAAGTCTTGCCACAGATTCTCTATTGGATTTAGGTCTGAAGTTTGTCTGGGTCATTCTAACACATGAATATGCTTTGATCTAAACCATTCCTTTGTAGCTCTGGCTGTATGTTTAGAGTCGATGTCCTGCTGGATGGCAAACCTTTGCCCCAGTCAGGTTTTCTTCTAAGAATGCCCTGTATTTGGCTCCATCCATCTTCCCATCAACTCTGACCAGCTTCCCTGCCCCTGATGAAGACAAACATACCCACAACATGATGCTGCCACCACCATGTTTCACAGTGGGGATGGTGTGTTCAGGGTGATGTGCAGTGTTAATTTTCCACCACACAAAATTTTGGTCTCATCTGACCAGAGCACCTTCTTCCATGTGTTCTGTGTCCCACGTGGCTTCTTGCAAACTAAAAACTAAAAACAGAACTTCTTATGGCTTTCTTCTTGTCACTCTTCCATAAAAGCCAGATTTGTGGAGTGCACACCTAATAATTGTCCTGTGGATTCTCCCACCTGAGTTGTGGATCTCTGCAGCTCCTACAGAGTTACCTTGAGCCTCTTAGCTGCTTCTCTGATTAACGCTCTCCTTGCCCGGCCTGTTAGTTTAGGTGGATGGCCATGTCTTGTTAGGTTTGCAGTTGTGCCATACTCTTTCAATTTCCGGGTTGAAGGATTGAACAGTGTTCCGTGAGATGTTCAAAGCTTGGGATATTGTTTATAACCTAACCCTGCTTTAAACTTCTCTACAACTTTATCCCTCAACTGTCTGGTGTGTTCCTTGGCCTCCATGATGCACTAAGGTTCTCTAACAAACTTCTGAGGGCTTCACAGAAGAGTTGTATTTATACCGAGATTAAATTACACATTAATATACTAATTAGGTGACTTCTGAAGGCAATTGGTTCCACTAGCTTTTAGTTAGGGGTATCAGAGAAAGGGGGCTGAATACAAATGCACACCACACTTTTCACATATTTATAAAAAAAAAATGAAAACTATTTATCCCTTTCCTTCCACCTCACAATTATGTGCCACTTTGTGTAGGTCTATCACATAAAATTCCAATAAAAATACATTTATGTCTTTGGCTGTAACATGAAAAAATGTGGAAAATGTCATGGGTATGTATACTTTTTCAAGGCACTGTATTTCTTAAAAAAGCAGACTCCTTTAAATTGCTTCAGAAAAATTACAGCTGGAATCTTAACCACTTGAGACCTGCGCTGTAGACGAAAGACGTCCACAGGTCGGCTCTTAAGTGCCGGGTGGACGTCCCTGGATGTCCTGCTATTAACATTCCCCGCACGCGCCGCCTCTTTCTTTATGTGGATGATGGCACTGTAATTATTTCAATAAAGAAAACATGCAAGTAGCCTTTTTCCTAATCGATATACAGCTGACACATGCCCCAGCGCTTTTCCAGCCCGTCTGTAGGGAAACAGTGGCAGGTGGAGCTTCTAGTCCTCTGCTGCAGGTCACATGTTCAAAATTAAAAACAGCTTTTGGGATACAGAGTAAATATAAATAAATTATATCAATACACTACTTTAAATTGACATACACAAATATATTTGAAATCCATTCTTTATTATTTTTTGCCAATAACATGGTGTATGCCAGGCTGTGTCACGCAACTCCAGCCTGCATCCTAGAATAACAAGGAGGTGAAGCCACTATCAATCAGGATGTAATATCCCACCCCCATTGTGTTTAGCTGGTTAGTGGGCATGGAGGAGGAGGGAGCAGGCTGTCTTTTACTGCTGTGTATAAAGCCATATGCATGATTCTATAGTAACATGGGCTATTCGGATGTGGTTGGGAGGAAATATTTAGGGTAGAAAATACACTGAAAACTGAACATGTGCACTAGCTGCCAACACTGCTCTGCAAAATTCCCAACTGCAGTGGGGACATGGACAGGAGGGAGAAACAGAACAGCAGGATCAACCAGTTTTTTTGTAGAATACAGAAAACAAACCCCATAGTGACTGAGTGAGTATGAACAGTACTTAGACTGGGAGAGAATATTGGCATCAATGGGCACAGAACAGAAATGGGAATTCTTGAAAAAGACTGTGAACTCACTGCTAAGTATATTCCCATTGGCAATAAGTTTAAAAGGCTAAAAATAAAACCTATGTGGCTTATGGCCAAAGTTAAAAAAGCTATAAACTATAAGAAAAGAGCTTTTAAAAAAATATAAAAATGAAGGAACATTAGTGTCATTTAAATGTTACAAAGAATATAACAGAATATGTAAAAAGGAAATCAAGGATGCAATAACTCCAAACGAACGACAGATTGTAAAATATAGTAGGACAAACCCCAAAAAATTATTCAAATATATTAATAGTAAAAAAGTCAGGTTTGAGCATGTAGGCCCTTTACAAAATAATCTAGAGTGGGTGACTGGGGACAAAGAGAAGGCAAATGTATTAAATACTTTCTTCAGCTCTGTGTATACAAAGGAGCATGGGGGAGTTCATGTCCATAACAGGGGCGGTAGTGACACAGCCCCAAATGATCCACAATGGCTCAAAAGTGATATGGTCCAGAAATATTTAGACGCCCTCTGTTGAAGTCGACAAATGACGAAACTGGTCAGGGTGTGGCTACTATGGCGTATCTGTAACCAGAAGTGACGAATGTGCTCCACCGCTAGCTGGCCCAAACCAGGAAGGAACACTCTAACGCCGCATACAGCAACACGGGCGCTTCTTTGGACCGGATGTTAGCGGTGAATACATTCCTTACTACTTGTTCATTACCAGTTTATTAATTGTACGTGCATTTGGAGCGGGGGATTGCTGTTTGAGGGTGTCTTTATTTTATTAAAACGGGATTACACTATCTAGTGCTTTCTTGTGTTTTATGTACTCTTATGGAGCTTAACCCATGCTGCCCCTGCTATTGCTGACAGATGTTTAAGTGAGAGTGAGAGTTCTTGACATTGCATAAGGCCCATATTATTAATCTTTCTAGTGAGTTTGTACCCCGAAGGGGAGAGTGCCTTACTTGTGGTGAAGATTGGGAGCAGGTGTAGGATGCATCACTGACCAATTACTAGAAGCACTCATCAATTTAGAATTTACTGTTGCAACGTCATTATTCAAATGCTTTATGTGCAGTTGGACATTTATCCAATTTCAGCGCTGTTTTATCATTTGGACTATTTTAGCTCCAGGTCTTGATACTTTTTTCATATACATATTAATACCATGCATCTGGTGTAGCCTATTAGGGTCCTCCCACTGGGCATTGCAACAATCTGGACATCATCAATTCCCTGGGACTCATTCCAGGGGTATCTAGCCATGGTGCCCAAATTCTTTTGAATCTGCCTGGGCTGCCCCTGTGTTGGTAGATATATCTTTCCATAATCAAGGTATTTCCCATATGTGTTATCCAGGAGGCTACCTTGGGTGGGGAGAGTGATTTTCAGCCCTTCAAGATAAGCTTGCGAGCCTGGAACAATGCCCTAGAGAGTGCTATTCTAGTCCTCTCCTTCGGAACACATTCTCCAGCACCCATAATACGCAATGAATTGGGTCTAAGGAATAAATGCAGGAATAACATTTCCAGGCATTGGGTTGTGCTACACCTAGTTCATTTTGAATGGGCTGCATAGCTTGATGCAATGCACTGCACTTCAATGCACAAAAGCGCACTGGTGTTGTGTGGCCCTCCAGAAATGTTGAGGGTCTCTATTACTTTTAAGTGGGGATTTTAGAGAATAAGGCCACTAACTCAGAGATTTCGCCTCACAGATGTGATAGCAACGAGGAAGACAACCTTGTAAGTGAGCGCAGGCAGGGGAATGTCTTAGGTTCAAAGAGAAGTTTCTGAAGGACTGAAAGAACCAGACTGATATCCCATGGTGTCACTGGGGAGTATTAGGGGGAAACAGTGTAAGAGAGGCAAGTGGTATTTGTAAAAGAAGAGCTTTGACCAAAATGTTACCGTTGATGGTATTCAATACCAAAATACAGACCAGAGTGTAGAAAAAACAGAATTCATTCCACAAAGTACCTCCTAGGATGGAATTCCCTAGCCCTGTACCATATACAGTGCGCCATCCAGGTGTGATAATAAACTTTGCAGTGCACTGTTTTCCAAACTACTGAAAACAAATGGTGGACAGAATATCTGGGCTACCCGGTAGGACCCACAGAGAGCCTGCCAGTAGAATGGGTATGTTCACATACCACATCTTCCTGATCCAGTTTGGTGGAATGAAGATCACTAGAAAGTCCTCCTATATCCTGTGGAGTAGGCAAGTAATGAAATTTAGAGGGGGAAAGGTGTAGATCAAGTTGAACTCATTCCAACAGAGCATCCAGTGCGAAAGCCTAAGGATCCCTGGTTCTGAAGATGAACCTGTCCAGTTTGTCACTGAACCTGGACTTTAGAAGGTTCACGCTTAATGTGTCCCACCTGCAACAGAGAGTCTGATACACCTCTGGGTAAAAAGAACATTCTTCAGAATCCAGACACCGGCAGCTGAGGAAGTTTGTGTACCCATTTTCCATGCCTAGGATTGCAACACAATCAGGGTTGGAAGTGAAGTGATGCCCAAGCCAGAATCAGGTCCGCTTATCTTTGGAGAAATTTTGTTGCTCAACATCTGGTGCCGAGGCATTGACTGCTTTAATCCTATCTGGGTTACCTTGCAGAAGAGAAATCCAACACTGAAAAGACCACAAAAAGGCCCCAAGATCTATGATACTGATCTGATGCCAAGCTCCCTCTGACAACCAAGTCCCCTGCACCGAGACAGCATCCACAACTCCTCCAAGGAACGCATCCATTATGAACACTATCCAAGTCATCGAGAAAATAGATTTTCCTGTCTCTAGCACAGGTTTTAAAATCCACCATGCCAGGGCAAGCCTGGTTTTGCTGGTCAGGTGCATGGGGCAATCAGATGGAGTCTGCTTGTCCACACTGTCAGAATGTTGAATTGCAAAGGCCTGGAGTAAGTACCGTATTTATCAGCGTATAACGCGGGCCGGCATATAACGCGCACCCCAATTTTAAGAGGGAATTTTCTGGAAAAACACATTTTTTAAGATAAGCAGCAATGTACAGTACCTTAGGGCTTCTAAGCAGGCTAGTAAATTACGTGAAATATATGAAATATTAAATAGGATGCATACCAAATAATTCATGCAATAGTGTGCACCAAGTAAATATATGACAAGTGCTCCTCCACAACAATGAATAAAATAAAATAGGTCCAATCACATTCACAAATTAAAAAAATGTACAGTACCTTAGGGCTTCTAAGCAGGCTTCAGCTGTGGTGAAGGGGAGGGAGAGGAAACCCTTAAACGCGGAGACTGTAGCGTAGTAGCGTACCTATGGCATACCTCGGAGGGGAAGGAGGGGGACGAGCGCCCGCCGGAAATCACCGAGCCGTCATCTCCACTCGGCTCTCACGTCACACACGCACAGTCCCGCCTCCGCCATCGACATTGCACCATCTCCTGTGACAGACAGAACACTGGTCCAATGCTGGTGGCGGAGGCGGGACTGTGCGTGTGTGACGTGAAAGCCGAGTGAGAGCCGAGAGGAGATGACGGCTCTGTGATTTCCGTGATTTCCCCCCTATTTTCAGGGGAAAAAAGTGCACGGTATACGCCGATAAATACGGTATTTTGGCCAGCGAGGGAGCAAAGCTGTAGGAGAAGGTCATGTTTTTGTTGCAGACATGCTCCTGATGGTGTCATTAATTTCATTGCTGTGGCATGTTTCATATTGTATCTCTGTGGTCCTAATTGTGTCACTGCTGACATGTGTATGCTGTGTCGGTTTGGTACTAATTGCTTATGTTGTTGTGTCAAAAGTGATTGTTATAAAGGGGGAACAGGTAGCTAGCCTAGGGGGGAAAAAAAGTATAAATTGGCCCTGTTATTGGGTACATGGACTGAGGCATATGCATGCAAAATGTACAGCAATCAGACTCAGGTTATATTTAAAGCCCAAATCAAGCAAAAACATTTCTAGGTAGATTCAGGTACATTGGATTAAAGTTACGGCGGCGTAGCTTAGCGTGTTTAGGCTACGCCGCTGTAAATTAGCTAGGCTAGTAATGATTCTCAATATACTTGCCTGCTAATATACGGCGGCGTAGCCTAAAGCGGGCGGGTGTAAGGGCGCCTAATTCAAATGTGTGGAAGGGGGGCGTGTTTGATGGCAATGAGGCTTGACCTCACGTTTTTGACGTTTTTTTTACACTGCGCATGCGCCGGGCGACTACATTTCCCAATGTGCATTGCGGTTAAGTACGCCGCACGGCCCTTTTGATTTCGACGTGGACGTAAACAACGTAAATCCCGATTCGCGGACGACTTACGCAAACGACGTAAAAAATTTGAATCTCGCGGCGGGAACGGTGGCCATACTTTAACATTGTTATTCCACCTAATAGATGGAATAACTTTAGGCCTGTAAATGCCTTATGGAAACGGCATAAATCGACTGCGGCGGCCGGGCGTACGTTCGTGAATCGGCGTATCACCTCATTTACATATTCTACGCCGACCGCAATGGAAGCGCCACCTAGCGGCCATCCGAAAAATTGCAACCTAAGATAGGACGGCGCAAGCCGTCCTATCTTAGATATGTTTAAGCGTATCTCTGTTTGAGCATACGCTTAAACATAGGTCGGCGTAGATTCTGAGTTAGGTCGACTTATCTACTGATAAGTTGGCCTAACTCTTAGGCCCCGTACACACGACCAAACATGTATGTTGAAACTGGTCCGCAGGCCAGTTTCAGCATATATGTTCGGTCATGTGTAGGCGCGAGCGGGCAGAATTCCAGAAAACATTTGCCCGCAGGGCCTTTTCCCAGCGGACAAATATTCCTGGACTTGTTTTAAAACCGTCCGCTGGAATCCTGCCCGCTCGGACATGTATGGTCATCTGTACAGACCTACCGTACATGTCCGAGCGCCCGCCGTCCCTCGCATGCGTCAAATGACTTCGACGCATGCGTGGAAGCATTTAAAAGGCAGGCCCGCCCACGTCGCCGCGTCATCGCCGCGGCGACGGCGCGGACACGCCCCGCGTATTGTTTACGCGCGGACTTCTGTACGATGGTTAGTACAGCCATCGTACAGAAGTCCCCGGGCAGACATGTACGGTGAAAACGGTCCGACGGATCGGTTTCATCGTACATGTTTGCCCGTGTGTACCCGGCCTTACTGAATCTACCTATTCATGTTGTGTTGAAAAGTATGAAAAAAAATTGTTTATAAAATGTTATTCTTTTTTTTTAAAGATTTTTTTTAACACATTGTGCCCAGAGCAATACAGTGTTACTAGAGTAACATTGTACTACTCTGGGGAAGTGGTCTTTTTTTTCTTTACACTTTATGATTGCTTATGCATTGCATTACATTGCTGTAAACAAGCATTTTACTGAATTAAAGTGATTCAGTTTGTTTCGTTTTGAATAGCAGTGATTGACCAGAGGTAATCACATGGTACAGGCGGGCTGTGATTGGGCCTGTATGTACCATGTGATCACACTGACCAATCACAGCTAGAAACACAATTGTATACAATGGATGGCATGAAAGGAAGCCATCCAGTATTTACAACTGTCATGTGTCCTGCTGTGTATGGTCACAGTGGTCACATGGTACCCGCAGCGAGCCGATACACTGATCAGTCATCAGCTATGTCCGGTGGATGCAGCCAGTGACAGAATGTGCCTTATGGGGGCCCGATCAGGGGGGATGTCATATGACAGCCACCCAAATCGATGAGAGGCCCGTCCAGACATTATTTTGTTATAGGCTGGGCAGGAAGTGGTTTAATAAAGAATTCATACTTGTATTTATTTATTTATTTATTTTTAAATTAAAGGTTGGGTCATTTTAAGAAGATTTACCTTTTCTTCTTGTCCTGTAGACATAACAGGAAGTAAGAGGTTATCTTTTCTTTTCTTTTTACCCTTACATTAATTATATTGAGACTGGGGATCAGGAAAATTACAGAGAGAAAATCCCCTGAGACAGACACAGACAACAATAAATATTTGACAGTGGCCCTAACTCCTTTCCACTCTAATTCTAAAAACAAAAGTTTTGCCTTTAGTAATACTTTAAGTGTAGGTCAGTGGATCTGAATGTGCTTTACAAACTGTCTAAACTGAAATTCTTTGATCTGGAGTGAGACAAAATTTTACAGGATTCAGACACAATAATATATTAGCAAAACGTATGCCGATATATATGCATCACGTTATGCCAGAACAACAGCTGTCACAATAAACCTATAATAAAACTATAGTTTTTATTGATCAATGTTAACAACCCCCTCCCTTGAAACCCTGGCCCTTTCCAACCTTAAAAGTAAACAGTATTCAAGATATGATTAGAAAAGTCCACAGACATTCACACTTCTGTTTTTTTTTCTGGATTACTCAGGAGAAAACTATAAATGGTGTAATAACTAAAACCTATAGTATTTTATTTTGAAAACAGCAGTGCAAAGTCCTCCGATAAAGTTTTTCATATGGTTTAAATATTGACATTGATGGGTCAATGGCTGCAAAAGAAATCACAAAAGCATTTGCCAAATAGTTACTGTACATTCTTTTCACCTCTGTCTTTAAACCAAGGCTATGAAATTGGAATGCTGCAGCTATGCTGAAAACAGGTAGCTGCTTGAATCCTGCTGCTAACATTTCCTCAAGATCAAAAACAAACCATATTCAGTCACAAACAGTTCAAACGTCCATTTAAAAAATTTCCTATAATAAATGCTAGTATGTTAAACAACTTTCAAGTGTGGTGGTAAAGTAGTATTTAAGCTATCACTGCACTCCATGTAAAGTATGCGTAACCTACAGCATGCAACAATTGGGAGTACACCGTAGAACTCTATACAGTAAAACCTTGGAATGCGAGCATAATTTGTCCATAAACATGCTTGTAATCCAAAACACTTGTATATCAAAGTGAATTTCCCCATAGGAAATAAAGGAAACTCAAATGATTTGTTCCACAACCATTTATTCATAGGTCCTTCCGTTTATAGTCCATATAAAAAGATTACAGCAATGTGACCGGGTTGTGTAACCATAAAATGTCCATCCACAAATGGAAGCCTCCACAAGGGGATTAGAAGCAAAAGCCAGCAGGAGCTACAGAGTATAAAAAAGAGAGGTGCCCCTAAGTGTAGCAATATTGCACCTTCATTAATGGTCACCATATTGCTACACTTAGAGGTGCCTCTCTCCTCTTTTATACTCAGTTGTGACATGACGCTACTTGTAAATCAAGACATTGCTTGTATATCAAGTCAAAATGTATTAAAAAATGTTGCTTGTCTTGCAAAATGCTCTCAAAGTTACTCTCAAACCAAGGTTTTACTGTAGTGCAAACTGTTTCATTTACAAGTCTGGGCAGGAAATAAAATATGCTTTCCCAAACAGTAAACAGTAAAACAAAGGTGTGAACAAAAGTTCCCAATTTGTAAACTATACTTTGTATAGCCAAGAGTTTTTGATATTAAACTGTATCTCTTGCCAAAGTGTTTATTCAGTTTTGGATAGTGTAAGAAACAGACAGAACCCCAGTCCCATTTTTTTTTTACCGACTTAGGCCCTATTCAGGAGATTTTCTCCTTACTTCCTGCTGGCTAACAATGTTGTGACCAGGACAATCATTTCAATTCTCTAATGCCCTGTACACACGATCGGTCCATCCGATGAGAATGGTCTGAAGGACCGTTGTCATAGGTTAACCAATGAAGCTGACTGATGGTCAGTCGTGCCTACATACCATTGGTTAAAAAAACGATCGTGTCAGAACGCGTTGACGTAAAACACAACGACGTGCTGAAAAAAAGCTTCCAAGCATGCGTCGACTTGATTCTGAGCATGCCTGGATTGGTTAAATTTAAAACAAGATTGCTTTTTTTTAACCTATAGATAAATAACCGATTGGGCCCACACACCATCGGTTTGGTCCGATGAAAATCGTCCATCAGACCGTTCTCATCGGTTTGACCGATCGTGTGTACGCGGCATAAGGCTTCATGTACACTACAGCTCCTAAACTTGAGATTAGGGGCTTTTGGCATTTTTTGCCAAAGCTCCTAAACTCAACTCCATAAAAGTCCATGGGTCCAATTCGCTAATGTTAGCTGAATGCTATAGCACAGTCACGTGACTCATTTGCATGAATTATCACAAAAAGCCCAATTCACAAAAAAAAAAACATGAGTATGTGGTATTTACCGCAAAATTCAATATCGGGGGAAAAAAACGTGGTAAGCAAGCAATGTTTATCACCAGGGTTTTGCTGGCAGTATCACATGCAGCATTTGTCAGAAACAACTTATGACTTATCAGCTGTCAGCGGGTTCCCCACTAACAGCTGAATGTAAAGAAAACATGCCGGCAATTATAAATTATGGAAAATTTTCCCTTTGGGTCTTGTATGGATCTGGTGTGAACTGGCTCCATTGCAAGCCAGTCTGGTTCACATGTTATGCAACTTGGATGTGGTTAAAAACGCATCCGATTCACATATAAGTGAACTGAGCCTAAAGCGGAACTACAGTAAACGCATCGATTTAACTGTTAAAAAAAAAACTGTTAAATTCCCAGCATGCCAGCTATGCTTATTGTCACATTTTCCTGTGCTCTCAACCAAACTGTCAAATGGCTGGTGTCATAAACTTATCACATGCACAGGACCATGGTAGCTGCAGATCAAACAGAGGCTAAGATGGCAGCTTCCTTGGCTGAAAAGGATTGGAGGGTTTAGTTCTGCTTTAAAGGAAAAGAACGGCCAAAGCTTGTTTGGCTGTACGATGTTTCCCCGAAAAAAAAGCCCTACCCTGAAAATAAGACCTAGCGTGATTTCGGGGATGGCTACAATATAAGTCCTACCCCCAAAATAAGCCCTAGTTAAACTCCTTGTAAAAACATGTAATCCGTTTGTAAATAGATTACCGTATTTATCAGAATATAACATGCACAGGCATATAACACACACCTTAATTTTAAGAGGGAGGTTTCAGGAAAAAAAAATAAGATTTTAAATAAAGAACTTTGAAGCAAAATAAGGGTCAGTGCCCATCAATGCAGCCTGATGAATGCCCATCTGCAGCCTCAAAACTGCCCATCAATGCAGCTTAATTAATGCCCATCTGCAGCCTCCCCATTGCCATGAATGCAGCCCATCTCAGAGAGGGGGTGGGATGAGCGCCGTCAGATAACATTCAGAGAGAATCTCCTGTTTACTCTGCGGCCTCTTTAATACAAAGTCCCGCCTCCTGGACTGGCTTCTATGATAGATAGAACACTGGTCCAATGCCGGCCCAGGAGACGGGGCTTCCTATTACAAAGACCGCTGTGTAAACAGGAGATTCTCAATGTATGTAATCTGACGGGGCTCATCCCACCCCCATCCTCGTTCTCTCCGAGGCAGCTCAAATTGCAGTATCGGCGTATAACACGCACAGACTATTTGCAACCGATTTGTAGGGTGAAAAAGTGAGTGTTTTACGCCAATAAATACAGTATATAATGTGCAGCGTGTCTCCTTGCGTAACTTTATTGTGGAAAATACCTTATTTACAGCGCCGCTGGGCACTCTCTTGACCCTTGACTCTTGAGATCTTCTCCTCTTCTCCCAGCTGACATCAGAGGCCCCTCCCTCTGCAGTGCTTAGAGCAGTGCTGACATCAGCGGGAATCTCGGCCTCTCCCTCTGCAGTGCTCAGAACAGGGCTGACATCAGAGGCCCCTCCCTCTGCAGTGCTTAGAGCAGTGCTGACATCAGCGGGAATCTCGGCCTCTCCCTCTGCAGTGCTCAGAACAGGGCTGACATCAGAGGCCCCTCCCTCTGCAGTGCTTAGAGCAGTGCTGACATCAGCGGGAATCTCGGCCTCTCCCTCTGCAGTGCTCAGAACAGGGCTGACATCAGAGGCCCCTCCCTCTGCAGTGCTTAGAGCAGTGCTGACATCAGCGGGGATCTCGGCCTCTCCCTCTGCAGGGGAGGAAGAGCTCCGGCGGCGCTGTAAATAAGGTATTTTCCACAATAAATTTACACAAGGAGACACACTGCACATTATATAATCTTTTTACAGAACAGATTACATAATTTTACAAAGACTTTAACCAAGGTTTTGGAATTACAGAATTTCATAATGCTGACTCTTGAGCAGACTAAGGGAGAGGAGGAGAACAGACAGGGGACACAGGAACTTTTATAAAAACATTTTATTGTTTTATTCCAGGTTTTTCAGAACATAGAAAGGGGTAAATGACACAGAGCAAAAACTGTGCTGTCTATCATGCTTTAAAGCGGAGGTCCCCAACCATCGGGCCACGGCCCAGTACCGGGCCCAGGGGGAGGATGAGTAAGTATAAATCTGCAAAAAAAAACGATACTTCTCTTTTAAGTGAAACTTCAGAGATAGGATCACACCTGAGGCTGTGCAACAGCTCAGGACCCAGAAAGCACTCTGCAACTAACACAGTACATGAAGGTCTAAAAAGTGGCACAATGCAGAGCCTAGTTCCTGAAGGTTACACTGTATTATTATCCAGTCCAGTGGATTTCAGGTTCAGCCTTCAAAGCTGTTGCTGAGAACATGCTGATCTGGATAGCTGCTAGCTTAAGCAGCGATGAGGAAATCTTGATTCACCAAAGGATGAAGATTTTTTTTATTATAACTATTATGACAATAGTAGGCTAGCAAAATGTTAGTTAGACTTTGTTCAGCAGAGCTGAAGAAAAGGCTTCCATCGACCTAGGATGCTAGCAAATACAATAGGCATTCTGGGTCGGGGCAGAGGGTTTATATGGGGACTTACTTAAATTTTTTTCATTTGCCACTGTGGTAGTATAACCTAACTGTTTTTAGAATTCCTCTATATCTGTGTCCCTCTATGGACAATAAAGATTTTTTTTTTCTGGACATGAGTGGGTTTGGCCAACAGCAGGGGTTGCCCCTAGGCTGAGTTTTTGTTTTGTTTTATACCTTATATCCTATTCCAGCAGGTGGCAGCATAACCCAATCATGAAGAATAGACAAAGCTGCATCTGTCAATGAACAAAGGGTTGGAATAGTGATACATTTTAAATATTAAGAAACACCATTTAAGCTAAATTCGATTTTTACACCTTTTTAAGAATTCATATCGTATACACAACTCTCTGCTGTACTGATGCAAGCAGAAGAGGAAGAGGCCCCAGAGATGTCACATGGTGACAAAAGAAGACTGCCGGATATAAGATAGGTATAGGAAATACAGAAAATATACAAACTGGTGCTTAAAAACAAAATATTGGTCCCTGATAACAAATTTAAATTTCATCACCTAAAATTTTTTCACATACATGATCTGTCAACACAGCAGATTCCTGAAAACATGCAAAGGAAGAAGCTGTTTAAGGTGGAAGGCTATATAACACAGAGTAATATTTATGCCCAGCCCAGATATACATTCAGAGCCCTGCTCAATTTGGTTGTTAGGGACTACAGAAAAATTATATTAAATTTGCGCCAAGTTATGAAAGTACTTCAGAAAAGTGTGTATTGAAAACATTCTGTAATCCGTAAAAAATAATAAAAATAAAAAGTAAATCTGAAAAACAAATTACTAACATGAATATTCCAGATCAGATCATTTTCTAGCCACCAGTGTTTCCTTCAGCAACAATGACTGCAGAGTATTAAGACGGCACAAAGTACTGATTTCCTCACCTGTTTTCTTTGCCCTTACAGGAAATGTGACTCAAGTAAAAATGCAGGAAGAATTTCCTTGCCTGATACATCCTGTGAAAAGACTCACTCAGAACATCCACTTAAAAAAATTGGAAAGCGTGTAATGGGATATTTAAATGTTATTTAAAAACAAAAAATAAATATAAAAGACCACAGCCACCCAAATACCCTCCAATTCAAGCTTCATTTATTATACCTCAACTCGGTTGCTTGATTTTACCCACAATATGTGAAGTTATAGTTTTAACAACCAGTGTATTTAATCCTTGTTATGTTTAATCATTTTTTTTCTACACCATAAACTATATAAAGTCTTAAAGGCTGACTCACACTTTACCAATTCGTTATGGGGCTTTAACACACATGTTGGGTTAGAGCAGCTCATTTATTATAAATAGGCTTCCAACACAACAGAATGGAAAATGCACATGGTGTGCGGCATTTTTAGCAATGCTGTACACTAAAATACAGTTTGTGTGTTGTGGTGTGCAGCACTCTACTATACAGTTAATTTGAGTGTCTCAATGAATGGCACTACAACACACCACACAGAGCAGTTGTGTTGCCATTCATTGTTGTAACTAACACGTGTTAAAGTGGTAATAAAGTCCACTTTTTCACTTGTAAGGCTTGCCTGTAGGTACAGTGAATATCTCCTAAATTTGCACTGTTTAGGAGATATTCACAAAGGATACAACTGGTGATGTCACTGGCGTATGAGCTTTGAAGGGACAGCATACCCATGCTCTCCCTTCAGAACTTTGTGCCAGGAGTGGAGCGCATGTTCACAGGAGTGGTGCCATTCATATAGCCGGAGCCCACAAATCCAGAAGGAAGACTGGATGAAGATGGAAGCGCCGGGGTGCCATGACTGTGCTCCGCTGGAGAGCTCCTTGTGCAGGCAAGTCTACCATAATGTGCTAGTATATGGTGCATACTAGTACATTATGACTTAAAGTGATTGTAAAGTCTAGTTTTTTTTTTTTAAATCAAAATAATAAACATGTCATACTTACCTGCTCTGTGCAGTTGGTTTTGCACAGAGCAGCCCAGATCCTCCTCTTCTCGAGTCCCTCTTCTACTCTTCTGGCCCCTCCCTTCTTGTGAGTGCCCCCACAGCAAGCAGCTTGCTATGGGGGCACCCGAGCCGAGTCACAGCTCTTTGTGTCCCTTCAGACACAGAGCCCTGCCCCCTCTCTCCCCTGATTGGCTAGCTGACTTTGATTGACAGTAGCAGGAGCCAATGGCCCCACTGCTGTGTCTCAGCCAATCAGGAGGGAGAATTTTGGACAGTTAAGACACTGGTGGACAGAGAGGAACCTCAAGTAAGTGCTAGGGGGGCTACTGTACACAGAAGGTTTTTTACCTGTGTACATTACAATTAGAATGCATTAAGATAAAAAAAATCTTCTGCCTTTAAAACCCCTTTAAAGCGGAGTTCAACCCCAAAAGCAAAGCTCTGCTTGTCTAAACCCTCCCCCATTTGGCACCTTTTGAAGAGGAACGGAGTACCTGGTTTTGACAGGTACCCGCTCCCACTTCTGTCTGAGTTTGCCACGGCAAAAGCAGCCAGAAGTTTGCCCCCCCTCCTCATTCTACGGAAGCTGGCCCATTTACACAGTGCAGTAGGGAACAGGATGTGAAGCTGCAAGGCATCACTGCAGGTTTCCATCAGTGGAGATGGCAATGGCAGCACCAGATAGCCAACTAAAAAATCAGCTCGGCGAGGACACCATTGGATTTCTGGACAGGTAAGTGTCCTATTATTAAGTCAGCAGCTACAGTTTTTGTAGCTGCTGACTTTTATTTTTTTTCTGAAGGAGCCTGGCGCTCCTCTTTAAATCTGCAGAGGGCCCCATTTTTTTTTCTTTGTGGCATTTTTTTACCGCTTTAACACAAGTGTTGCCTGAATTCACAAGTGTGAATGGGCCCTAAAAATAAATGTGCACAGTCCTATGAGCAAGCCCAAAACATAATCATAGACCAGGGATATGCAATTAGCGGACCTCCAGCTGTTGCAGAACTACAAGTCCCATGAGGCATAGCAAGACCGCCACAGCCACAAGCATGACACCAAGAGGCAGAGGCATGATGGGACTTGTAGTTTTGCAACAGCTGGAGGTCCGCTAATTGCATATCACTGTCATAGACTGTGTGGAAAAATGCTACATCTTATACTTATTATTTATATTACTAAGGCTCCTTTCACACAGGCGGACTTCGTCGCTACGGAGTCCGCCAGCTCAGCGGGAGATCTGTCCGCTGATCTCCGCTGAGCTGGCGGATGACAATCCCCTCTCTGCTCACTGAACGGGGGAGGGGGCTTGTGCAGTGCCGCTGTCTCCTATGGAGCGATCAGATCTTACCCGATCCGCCATGGACGGATGGGGACGTATTACCATATGTCTGATTTCGGCGGATCGGATGTCAGCGGACATGTCTCCGCTGACATCCAACGCTCCATAGGACTGTATGGAGCGGCCGTTCAGGTCCGCCGTCAAAACTGACAGGCAGACCTGAACGTCGTGTGAAAGGGGCCTTAAGGTTGGTACACATGGGCCAAATATCGGCTGTTTAATAAAAACTGACCAACATTCGGCCTGTGTGTGCAGCAGCCCGTCCAACAGAAGTCGGTGTAATGACCCACTTTTATCGAACGGGCATGCTGGAAGACCAACATCCAATTATCGCTTGCAAGCCAATGGCTGTAATCACTGTGTTCCCCCAGTGTGTACCTAGCATTTTAGCTATGACCAGGAAACAAGTGTGACAGCTATCTACTCCCTGTCTCTTACCTCTTAGGCTATTAGCAGAGTGGAAGGGGTTCTTCTGACACCTATTAGCAGGGATAACTACAATTTTTCAGCACACACATGTGCTGTAGACAGTTTCCATTGCAATCGCTACAGTGTCCCACAAGAAGTGTGCAGATGGAAATTTGTCTGACACCTCCTGTATTTTTTTTTGCACATAAGGGAATTGACCAGCCATGCACTATTTTCCAGGTTTCCAAGCTTCTCCAATTTCTCAGCACCTCAAGTGATCCCACCTCCATCACTGAAGTGCCAGGTGTGCTCACCCCCTGCCCCATGTAGACTTCTGATTAGCACAGCCACCAGCTACAGGAAGTCTTCTGTCCTAAACCTCCCTGACAAGGTCTTGTGATATGTCAAATGAACAGTGGAGAGAGCGGCAAGGGATGTCTGGGACAGAAGACTTCCCTGTACATTCCTGCCAGCCATCCTGTGTAGATATTCCCTGTGAGCTATGGATGGTGGTGGGGGGTGAGGATGTGCTGTGCTGTTCAGGGGGGGGGTCAGGAAGCTTGCCTGGAGGGATGTGCTTTGAGTGGATGGGGGGGGAAATAGCAGATGTAAAGGTGGCTGACAGATACAAGGTGTCCAGCTGTACCCAACTAGATGCAGACCCCTTAAACATCTACACTGGCCAACATTTAACCAATGCACAGTTGCTAGTTGTAAATAATAGAAGGCACAAGACCTCTAGCATTTCCTGGTTACAGGGATGTTTTTGAGATCAATTGCTTTTGGGGGGTAATATCACTTTAAATATATGATTCTAGGAATTGTGGAACGGACCACTGTAATGGGCATTTTTTCTCGGGACAAATAGCCATGATAACAGCTAGGAAGTGGATACATCTTCCAATGATTAGGTACAAAAGGTTTCCAGACTCATAATATGCAGCTGAGGAAAAACTCTGTAGTCAGGCAACAGAGTCTTGCCTGCTGACCGTACGAATAAAAAAAAATGAAAGTTTCTTTGTAGGAAAGAGGGAGATACCCTCTGCATTACCCACACTGTGTGAACAGAGATCTATAGCCAAAGCTTGTTTTCCTGTACTTCTCCTATGGATCACAGGAGTGTAATTCGTTTTGCACTTCTGTGACCCATTTTCAGCAGACGCTTTACATGCCCTCTTTTTAACGCTAAGACCCCTTTCACACTGGGGCATTTTTCAGGCGCTTTAGTGTGAAAGCACTCAAGCTTTTACATTGGAATTGCAGATTCAGCTTCTTTCAGGCGCTTTACAGGCACCTTTTTTAACGCTTATACCACGTACACATCACCGTTTTACATTACGGGAAAAATTCTATTTTTTTTAATTGGTAGTGAAAACGGTCTTGTGTATGCTCCAGGGCATTTTTCGCGATGAGAAGAATGGGCTAAATTTTTTTAGAACCTGCTCTATTTTTTATCGTCATTTTTCACAACGTTCTTCTTCATGTCGTGAAAAACGGTTGTGTGTATGCTTTTACGAGGGGGGAAAAATTGCACATGCTCAGAAGCAAGTTACGAGACGGGGAAATTAGCAAAAGCAGCCCAAAGGGTGGTGCCATTCGAATGGAACTTCCCCTTTATAGTGCCGTCGTACGTGTTATACGTCACCGCGCTTTGCTCAAGCATTTGTTTTCTCGAACGTCTGTATGCAAGGCAGGCTTGAGAGGAATCACAACAAATCACGTCGAGAAAAACTTCGTTTTTTTTGCATGACATGAATAACTGTTGTGTGTACGCAACATAAAGCACCTAAAAATTGCCCTAGTGTGAAAGGGGTCTAGGGAGTAGAGCCCTCTGATTCCTCCTGTATTGAATTGTACTATCTGCCCTCATATTGTGAAGCGATGTTCAAACTGTTGGCGCTATGGCGCTATATAAATCCTGTATAATAATAAAAAAAAATATATATATATATATATATATATATATATATATATACACACACAGTAGAGCTGCATGATTAATCGTTAAGAATCAAAATTGCGATTCTACTCCCCTCCAAAATCTTAAAGTGGTTGTAAACCCACGAAAAAATAAAAAAAAACTGTCAGACAAAGGTATAATGAGCTAGTATGCATAGCATAGGGAATTCTAAAGATGACACTGTGGTTTCAGTAAACTAAGACCAGTAGTGCCTATGCCTTGGGAAAAATCTTAGAATGTGTCACTAACAGCAGCATTTCTTTATTTTGAAGGAAATGTATCCAGACCCCACAGCTTGCTTATTGTCAAGGTTTGTATATGTCATTTGATGAGAAGAAATACATTCAACCTAGGCATAAATTGGGCTTTAGTAGCTAATGTTACATTCCAGAAAATAAATAAATAAATAAATAAACACCTTTAAAAAAAAAAAATGTTACATTCCAAAACACGCCCAACGCTATCTCCGCTCTACGCCGGGTTATACACACCCTACCTGAGGCCCTGTGTCACAGTGCAGGTATGTGCAAGAATGAAGGGGCAAAGGGCACAAGTCCAGCCTACTGCAAAGAAAAGAAAGCGACACTCCTAAGATTCTTTTCTCAATATACTAGAGAGCTAGAATACCCAAAATACTGCTGAGCACAAACATGTTTTTCTTTGGAGGCTAAAAATCATTTGTTAGGAAAAAGGCAAACAAATCTAATAAAATAATAGTGGGGTAAAGCAAGGTTGTTATTTCGGCTTCATAAAATCCACTTCATCATAAACTATACTTTCCACTGCTAGGAAGTTCCTTTATTTAGATATAATCACACATGTACAGTATTTGTTTATTTGTACAGATACATGTAATCAGAGTATTTTAGTGGAAAATCCCTATAATAAGCATATCCTATTGCAGCTGAATTTTCTCATTATCATTTGTGTGCATAAATAAAGAACAAACGTATAAACCTTGTACTATTATCACAACACAGGGGACCAAAAACAATGTTTTGAATGTCAGTTTAAATAGAGATTACCACTCACGTTCACTGTCATAACGACACTAACAAAGCAACTTAAACTGAGAACACACAGAATGTATACAGATTAGCAATATATCAAAAATCCTAAAAAATAAAGTATATTTTCCCTGCAAAATACAGCTTGCCATCACAGTTCACTGAGATCTACAATAAACATGGTACAGTCTTTATGGGGGGTTTTGCAACACTGAAACAATTGTGTCAAGGTACAGAACAATGGCACACACCACTTTCAGGGGGGCATCAACTCCCACCTCCCACATCTTGCTAAATGTCATGGGATGTCTTCTATGCTCTGCCTTCACATCAAGGCTGGGAAGGTTTAACGCTTCCAAAAAAGGAAGTGTCAGACGCCTTCTCGCCCCCTCCCTCTGCTGGCTCTGATGAAGCACAAGGAACGCCTCTGCAGCTTACATGGCCATATTAGGACATATAGGGCAAACCTTGGTTTCGCTCTCTCTGCTCAGGCAAATACATAGCAGGAATCAGAAAAAAAAAAAAAAGAAGCCTTTTACAATCTAACAGATTTTGCTGCCTGCTACACAAGATCATGCAGCACACAATCTCCTCCCTCCAGCAACTGCAGAATAAAGCACCTGCTTCTTTCGCTCGCCCAGTACAAGTGCTACTGCACAAAATCATATATTAAATGTTAGTTCATGCTACATAGATACTTGGAAACAAAGCTTCAGAAGACATTCTGACACTATAACAACATCAAATATTCTTTACCATACAAAGCACTTGATCATTATATCCCTGGCATGATTTCTATGTTAATAGAACAGAAGTGGGTCAGCATAGAAGCTGCTATACAAGCCAATCCTTTCCTGCTTTGTCACCACGAGTTTATGAAACATTAGTCAGAAGCAGCTAATAAATCCTGGTGTCATACAGATCAACATGCCAAATCCTACTGAACAAAAATGGTCTAATTGCTTTGTAGGGCACACTTGTGGCGCACCTTGAAATGATCATTTACTGTAAAGAGAAAGGAGGAAGAAACCTCAAACTTCCTGCTAGTGAATGATTCTTTTTTCATGTTATGACTACATAATGAAATAGAGCCTTATTATACGCTTGCGTTGCCTTCTGTGTAAAACGATTATTTTCCATGTGTGGACATTTCCTGTTCTCAGCCAAAACTGTAAGGCCCCATGCACACGAGACATAGTTACATAGTTACATAGTTAGTCAGATTGAAAAAAGACACAAGTCCATCCAGTTGAACCACAAAAAATAAACAAACAAAATAAAAAACACAATACAATCCCATACACCCAACTCCATACCCACGCTGGTAAACTCGAGTTCAGAGGCATTTGGGCATTTTAATGTTATCCTATGTGTCCATGCACACATTCACGTTTTTTTTGCGTGTTAAAGCAGTTGGGTTTAGGCTCGTTTTTTCAGAAGCAAAATTTTGGGTTCAGACGCAAAAGTTTTTGCGTTTCAAAGCTTTGGGAGGGTCTACAATGTCTTTGTTGTAAAAGCTGATAGCCGCAAACGCGGTAAAACGCGGCAAAATTCGTGGCAAAAACTGGCATTTTAAACGCCGGTTTTTGCCTTTGAAAACTTGAGTTTACATGTGTTTGCATTTGCTTCTCGTGTGCATGGGGCCTTATACATGGCCCCAGTTATTAAAAAATCCCAGGATGGTGTGACTTTTTTCTTTGCAATAAATGTAGTAAAAAAGGGGGGAAAGTTGGGACTTTAAATGAGAAGGAGGCCTGTGGTAGTTCTATCATATGCCTCATACAAAGTCCCACCCCCATTTCCCCCCCTTTTTATGCAATAAATGTAGTATGCACTCTTATTATTATTTTTATACACGATTTATATAGCGCCAACAGTTTACGCAGCACTTTACAATGTATAGGGAGCACAGCACAATTACAGTACAGTTCAATACAGAAGGTGCAGGAGGGCCCGGCTCATAGAGCTTACATTCTAAAGGAAGGGGGTGGTGGTACAAAAGGTAATAGCTGCAGAGAATTATTTGATGGGGGTGGCTCGGAGACAGTTGTTAGGTGTGTGAGGGATAGGCTTCCCTGAATAAATTTGTTTTCAGGGATCTCCTAAAGGTAGAGAGGTTAGGGGCTAATCGGACATACCAGGTCAGGGGGTTCCAGAGGATGGGAGAGGCTCTGGAGAAGTCCTGAAGGCGAGCATGGGAGGAGGTAACAAGGGAGCTAGAGAGCAGGGGGTCCTGGGAGGAGTGGAGGGGACGATTTGGGCGATATCTGCACATGAGGTTGGTGATGTAGATGGGGGCGATGTTGTGGATGGCCTTGCATGTTATGTTAGCATTTTGAATTTTACACGGTGGGGTAGGGGAAGGCAGTGAAGGGATTGGCAGAGAAGAGCAGCAGTCACGGATCGGTTAGTGGGGTGTATTAGTCTAGCAGCAGAATTCATAATGGACTGAAGGGGGGATAGCCTGCTTAAGGGTAGGCCATTAAGGAGAGAGTTGCAATAGTCAAGACTGGAAATAATCTAGGAGTGAACAAGTTGCTTTGTGGTGTCATTAGTCTGGAAGGGTCAAATTCTTCATATTGTGGCTAATTTGTATTTCTGTAATATTAAAGTGGTAGTAAAGTTATTTTATTTACTTTTACCTACAGGTAAGCCTATAATAAGGCTTACCTGTAGGTAAAAAAAGATCTCCTAAACCTTTACGGTTTAGGAGATATTCCCCTCGCAATGAGCCACTGAATGCAGCGGCGCATGCACACAGGGGATCCTCGGCTTAAGGCCCGGCAGACGTCGGACCTTCCTGGAAAGAAATCTCCGGCGCACATGCGCGGGAGTGACGACATTGCGGCTCCAGCCACTCACAGCGCTGGAGCCGCGATACCGAGGAAGACACGTTGAGGCGAAATGTCAGCTGCCTCGGTGTGAACCGGGAGGGACACCGACGCCTCATTCTAAGGAAAGTATTTCATAATGAGCTAGTATGTGGTGCATACTATCTCATTATGCGTTTTCCCTTACAGGTGTAAAGAAAAAAAAAACGGGTTTACTACTGCTTTACGTATAAGACCCCTTTCACACAGACAGACCGTTTAGGTCCGCCTATCAGTTTTGACGTCGGACCTGAATGGCCGCTCCATGCATCTCTATGGAGCGTCGGATGTCAGCAGAGACATGTCCACTGACATCCGACCCGATCCGATCCGCTAAAAACAGACATATGGGAATACGTCCCCATCCGTCCATGCAGATCGGATCGGGTAAGATCTGATGAATACGGACATGCTGTCCGTTTTCATCAGATCGCTCCATAGGAGACAGCGGCGCCCGACAAGCCCCTCCCCACTCATTGAGCAGAGAGGAGCTTGTCATCCGTCGGCTCAGCGAAGATCTGCGGATAGATCTCCCGCTGAGCTGGCGGGAGCAGGCGGACTCCGTAGCGACAGAGTCCGCCTATTGTGAAAGGAGCCTTATACTTGTATAGCTTGTTTTAACGATTATGTGCCTTCAATAAATATTTTAGGTAGTGGAAATGCTTGTTGTAAAATAAGTGCACATTATTGCTTAGTATGTGCTTCTCCTTTTTAACTTTCATATATTTTAATTCAAATGCACAATTAAACTCTGATAGCAAACCTTTTCTAAGTTGCACTTTGGAGCGGTGCTTTGTCGGACCTCACACTCAATGAACGAAAAAGTGAACCAAGGTACAAAAATGGCCAAACCTCTGAGGAGAAAAGCTCCCTAACCCACATGTCGGTAACAGCCCATGCAATCCATACATACAAAGTATAGTAATGAGTAATAAAATGGAATGACACAGGGAAAAAGTATTGAACATGCTAACTGAAATGTATTTAATACTTCGTACAAAATCCTTTGTTGGTAATGACATCTTCAAAACGCCACCTGTATGGAGAAACTAGTCACATACAGACCAACAGTCTTCAAATCTTGAAGGTTCCGTGGGCCTCTTCTATGAACTCTGAACTCCATAGATTTTCTATAGATTCTCCAATTTTCTATTGGAGTTTGAATTCAAGTCAGGTGATTGGCTGGGCAATCCTAAGGCTGCATTCACACCTTAACGTAGTGTTTTGCGGCGTTTTTATTACCGGGATTTGCCGCGACAAAATGCTGTGTTTTTTACCGCGATTTTCCGCGACAAAACGCTGCGTTTTTTACCGCGATTTTTTACAGGTCTGGGGTCACCAATGTAAAACGCCCAAACGCCCAAATTCGAGCGACAAAAAAGGGTCCAGAACTTGTTTGGGCTTCAGGCGTTCGGCGTCAGGCGTTTTGTAGTGGAGAAGTGAACCATCTCCATAGAGAATAATGTCTTTTTTCCCCTCTAGCGTTTTGGGGCGTTGCGCTTCAGGCGACAAAACGCTCAGGTGTGAATGCAGCCTAACAGCTTTATTTTCTTTCTTTGAAACCAACTGAGAGTTTCCTTGGCCTTTTATCTAGAATTTTATCAAGTACATTTTTCCATTCATCCTTCCTTCAATGATATGAAGTTTGCCAGTACCATATGCTGAAAAACAGCCTCACGCCATCATGTTCCTACCTCCAAACTTTACTGTTGGTATGGGGGTGTTTTGGGGTGATGTGCAGTGCCATTTGACCTCCAAACTTGGTGTGCATTATGGCATCCAGAGAGTTACATTTTGGTCCCATCTGACCAGACTATATTCCCAGTATTTCACAGGCTTGTGTAAATGTTGTGCAGCAAACTTTAAACAAGTTTCAACATGCTTTTTTTCAGCAATGGAGTCTTGAGTGGTGAGCATACATACAGACCATAGTGGTTCAGTGCATTACTTATTGTTTTCTTTGAAACAAATGTACCTGCTAATTGCAGGTCTTTCTGAAGCTCTCCACAAGTGGTCATTGGCTCTTGGGCAACTCTTCTGATAATTCTTTTCACTCCTCTGTCAGAAATCTTACAAAGGAGCAACTGGTTGTGGCCGGTTTATGGTGAATATATGTTCTTTCCACTTCTGGATTATGGCCCCAACAGTGCTCACTGGAACATTAAGAAGTTTAGAAATC
Organism: Rana temporaria; assembly: GCF_905171775.1. NCBI lineage: Eukaryota > Metazoa > Chordata > Amphibia > Anura > Ranidae > Rana > Rana temporaria. Next base: position 116,450,571 of record NC_053499.1, on the reverse strand, counting down.
CTTTGGTATCCAATGCCATCAGTATGTTTTGCAACAATAAGGTCTTGAAAGAGCTCTTTGGTTTTACCCATCATGAGATGTTTCTTGTATGACACCTTGGTAATGAGACTCCTTTTTATAGACCATCAGTTGAGACTGAACAAGCTGATATTTATATGCACTGACAGGGGGCGGGATTGCTTTTCTAATTACTGATAGATTTCAGCTGGTGTCTTGGATTTCCATGCCTCTTTGCACCTCCCTTTCTTCATGTGTCATTCCATTTTATTACACCTAACTTAATTTCTGAATGTATTTGTTTTGGTTTCTTTGTATGTATGGATTACATGGGTTGTTATCGACATGTGGTGAAAATTTGGTGCCGTGTTCAATACTTATTTTACTGCTGTATGACAACTCTTTCAATCACACATCACAGCTCTTTCGCTGCATGCTACTTCTAGAAGTGATGTCCCGCACAGTAAAGCTTAGCCAGCATTGTACATACCTTTCTCATGATAGCAGTTGGCTACTAGAGATGGGCTTGGGCATGTTCGGGTTCCTAGTCTCAACCCATCAGCCTGAAACCTTGCCAGGAAGCCGACACTGCACACCGCTAACCACAGGCAGTGAGACATTTTCCAGTCTGCAGCGGCACAGTCCGGGAAATGTCTCACTGCCTGTGGTTAGCGGTGTGCAGTGTCGGCTTTCTGTCAGGATTGGGCAGGTGGGTTGGGAATAGGAACCCGAACACGCCTGAGGCCCATCTCTATTGGCTACATAGACTCAGCAGACTAAGATAATCAGACCAGGGAATGGCCATACTGAACACTAGTAATGTCACTTGTTAACAGTAACCAAATACCTCCAATTAATGCAATCGTCACATTTTTGCACTAGATAACTAAAATAAAAAGGGTTCACCTAACAGTGTGAACTAGTGTATCATTTTCACATTAGAGTGTCACATATTCAGCGAGTGATCTAGTAATAATAATCCATATCTTGCTGTTCTGCTAACAGAACTGAACAGTGTTCAGTGGCACATGCCGTCAAGTTGTAGAAAGCTGATTACTCTTTGATATTTGTATACAGGCTGCTTTGCTTTACTTCCTATATTGCAAACAGTTACGAAATAATGAAAGGTCAGATTAGAAGGAGAACTCTGCTCAGACCATATTAGGAAATACACAAAGAATTTCATGCATAAAGTGTAAGCGCATGAACAGCTTGAAAAAATATGCACAAGACTTGCAGGTATCCTTCCACTTCTAGAAGACTAACTATAGAGAAAAAAACCTGTTCTATTCTTACAACATGATCACAACGTAAGCAAAACTGAGCCATCAAGTTCCATATTGTTATATTGTCATAGTAAATGAATGAACAAGCAGAAAAGAGAACTGCTGTCTTCTTAAAGTGGACCTCTTACTAACTTTTACAATGGTGCACTCTTGGTGATAACGGTAAGCAGGACAAATAGAGGGAGTAAAATCTCCCCAACGGGGGCACAGATGGCAGGTGACAGGTGTCCTAATCCCTCTCCACTTTTTAGAGGGTTCCATCTCCCACTTCCTCCTGGGGGGAACGCGGCGCCAGAAGGAAGTTCACCTCTCCCCCCTCCCTCTCAGGAATCATCTGGGACCTATCACAGGTCCCAGATGATTGCCCAGCCAATCACGGTGTGCAGCTCGCGCATGCGCAGTGCGTGTGTATCCTGATACCTATAGGGGGGCTGTTTCTGCTAAAAAAAATCTTCCCTGCTGTACTACCTCAGAGCCACCAGATACTGTCTTAGCTGCTTGCCGACCGCCTCCTGCACATATACGACGGCAGAATGGCATGGCTGCGCAAAGCTGCTTTCAATTTGCAGGCGGCACACACAAGCCCCTGCCACAAGCTCTGTGCCCATAGACTTTCCCTGTTCTGCCTAGAGACAGGACATTGATCTACTGCTCCCTGTCATCGGGAGCAGTGATCAATGTTGTGTCACTGGTAGCCCAGCCCCCACGCAGTTAGAATCACTCCCTAGGACACACTAAAAGCCCGTTCACACTGGAAACGCCTATAGCGGAGCGTTAGAATAGCGGTAAAACACTGCTATTTTACCGCAATTTTACCACGTTTTTACAGCGTTTTCAATTCATTTCAATGGAGGGGCATTTTTGGAGCGTTTTATGAGCGTTTTAATAGCGATATTTTTACCGCAAAAACGCACCAGTGTGAAAGGGCTCTTATTCCCTTCCTCGTTCCCTAGTGGTTAACCCCTTCACTGCCAGTGTCATTTACACAGTAATCAGTGCATTTTTATAGCTGTATAAATGACAATGGTCCCAAAATAGCGTCAAAAGTGTCCAAAGTGTCCTCCATAATGTCCCAGTCATGATAAAAAAAATAAGAAAAAAAATATATAAAAATGCCATAAAACAATCCCCTATTTTGTAGACGCTATAACTTTTGCGCAAACCAATCAATATACACTTATTGCAATATTTTTACCAAAAATATGTAGAAGAATACATATTGGCCTAAACTGAGAAATAAATTTGTTTTTTTTATATATATATTTTTTGGGGGATATTTATTATAGCAAAAAGTAAAAAATATTGCTTTTAAAAAATAAAAACTACAGAGGTGATCAAATAGCACCAAAAGAAAGCTCCATTTGTGTGGAAAAAAAAGGACGTCAATTTTGTTTGTGAGCCACGTCACACGACTTGCGCAATTGTCAGTTAAAGCGATGCAGTGCTGAATCACAAAAAATGGCCCGGTCATTGGGCAGCCAAATCCTCTGGGGCTGAAGTGGTTAAGCAGCTGTCTTTCGGTGCTGTAAAAGTTGATAGCAGCTACTGCTACTGAGAAAAGTTGAGCCACTTGCCCGCCTCCTTCTATCCTCTCTGCCATTCACCGAATTCCTACAATTACTGTTCCACACTGCATTGTGTTCTGTCAATGGAAGTGGATAATTTGCATGACAGAATCCCCTCTGCCTATTCACACAATGTGATTTATAGCAGATCTCCAACTTTCTATTCCTGTAAGGTGTGCCAGGGAGGCTTTTTAGCAGAAGCAGCCCCCTGCAGGTAATAGAATACACACCATTACACATAACTAGTATGTATGGCCCTGGTGCCCAACCTCTGGCTGTTGGACACCTTTTGTGTGGCCCTTCAGACACTGATCTGTGTTTCCCTATTGCCCTGTTATAGCAGTGATTTCTGGTAGTGTCATTTAATTTGTCTCCAGTGTATGACCTTCTCCTGAGTCATGTCCACCACTCTCCAACACCTACTACAGCATGCTCACAGTCTCTGACCATCTCTTGTATCATGTCCTCAGTCTCTGACCATCTCTTGCATCATGTCCGCAGTCTCTGACCATCTCTTGTATCATGTCCGCCGTCTCTGACCATCTTTTGTATCATGTCCTCAGTCTCTGACCATGTCCGCAGTCTCTGACCATCTCTTGCATCATGTCCTCCGTCTCTGACCATCTCTTGCATCATGTCCTCCGTCTCTGACCATCTCTTGCATCATGTCCTCCGTCTCTGACCATCTCTTGCATCATGTCCTCCGTCTCTGACCATCTCTTAAATCATGTCCTCCGTCTCTGACCATCTCTTAAATCATGTCCTCAGTCTCTGACCATCTCTTAAATCATGTCCTCAGTCTCTGACCATCTCTTGTATCATGTCCGCAGTCTCTGACCATCTCTTGTATCCTGTCCTCAGTCTCTGACCATCTTTTGTATGTCCGCAGTCCCTGACTATCTTTTCTACTATCTCTGCAGTCTCTGACAATCTCCTGTATCATGTCTTCAGTCTCTGACCATCTCGTGTTTCATGTCTGCAGTCTTTGACGATCTTATCTACTATGTCTGCAGTGTCTGACCATCTTTTGTATCATGTATGCAGTCTCTGACCATCTCTTGTATCATGTAAGTAGTCTCTGATCATCTCTTGTATCATGTCCTGAGTCTCTGACCAGAGCCTGTATCATGTCTGCAGTCTTTGACCATCTTCTCTACTATGTCTGCAGTCTCTAACCATCTTTTGTATCAAGTCTGCAGTCTCTGACCATCTCTTGTATCATGTCTGCAGTATTTGACCATCTCCTGTATCATGTCTGCAGACTCTGACCATCTCTTGTATTATGTATGCAGCTGCTGACCATCTCTTGTAGGATGTCCTCAGTCTCTGACCATCTCCTGTATTACGTTTGCAGTCTCTGACCATCTCTTGTATCATGTCCTCGGTCTCTGACCATCTCCTGTATTATGTTTGCAGTCTCTGACCATCTCTTGTATCATGTCCTCGGTCTCTGACCATCTCCTGTATTATGTTTGCAGTCTCTGACCATCTCTTGTATCATGTCCTCGGTCTCTGACCATCTCTTGTATCATGTCTGCAGTTTCTGACCATATTCTGTATCATGTCTGCAGTCTCTAAACCATCTCCTGTATCTTGCCCATTGTCTTTTACTACATCCTGTTATGTGTTTGCTGAGTCTGATCATGAATAATCACTAATGTGGCCATGTGGTAATGTCAGGGTCTCTGGACTGAGGCCCCCATATTAGGAAAGTTGCCCACCACTGCTATAGGTTTCTGTATCCCTGAAAAGAATCTTTCTTCAGCTGTCATTATTGTAGGGTCCCCACAAGCCCTCCAGCACAGCACACTATATTGTTTTAGGTATGAGCTCACTCTGCACAAAGGCATTAGCACCTTCTGTCTCCCATCTGATTGGTTACTGTGGCCAACACAGTGAGAGCTCATCTAGCACCTATCAGCACAGACCTACACTCCCCTCCCACTACCTCTTGTACTCTGCCACCATACACGGAGCTGTCCGGGTGTCACGTCCGCTGACCACGCTCACAGCAGGGAATGACGTCAGGTATAGCCCCCGCCCCGAGCTCTCCCATCCAACTACAACTCCCGGCAGGCTGTGCGAGGGCAGACCGGAAGTAGGCCCCTCCCTTCTCATTGTGCGGCGCTTAAAGAAAGCGGAAAGAGGAGAGCAGGAGGCTTCATTTTGGTGTGCGTCTGTCAGGCAGCTGCACGGCCTTTCTCAGTGGGAACATCAGCTGTCTTTTCTTCTCATCTCCTATTCCCTCTACGCTTCATCCAGCCACCTCTACCCCGAGTGAAAGATGGTGAGTAGCCTGGACTAAGCCCGGGGCTGGCCGCTATAATGCGGCGGGTCTACGCCCTGCTCCCTCGTGCCGCCATTTTCTGCGCCCCCCACCGTCAGTGAGGGATTGGTGAGGCGCGAATACTGAACACCGGGCCTGTCCCGGCCCCTGTATGCTGTGTGTGGACTTTTGGGGAGAAGGCCGGCTGTAACCATGGAGCGGGTGTATTGGGGGGGGGGGGACATGGCGGAGGATTTCTTACCTCTGAGCCTATAACCGGCTTTCTGTCAGTACCGAATACGGGCTGGGCGCGCCTGGTCACGTGGTGCTGATTGCGGGGCGCCCGGGAGATGGAAGGGCGGGAACCGTACGCGCCGGCTACTGGGCGTGGCCTGGTTGCCACTAAAGCGCTGTCTATGGGGAGGGGCTTTGTGGTTTTTCTGAGGGCGCTGTCGCTATAATTGGCCTCATACTGATTTTCTAATGGTGCTTATTGATTTACATGGCTACCTTTATTTCTATAGAGACTTTGAATAAGAGCAGTGGGAGGGGCTCGGGTTATCCTGCGCGCGGTCGGGGATGTGTGCGCGTGACACTGCCTGGCCCGCTTTGGCGAGTCGTGCTTGTTGCCGCCCACTGGTGCGATGAGTTACTGCACAGTATCGGCCTGGGGTTCTTCCGTCAATCTGGACCACTCCTCTTGTGTTTTCTAAAGGTGTGCCATCCAGAGGCATGGCAGTGTACAGCAGGGCATAGCCAATAACCCACCAGACAGTGACAAGGTGTTTATAGCTAGATTGTGTGAGGACCTCATCATTTTTTAAGTATGACAGCTCTCTATTTCAGGGCAGTCAAATATCCTTTTCACCCAGGCAGAAACAAGCTGCTGCTACATATCTAAATGCAGCACTTTAGTACTGGGCTCATACACAGCTTAGGTCATATGAACATGTGTGCAACTGCAGGACGTTCATTTTGGTACATGAGTTCTTATGCATGATCTTCTAGGCCTGTCATACAGAACCTACCATGCAGAAAGTGTGTGCGCTCTTGGGCCTCCAATGGATATGCCAGGTGATCAATTCTTGGAAAAGCAAGTCCTCTCTTGTACTGCAAGGTTTAACTAGTGTGTCTGTTACAGGTAAAGCGGTTCCACTTGCCTGATCCTCTGCCTGCAGACTGGTCCCTACTTGTCCAGGCCCTGAGCAAGCATGAACCAGTCTGCAGGCAGAGGATCAGACAAGTGGAGCCGCTTTACCTGTAACACACACTAGTTAAAGCGGGAGTTCACCCATTTAAATGTTTTTTCAAACAATCCCCTTAGATTCATGCTCGTTTTGTCTAGGGGAATCGGCTAGTTTTAAAATATGATCCGTACTTACCGTTTTCGAGATGCATCTTCTCCGTCGCTTCCGGGTATGGGTCTTCGGGAGCGGGCGTTCCTTCTTGATTGACAGTCTTCAGAGAGGCTTCCGACGGTCGCATCCATCGCGTCACTAGTAGCCGAAAGTCGGTGCGGCTCTATACTGCGCACCGACGTTCGGCTTCTTTCGGAAAATCGTGACGCGATGGATGCAACCGTCGGAAGACTGTCAATCAAAATAGGAACGCCCAGTCCCGCAGCCCATACCCGGAAGCGGTGAAGATGCATCTCGTAAACGGTAAGTACGGATCATATTTTAAAACAACTAGCCGATTCCCCTAGACAAAACGAGCAGGAATCTAAGGGGAACATTTTATGTGCGGGTGAACCCCCGCTTTAAACCTTGCAGTAAGGGGAGGACTTTTCCGAGAATTGGTCTTTAACAGGCCAGTGGAACCTTGCATATCCAATGGAGGCCGAAAAGCGCATGCATGCATTTTCTGCATGACAGATTCTTTATTGCAGAACTAGATCATGCATAACTCATGTACCAAAAAAGTGTGCCCCTGACAACATGGCCCTGCATTGGTTGTGGGGATGCCAATGGACAGTGAAGGATCCTGTACCTAAAACTGCTTTTACCATCCCCTAAATAGAAAGATGCAGTTAACACTTGCAGTACTGGTACAGCTCAATTTTCAAGGGAGTACCTATACTTTTTGCTGGAGTTAGGCTTTAAAGAAACTTCCCTAGTTTGTGGTAGAAGCGGCCATGGCATTACAAAAGCTGTAAAAGTTAAACATTTTGAAGAGAAGATGGGGGTACAAGGCATGTTTCTGTTTAACAATCTCACCTAGGTGAGGATGTTGTCACTGGGTTCTGGGGAGAGAAAATATTGCAAGAATGCAGCTCTTGGATGAGACCCTGAGCTTTTCCCAGAGTGGGGCCTGCCGACCTCACCAGCACTGCACAAAGTGGAGATGTGAGGTTGGCATGTTGTGACATTGTGTCATCGCTTTCAGTGTGAAGTTTTTGGGAGGGGTGGACTACATGATGGGCAGCCCTTACGTTTCATGTTTACACTCAAGGCTTCAAAGTACAGGTTGGTAAGCTGCTTATTGACTTGGGTTACTTGGATACCTCTTCTGCTGAGACAATCATCCCCCTCACCTTTATTACAAACATTTTCAGTGTAGCTTTCATTCTAGGATGGCTTGGAATGCAGTAGTGTTGGTGACTGTCTCCCTTTGTTAGGTGGGGGTGACCCCCCCCCCCCCCCCCTCTAGGTGATTAAAACACGAGTCCGAATTGAATAAATCTTTCAGTTTTAGCAGCTTTTCTGTTATGAGGAAATGGCTGTTTAACCTTATCCTCCCCTATTTCTACATGAGGACCTGTCTTCATTTGTAACCTTCAGGGAAAATCTATGGTCTGTTTTGTAAAGCTACATTGTCTGAATCCATTGAGGGTCCATTTATTTGAAGATTACTGGTGTATTTGGTAGGGCATTTAAATAGGCTGCCTTAAAGCCTAACTCTAGGAATTTCTCTTGCATTGGGGGTCCATTGCCCTTTGCCTATAGGGTATGAGGAATGGAGTGTAATGCGTGCCTTATTTCTCAATCCAACACACTTCCTCCCTAGCCTCTTTTCTAAGACTGGACTGCTTGTGGTTGCACAGTAGGATCAGCAGCTCTTGTATTTGGAGATGGCAAACTACCACACGCTACCCAGAGCTGGGGAGAGCACCGGAATAAAGTGTTCAGGCGTATGGCTCACCCCCCCCCCCCCCCCAGAATTAAGAATTTAACCCTTGGAGCACAGGAGGGACACTGCTGGATTTGGGCTTTGCAATGGGCCCTTGGACAGCTGTGTTGTGCATCTTGCCAAAAACAAACTTATTGCAGGGAATAGCTAAAACTTACTTTTATAGCCCAAGCATCTGAGCAGCAGCTTGTCAATTGCACAAGTAGAACATGAGATTTCTGGTTGTGATTTGTAAACCCAATGCTGTGAGGAATGCTCATAGGTTGCCATATTGCAAGATGGAGACATTTGAGTTTGATGGTTTTGGGGCCCATTCATGTGGTGTAATGGTGTTAAAGCTGTGCTCTGTAATGAAGTATCCTATGACTAGAATGCAATTATGTACAACTTTCCTGGCATATATTGCATCTGGTGCCGAGTTGGTTATGGTTGGAATAGTCACCTCGGGGGTTGCTAGCACTCAATTCCTTTGGCAAACCTCTCATTTCAATGATTGCATGGTGCACTGTGATTGCAAGAGGGAAGATTGAGTCTGCTCCTGCAATCAGGAGTGCCTTGCATTCATCTAGCGCTGATTGCACTGTTGACTGGATGCATGGGACACCTAGTGTGGATTTATTTTTACAGTGCACATGTAACCTATTTTGGCTAGAGATCAGCTGTAAGGAAGCCCAGTGAAGTTATTGGGAATTGTACAACATTTGATGTTTACCCTACACCACTTTTTCACAAGATCTTCCTGTGCGGGATTTCATGTCCTGCACAAGGGCAGGATCAGAGTACTGTCATGGGCCCTCAGGGGCTTCCCCTAGTGATGAGGGGAGCCTGCTAGGGTTACGGCCTGAGGGAGAACAGGAGTCTGTGGCTTCATAGAGTAGGTGAAGTCAATGCCTGCTCTTAAGCTGGCCATACATGATACAGTTTTATTGCTCAATTTCCTTTAGATTTAACCTTCAACTATGTAGTGCAATGGCCTACCTGATTGCATACACATTGAAAGTTTAGGTTTGACCTCCATTATATGGTTTTGGTAAAAAATTCTCATAAATTGTATCATGTATGGCCTTGTGCACAAGTTCCCGCAGGTGACTGGCAGTCCTAGTCTTTTCCTTCATGCGGGAGTTAAAAGGTAACTCCGCCTTCATCAAAGGAAAATTTAGTGCATATAATAGAATGTTAATGTTCTCTTCATTCTGCAGTCAATGTAATTCTGAGTATACATTACAAAATGGAGTGTACTGACCACGCCCCAGAAACATAATTTCCTGCATGTGATTGGCTCACCAATTTTCCCAGAAGTCTGCCTAAGATAAGTCAGATTTTAGGCATTCCCTGCACACTAGATCTCCTCCTAAGAGAATGCATTAAGGTGAAAAAACAGCAGGGTTTACAACCCCTTTAGTGTTTGGTCCCTCTCCATCCTCAAGCTTAGTAGGGAGGCTAAACCCTACAGTGCCAGTGTACATCTAGAGAATTCCTCATTTTCCATGACCAGTGCTACACAAAGCACTTCATTAATTTACTTCACTTTTTCTTTTCTTTTTTCTCTGCCTTCAAGTGATTGTTTTGCTTTGGGGGCTTCACTTGCCTGCCTTTTGGCATGGGCTGGATAAGGGGAAATGTCAAAGGAGGCAGGAAGTTGCTCTGGGGATTTGGGTTCTGGGGGCAATCCAATGCCTCTATGGGTAGTAATCTTAGTCATGTGTAACGGCAATTGGTGGTTTGCAAGACAGGTTGGGAGCTGGCTCAAGATGACCTATGCTGCTTGACATGCAAAGCGGATGCATAGGGAGTAACAGTCATTACAGTGGAACCTTGGATTACGAGCATAATCCGTTCCAGGAGAATGCTTGTAATCCAAAGCACTCGCCTATCAATAGCAAGTTTTCCCATATTTCAATGTAAATGAAAATATTCTTTCTGCATTGACTTCAATGGCATGCAATACTGCATGCGACCAGAGGTGGTGGGTGGTGGAGAGCATTGGAAAGTCCTGAGGAAAGCTCGGCTGACCTCAAAGGCTCAATCACCCGGGAACAGTATTTCCGATCGGCTCAGTGCCTTGCACCTCAGGTCAATGCGATACTACACACCCCATTGGCTTGAGTTCTGCTAGTTTTGCAAGACACTTGCAACCAGACTTGGAATTTTAAAAAAGTTGCTCATCTTTCAAAATGCTTGTTAGCCGCGTTGCTCATAATGCAAGGTTCCGCTGTACTCTGCACATTGTAAATGTCTGCAATGCTTTCATCCTTGTACTTCTACATTTAGGAAGAGTGTTTTGACATGCCTCCCAGCTTGATGCCCTTCTGACACTGTTTGCACTTCTGCTATGGCAGGGATATCCCAACACAATCATAAACTACTTTATTTTTTTATTTTTTTGGCACTTTGTAACGTGTTTATGCTTTGCAAACACATGTGGCTGAAGCAAAATTATACTAAGTTTTATCTGCCCAAAGAAAAATATCCCACTCTTCACAATCGATCCTTATTTAAGTCCTCTGTTATTGGCAGCACCTATTTAAATAACTATTCAAGGATGAAGCGTATGAAGAGGAAAATTGGAACAAATATCTGAATACATTCGGAATTCATTCAGAATTGCCACTACATTCATTGAATTGTATATTAAAGCATTTATTTATCAATTGTGTCAAATATCACACTAGCCTACATCTAGAATACAAAATGTGTTTTGTTACTCGGGCATCAAGCCGATCGATGTAATGAGCAGACTTTTTGCTCGTCGGCTATTAGTGTCTTGTGTGGGGCTCAAGACCATTCCTCTTCCAATGTGGACCAGGAAGGTGTGCAGCACCATGATGGGCCAACATGGCAGCTTCCTTGCCTGATAATAGGTGGGTTTTGCTCTGTTTAACCACTTAAGGACCCCTTCACCCCGATTTACGTCGGCAAAATGGCACGGCTGGGCACATCAATGTACCTGTACGTTGCCCTTTAAGCCCATCCATGGGGTCCAGCGGGTGCGTGCACACGACCCAGTCCGAAGCTCCGTGACCACGGACCTGATCACCACTGGAGTCCTGCGATCGGTCCCCGGAGCTGAAGAACAGGGAGAGCTGTGTAAACGGTTTCCCCAATCTTCACTGTGGCGCCGTGATCGATCATGTTCCCTTATATAGGGAATCACAATCGATGATGTCACACCTACAGTTGGAAACACACATGAGGTCACACATAACCCCATCAGCGCCACCTTGTGGCTAACTCCCAAACTGCAATTGTCATTTTCACAGTAAACAATGCATTTTAAATGCATTGTTTCCTGTGAAAATGACAATGGTCCCAAAAATGTGTCATGGCATACTAGCTCATTATAATTTGCTTACCTGAGCTTTAAGTTCTGTTCTGCAAATATTTTCTAAACCGTGTAGGTTTAGGAGACTTTTCTTGCACCTACACGTAAGCCTTAATCTAGGCTTACCTGTATGAAAGTGGTTGTAAACCCTTACAGACCACTTACCGACTCCAATAAATCCTCAAATGTACTGAAGATGTCAAAGCAAACAAAATGCAGTACTTTTACTTTGCTATGTTACTCCATGTAAGGTTCCTTCAAATGCTACAGGATCTTGGGCCATTCTGACACTGAAAGCTCCCAGCACATCCTGCTGAAGCTGGTCTGTCCTTGGCCTGCCTTCTGTACATTCCTAATGGTTTGGTTTTCTCAGACAGGTTTGGGTTTTGGTGGATATTGGAAGCTGTGGCGAGTACAAGTAGAAAACTCCAGGTGCCTGCACCTATACAGCAGCAGTGTTTGGATGGTAATGAGTTGGATGCAGATTTCCCTGCAGGATTTTTTTTTTTTTTTTCCCTGAACAGGAAATTGTAATGGTCGGAGTTTAAGGTGATAAAGTTGGGAGTGGTTTTGCACAGAACAGCCCAGAGCCTCTTCTCTGGTCCTTCTGCAATCATGGTCCCTCTTTTGCTGAGTGCCCCCACAGCAAGCAGCTTGCTATGGGAGCAGCCAAGCCACAGCTCCATGTGGCCATTCAGACATGGAGCTGCAGCTAGGTCCAGCCCCTCTCCTCATTCAGTTTGACAGTGGGAGCCAATGGTGCCTCGCTGCTTTCTCAACCAATCTAGAGGGTGTCTCATGCAACATCACTGGATCAAGATGGGGCTTGGGTAAGTACTGGATGAGCTGCTGCACACAGGTTTTTATTTTGATGCATTAAGATAAAGTCTGCTTTTACAAACACTTTAAGTACAATTGGGATGTTCTAAAAGTTAAAACCTCAACATTGCATAAAGTGTGGTCTTGGGTGTATTGCATATACTTTTATGTAAACATATATTTTTTTTTTTTTTATTTTTTTTTTCAGGCCTCAGGTGTGACGGTATCCGACCTTGTCATTACAATATTCAATGCTATGAAGCTGCACAAATGTTTAGAAGATAAAAGTAAGCGTATCAAGGCAGTCCTATTTTGCTTAAGTGATGACAAGAAAACAATCATCCCAGAAAACGGCAAGGAGATCTTGGTTGGAGATGTTTCTGAGACTGCTGACCCTTACAAGTGCTTTGTAGAAATGCTACCACCAGATGACTGCCGATACGCCCTCTATGACTGCTGCTATGAGACAAAGGAAAGCAAGAAAGAGGAGCTAATCTTTATATTCTGGTGAGTTCATGTAGCAAAGTTTGTTCTCATAAAACGGGTTTAGTCACATTTCATAACTTTTTGTACTTTGTAAAAGAGGGAGATTTGCTAAGGCTAACAATCTGCTTCTAGCTTTCATTTTTGAAGCATTAAAAATTAGATTTGGATGAGCTGATCAGAACATAGGATAGTTTTGGTTTTTCTCTACAAAGCAGAATATTGTAAAGCCATTATGTGGGCTTTGTCTAGCATTGGTTATACAATGCCATTTAGAACATTGACACATGTGAGTACCACAATATGACTATAGATGCTGTATTCTTATGGTTCTGTACTTTTCGTACTGCACTTGTACAGGCATACAAGTTTCTGTTGCTTCTAATATAGTTGTGCTGGTCGCATGTTTCCTGGAAGTATAGTTCCTCTGGGCAGGTCCCCGGTGTAGTAGGCAGAGTAGGCCCAAGAAGACAACAGATGACCTGCTTCCCAGTGAGCATGATTTGCACTTCCACCTGCCCACTTAAAGCGGTTGTAAACCGCATATATAATTTTTTTTTTTTTTTTTTACCTGCAAGGCAAAATGCATAATCAGCTAGTATGCACCGCATAATAGCCGATTATGAAATACTTGCCTCAAAACGAGGTGAACAACACTAACCTGGTTCACGCCGAGCGAGATGTCATCTTGCTCCGGCGTGTCTTCCGGGTATCGCCGCTCCAGCGCTGCGATTGGCTGGAGCGGCGATGACGTCACTCCCGCGCGTGCGCGCGGGAGATTTAAAATCGGCAAGGTCCCGCGCCTGCCGGATCTTTCGCCGTGGATCCCCCCTGCGCATGCGCCGCCCGCATTGCGAGGGGAATATCTCCTAAACCGTACAGGTTTAGGAGATATTCTTTTTACCTACAGGTAAGCCTTGTTATAGGCTTACCTGTAGGTAAAAGTGAAAAATTAAGGTTTACAACCGCTTTAATTTCTTTTGCATAGAGTAAGGATTGGGAAGGTGCAGATACAATCGTTCCCATTGGTGACATTTCCCTTTCCTACTTCATAGCAGAAAATGGGTCGGGGGGGGGGGGGGGAATCCTGATCAAGCACATTAGTGATAAGATGTAGTGTTTATATATTCCCTCTGTTCTTGCCTGCTCTGTGCAGTAGTTTTGCAAGGCCGCGGCCTCAATTTACGGCCGGCACGATCGCGGCATGCCTGCGCCTGCCGGTAATTGAGGCCGCGGCTTTGCGGCCTTCACAGAAGGAAGCTAAGCCGACAGAAGGCCGCATCAATTACTGTCTGGTAATTGAGGTCGTGGCTTTGCGGCCTTCACAGAAGGAAGCTGAGGCCTGCAGAAAATCTAGGAGTGGCCATTGGCATTACAGGTTACAATACAAGTAGAATAAAACGGCAGTTCTAATGTTTTTTTTTTTTTTTTTTTTACTGCCATCTCCTTCCCTCTAATTAGAACACCCAAACATTATATATTTTTTTTTTATTCTAACACCCTAGATAATAAAATAGCAGTTGTTGCAATACTTTCTGTTACACCGTATGGGGGAAAAAAATTCACTTTTTTTTTTTTTTAATAAAAAAAATAAACATCAGTAAAGTTGGCCCTATTTTTTTATATTGTGAAAGATGTTACGCCGAGTAAATTGATACCCAACATGTCACGCTTCAAAATTGCGTCCGCTCGTAGAATGGCGACAAACTTTTACCCTTTAAAATCTCCATAGGCGACGTTAAAAAATTCTAAAGGTTGCATGTTTTGAGTTGGAGGTCTAGGGCTAGAATTATTGCTCTTGCGCTACCAATCATGGCAATGCCTCACATGTGTGGTTTGAATACCGTTTACATATGCGGGCGCTGCTCACGTATGCATTTGCTTCTGCACACAAGCTTGGCAGGGCGGGGTGTTTTTTGGCTCCTAACTTTTTTAGCTGGCTCCTAGATTCCAAGCAAATTTGTTAAACCCTGATATATGCAATTTGCACAGTTACTATCTTTAAAACAAGATCACAAGCCTTTAACGCTCCAATCACCTAAACTGCCAACGATCAGATTTTCCCTTTCTTCTGCTATCGAATGACCAGATTCTCAGCAAAACGCGTGATTACTATTGACCTCTCAAGTCTTGTAGAACACGAAGGGGGCACACAATATAGAAATGGGTTTTCCCCCAAAGTCATGTATAGTGGGTTTTTGACATTAGTATTTTATACTGTGCTCATTTACCACATTAAGCATTACTTCAGTTATGCAATTGGTGAAACCAAGGAATTGCCTTAGGGTTCCTGTGCTGTTAAAGGTTCACTTTTCATAAAATTGTACACCCCAAATATGGGTTTGACATGTTATGAATGCATCTGCACCTTCCCAATCCCTAGTAGCTGGCAGATTTAGATCCCCCCCCCCCCCCCCCCCCCCCCCCCCCCAACTGGCTGTGCGTGACTCCAGCCGCATCACTCATTCACAGTGCTCTGAATGGTAAACTACAATATCTGGCAGCTGTTGGCTTGTAGTTTTTCAATGAGCTACCACAGTGCTGTAGTTCATTCATCCTGTTGGTGTAAAAGGAAGCTGATACAGGCCTGCAGGAGACCTGCATGGCATCACCTATCTGCTGGTGTAATGGTTTATAGGCTCCTGCAACAAATGCACTTTTTACCTGCAAAATTAATTTTGTTCTAAAAGTGAACTCCTTTAAGCCCTTATCTAGATTGTCAGTTCTAAAACTGGGACCTCTGATTCCTCCTGTTTTGTAACTGTGCTGTCTGCCCTTGTGTTAAGCACTGTGCAAACTGTTGGCACCAGTGGCGGCTGGTGCTCAAAACTTTTGGGGGGGTGCAAACGAAAAAAGAGAACGCAGTTCCTGTGCCATGCCAGAGAACGCAGTCACTGTGCCATGCCAGAGAACGCACTTGCCTTACTCCCACGTCCCTCAATGTCTTCTCCCGCCTTGGTGACGCTTCAGTCAATCAGGTTACCGATAACCAGAATCGGTAAACCTGATTGGCTGAGACGGCTGTCAGCCTTATCCAAGGGACGCACCCCCCGTGCGTTCCGAGGCTAAGACATCCAGGAGCCGAGGGCTGTACTCGGAAAGCCTATCAGAGCAGCTGGCTCTGATAGGCACTTCTGCACAGCCAACCAGCTGCCGTTAAGGTGGCCGGCGCTCAATTTCTGGCCATCTCTGAATAGACCAGTGGCAGCTGGCAACTATAGCATACATTAATGCAATGCATGAATGTATGTTATTAGACTCCGTGGCGGGCGAGATCCAGAGGGGGCGGCGCTCCAGCACCCTCTAAGGACTAACCGCCACTGGTTGGCACTATATAAATCCTGTATAATAAAGTGCAGCACCTGTTGGTGCTGTATAATCGGGGGGGTGGCGGTCGGTTATCCTTTCTCTTGCCTTTTCAAGCATATAAGGATCTGCCTTTCCTTGTAGCTTGGTATAGTCTGTGCATACAGTGGAACCTTGGATTTGTGAGTAATGTTACCAAGCAATATGGCCACTAATTAAAAAAATCCTGACTGAGTCTCGCAGGATTCAAGCCAAAGCGGGTTGCGCCAGAGCTGTTCGCAAATACTCTGTTCCTGAGCCTTTCCCGGTTCAGCAGAGCTGTCTGGTGTTTCCGAGGCTCTCTGGCACCCCCACCTCTGGCCACAAATGGTATTGCATGTCAATGCGGAACAAATTATTTTCATTTGCATTGACTTCTATGGTGAAACTTGCTTTGAATTGCAAGCATTCTCACATTCCGTATTATGCTCGTAATCTGAGGTTCCACTGTACATTGTTTAATGGCAGTAGGTCCCCATGTTGTAGGCTTAACATTTGTCAGCCTGCCTCTTGAGTTCTAATTTGTAAATGTCCCATGGGTCTCCTTCCTTTTTCTAAGTTTAAGTGATGTCCTGCCATTATTTTACTTACAGGTGGCTCTATAAACCCACAAGTCGCAATCTCATTATTGCTTTACACATGCCACATCCAGTCCTCAAAATGTAACAAATTGAGGGTTAACTAGGCTATTTAAGCTTTCATGATTCCAGAGCTTAGTGGGCACAAGTACTATTAATCCCACACATGCTATGGGCCGACTGCACTTGGCTTGTACACATATTGGTGGCGTGCTGCAGGTCTAAAAGCTGATCTTGAGGGCAAAATTTCAAATGGAACTAGAATTCTTAACTCCTAGGGTAAATTTATTTTTTGGTTAGAATAAGGGAGGCTTAAAAGCACTCAAGCTTTGCATCACTTCTCATAGAAAAAAAGTGAAGGAATCTGCAGATTGCGATTATACCTTGGCAAGCCCCAGAACTGTCCGAGTTCCTTTTCTGGGGGCAACCCAAAATTTGGGATTTTATTTTTCTTGCATTCAGTAATGGTAAATGTGACAAATGGTTTCTAACAGATGGATTAGGGTTTTACTGCTGTCTGTGCACCAGTTAATGGGTCCCCCCCCCATCTCTCAAGCTGCATTTTGTAGCATGAAGCTCAAATGCTGGAGGGGAGAAAAATCAATGATTCTCTATGGAGATGGTTGACAGCTCCCCTCAAACACCAGGAGTTTAAAGTGTCTAAAGTGTCCTGCTTTTTACGTTGCCTTTTGACCTGTGCAAAATGCAGCAATCGTGACTTTCAGCCTGAAAACCATATGCTTGGGTGTAAATGCAGCCTCAGGTTTTGTGTTCAGTTAATGTGGCATTAGAATTTTGCCACTCTACATATGTTGCAAGTTGTTGGGCATGGGAAGCGTATATCAGACTCTGAATGGAGTTGAGTCAAAGATTAATGTGTGCATTTTTCAAGTGACAAGTTTTTGTTTAGTCAAACTGTTGGTCCTATTTTTACAGGGCACCTGACTCTGCTCCATTGAAAAGCAAAATGATATATGCCAGTTCTAAAGATGCAATCAAGAAGAAATTAACAGGTAAGAACTATATATATACTATTGGATATGGTGACTGTGCATAACTACTTGGCAACACCATGTATCAAGTTTAATAATCTGACTTTTTGTTCCTAGGCATTAAACATGAATATCAGGTAAACTGCCTTGCTGAAATAAAGGATCGTAGTTGCCTTGCTGAAAGACTTGGCGGTAGCAACATCTCTGTAATCTCTGTGGAAGGATTGCCCTTGTGAAGACCTCATTGCCTCCTCTCCCAGTGTCTGTGCCACTTCATAAAGGGGCTTCCATGTAACCATAATCCCCCGACAGTGTCTCCTGTTCCCAGTCCCTGAAAGCCTTCTTGAAGAGGAGAAAACGTTCATTCTACAGGCAGCCTTCTAGAAGCCATTTACCTGCATACATGAATCCAGTATATTTTTTGAAAGTTATTTAATTTTGATTTACAGAGGTAGCTTTCTTTCTAGACACACTTTCTGTCCCTATTTTCTGTGCTTGTCGAGTTATTTTGCCAAATGCAGCCTGGCGTTTATTCCACATTCCTGTATCTACAAGACAATTTGGCTTTGACCTAGATGACCAAAAAGATTTGGATCAAACTGCTGCCCGTTTGTGGCTGATCATTATAGTTTTACCTTCATGTAGAGATGGCTTCATTGTGCTGTCGTGTAAATTGAGTGCACCTGAATATTCCACTTTTTCAACATTCCTTATTTTATCTGGCATCTGCAAGGTAAATTAGTATTTTTTTTTCTGAATAATGTAACTTAAGACTATAAATTTTTTATTAACTTGTAATCATAGCACACCTGTTTGCCCCTGACCCAGCATTCCATAATTCATTTCTAAAATGGATGGCCACATTTAGTATATTTTGCCAATTTCCCTTAATGATGCTGTGACCCTTATCTGTTTTTGGGGTCTTATGGACGAGTTGTAGACATTCAGGTGGCTGAAGCCTTTCTCTTCACCTCTACAGTCCTTCCCATCAAAATTTCATGTTCATTGCAGTCTCAACTTCCTTTTGTTTTGCGTTACTAATATGGAAGTCATATTGGCAGATAAGCATTAATAAAATAACAAAAGTATGTGTGCTGTTTGGTTGCTTCTTTCTGTTTTTCATAATCTGTCACTTCGAAATAAGGTGTTAAAGTGGTTCTAAAGGAAATGTTAAACTTGCCAATGGTTTTGCACAGAGCAGCCTCAATCCTCCTTGGTACGGGCACTGCTTCCTATAGGGGCATTTGTGCAGGCTTGACGCACAGGGCAGAAGTCAATGTCTCCTGCTGCTGTTTCTAAGCCTGACAGCAGGAAGAGCCAGTGCTCTCATGCTGTGCTAGATTGAGAAAGGGAGTCACTGCTCAGGGTAGGTGTAACTGATTAACCTCTTCACTGAATCCAAAGCCACAGGTGCTGGCAATGCATGTGGTGAAGCAAAAATGAAGGGGAAAGGTCTGGACAGCCGCACTCCAAAGAATGTTCCTTTTATTGTAAATAAAATTCACAGCATACATGCCACTTAATCAGCTATGATTAAGCACTAAGTTTTAGTGTGAAACGCATCAGCTTGTACATGGTTTGCTGTGATATTTTTACAATAAAAGGAACATTCTTTGGAGTGCGGCTGTCCAGACTTTTACCTTTTTTGCATCGGTGCTAGATTGAGATGGGGCTCAGGCAAGTATCTGGGGGGGGGGGGTGTCTAGGAGGGAGGAGCTTCCTGCAGAAGACTTTTTTTATTTGCATATCAAGATTTAAAAAAACATAGAACTACTTCAATGCTGGGCACTTTTACCCCTTTCCTACCCAGGGAAATTTTCAGCTATTAAGTGATTGTAAAAGTTTGTTTATCATGTTGTACTTGCCGCCTGTGCAGTTTTGCACAGATCGGCCCAGATCCTCCCTTTCATGGGTCCCTCTTTTGAGCTCATGCCTCCTAAGCCCACAACTTGCTACAGGGAGCACCAGAGTCAGAGCTCCATGTATCCATTCAGACACAGCAATGCCCCACTTTCTCCTGATTGGCTGACTGATTTTGATTGACTGCTGTGGGAGTTAATGGCACTGCTGTCTCAGCCAATCGGGAGTGTCTGGGATAGCTAAGGCACTTGTGGAAAGCAGAGAAGGGTTTCAGGTAAGCAATTAGTCGGCTGCTGCTACACAGGCATTTTTATCTTGATGCATAGAATGCATTAAAAAGCATTCTGCCTTTACAGCTCCCTTCAGTGCCATTGCACATTAAATGACAACTGCAGTTGTGCAACACTATGCCCAAACTAAATCCTTTTCACACGACTAGAGCTTTCTTTTAATGGGATTTATTCACCACTGGGTTTTTAACTTTTGCTAAAGACCATTTTGAACAAACAGCATTTTTCTAAGCATTTTGAAGCTGCATTTTTCATAAATTTAGCCCAAAATGTATTCGGTTTATACATTTTCAAATATCAGTCTCCTTTCTTGAGGTCCAAAAAATGGCCCCCCGTGACTTTAAAAAAAAAACACCTTGCTGTCTACTTTTCAAAAAAAAAAAAAATTTTTCTTCAAGATTTAGAAAAAAAAATTGGGTCACCCATGCAGTACAGGATCACTGGTCTGGTTATCGGGGACACTGAGCACAAAATATACTTTGTTCAATTTGACACTCTGACCAGAGCAATATAATACCATAGTAATATATGTACCACTCTGGGGTAGTGAGTAGGATTCACACTTTTGCTTATAGTGGTATTCAGAGGGCTCTGCATTCTCTTGGCACATACAATGCTGTTGACCATGTTTGCAGAAGACCGCAAACGGATGCTGCCACATTCATGCACAAACAGTGACAATTACCTTGACCTATAACAACTGTGTGCAATCCTCTCACATAAAATTAATCAAAATGCCATGCCAGCACTTTATGAAGTGCTACTTACTAAGTAACAAACGGTACAGGATATTTTGTGTAAAAACAATTCCATAAAATTCATGTGTGACTCTTCAATTCTGTTCAGTAAGTGTAAATGCCTTCATACTAAAGCATTGTTTCCTAAGCAGGGGGCTCTGTCCCAATCTATCATTCACAAGCAGGTGAATGGTACTTGCATCCCCACATAGCGGCAGAGGAAAAAATTACTAACCTGCACTGATCCCTGCTGACCCACTGCCTTCATTCCAGGTGCCTGTATGTGACATTACTCAGGAGGGACAAAAGGAAGGCAAGGCGGCTGTGTAGAGGGTACAATCCAGCATCTTCTCTGCATGAGTAAAACTGTTACAGATATCTCAGTATTGTGCTCTCCAGGGTCCCCCGTACACTGCTTCTTAAGTTTGCCCCAGGATTTAGCATCTACCAAAAAAGAAAGCACAAGTTTCACATTAAAGCAGAGCTTCTGACCAAAAGTTAAACCTTTGCTTTACTGACTCCTCCCTATTTTAGGAGGGAGGTGGAACAGGTACCCGTCCCCACTTATGGGAGACTGTGCTGTCCCTCGAAGTTCAGCCTCTGGGCCATTTAGAAAAATGTAGCATGCTTTGTGCATGCACAGTAAGGAACCAGCCGTGAACCTGAAATGCTTTTACTACTGGTTCCCTTACTATAAAAAAAAATGGGGGTGTCTCCAAGTAGTGATTTTATTAAAGAAAACATGCAATTAAAATGCACCCCCCCCCCCTAGATCAGTGATTGCTACAGTGTAGTTGAGCATCATGGGGAAATGTAGCTGCAAAACATCTGGGGTGCCAAGGTTTGCCATCATTGCCCTAGATGTTAGCTCAAGGCTTATCATAGACCATATCAATGTGAGGCTGCGGAGCTCAGCAGGCATGTTGCTGGTTAAAGCAGGCTTCTTGAAGAAAGTGCAGTTGTCAGGCTTCAGCCATCAAACAGTTACCCAATACCACTTCCATGCAAGAGTGACATGTCATTTATGGTCTGCCTTCTAGGAGATGCACACATGTCCCAGAAGACAGCGGGACCATTAAACTGTAGTGCAACTCACACATGCGTAGTAGGAAACGGGCTGTGAAGCCGCAAGACTTTCCTTCCTGTTTTCCTTGGTAAGGATGCCGGCACCTGAAGCTGGTGGGTGTGTCTGCTTCAGGTGCCAACATCGTGGACTCCCTGGACAGGTAAGTGTCCTTTTATTAAAAGTCAATAAGGAAACGTCAACCCCTTTGGGAACAGGACTTTAACGGTGACATGAATGCCAATAAGTTTAAAGGTATAGATTTTATTGCAGAAAAAAAATGTAAACATGTCTGCATATACAGATGTCAATATGAATCTGTGTATGATATATAGATGCTTGGTGAGCCTGATATACTCAAGGCATATCTGGCTTTAAATGCCTTTCTCCAGGGGCAATTGCAAGGAGAGCTGTATTTGTACAGTAATTCACATAGCATTTTGTATGTTCTTGCACTTGAATAATAAAAATAGCAGCGGGTCAGTGGTCACATGGCAAGATGAAAAGATAGTTGTCCCCAGAATGTCAGATACCCCCTTCAGAAGGCCACAGATATGAGACAATCCAGATGATCTAACCTGGAATACTGTTTGATCCTAGGCTTGATGAAGTTTTATCCTTGGCCTGAATAAATCAACTTTTGATCTCTGAAAAAACAAACAAAAAACTTTTAAAGGGCTTTTCCCTGTTATCCACAATCTACCAATGGGTAAGATGTCACGGATCTTGTATGAAGTCAGCAGCTACAGTATTTAGCTGCTGACTTTTTTTTTTAACTACAGGCTGGAACTTCTCTTTAAGGGCTGCGGCACGATGATATGCGGCATGGCTGGGCATAAGCGCGTACAGGTATCTTGCCTTTAAGAGACACGTACGCGACACGGTCCTGAGCTCGGTGACTGTGGACCCGATCGACGCTGGTGTCCCACGATCGGGTCACAGAGCTGAAGAACAGGGAGTGCGCGCACACCTGCCAGCCATCATTTAACCACTTAACGACCGCCGCATGTACATATACGTCCACAGAATGGCAAGTACAGGCAGCTGGGCGTACCCGTACATCCCTGCCTGGTCGAGGGTCCGATCGGGACCCCCCACCCCGGTACATGCGGCCGTCGGAAATCGTCTGGGAGCGATCCGTGATGAGGGGGCGGCTATTCGTTCCTAGCCACCCTCTTGCGATCGCTCCCCGGAGCTGAAGAACGGGGAGAGCCGTATGTAAACACGGCTTCCCCGTGCTTCACTGTGGCGGCTGCATCGAATGTGTCATCCCTTTTATAAGGAGACACAATCGATGACGTCAGACCTACAGCCACACCCCCTACAGTTGTAAACACACACTAGGTTTAACATAACTCCTTCAGCGCCCCCTGTGGTTAACTCCCAAACTACAACTGTCATTTTCACAATAAACAATGCAATTTAAATGCATTTTTTGCTGTGAAAATGACTGGTCCCAAAAATGTGTCAGAAGTGTCCGCCATAATGTCACAGTCACGAAAAAAACCGCTGATTGCCGCCATTGGTAGTAAAAAAAAAAAAAAATTTAATAAAAATGCAATAAAACTATCTCCTATTTTGTAAACACTATAAATTTTGCGCAAACCAACCGATAAACGCTTATTTCGTTTTTTTTTTTTACCAAAAATATGTAGAAGAATACGTATTAGCCTAAACTGAGGGAAAAATGTTTTTTTATATATTTTTGGGGGATATTTATTATAGAAAAAAAGTCAAAAATATTGCATTTTTTTTCAAAACTGTGGCTCTATTTTTGTTTATAGCGCAACAAAATAAAAACGGCAGGTGATCAAATACCACCAAAAGAAAGCTCTATTTGGGGGGAAAAAAGGACGTCAACTTTGTTTGGGAGCCACGTCGCACGACCGCGCAATTGTCTGTTAAAGTGCCGAATCGCAAAACCTGGCCTGGTCTTTTAGCTGCATTTTGGTCCGGGGGTTAAGTGCTTAAAATGTCTGATTAACCCCCAAATAAAGATCAGCTGTTCTAGTAAGTCCTTCCTGACATTTTCTTAGTCACATCCTACAGCAAAAGCCATGGTCTGCAGAGAGCGTCCATAGCATGAGGCTGGGTTCACACTGGTGCGACAAATGTTTTGACATTGGAAGCGCATGATGTGTGAAAATCAATGTTTCCCTATGGAAGCCATCATAACTGGTCCGACTTTGAAAATGCTAGCTGCACTACTTTGATCCTACTTCAGCCCATTGAATATCACTGAAGTCGGATCACCGTCTTCCATGATCCAACTTTGGCATACGACTTGTGCCCTGATGATATTGAGGGGGAACTCCATGCCAAATATAAAAAAAAAAATGGCATGGGTTCCCCCTCGAAGAGCATACCAGGCCCTTCAGTCTAGTATGGATATTAAGGGGAACTCCCTACGGCGTGGGGATCCCCGCAAAATCCATACCAGACCCTTATCCGAGCACGCACGCAGGCCGGTCAGGAAAGGGGATGGGGACGAGCGAGCACCCCCTACCTTCTGAACCGTACCAGGCCGCATTCCCTTAACATGGGAGGGGTGGGTGCTTTGGGGGCACCTTGTCCCCATGTTGATTAGGACAAGGGCCCCTTCCCGACAACCCTTGCTGTTGGTTGTCTGCGGGCGGGGGGTTTATCGGAATCTGGGGGCCCCCCCACCCTATGTGAATGAGTATGGGGTACGTTGTACCCATTCACCTGAAAAAAAAAGTGCCAAAAATAAAACACTACAGTTTTTAAAGTAATTTATTAGGCAGCTCCGGGGATCTCTTCTGACTACGGGGGTCTCTCCGGCCTCTTCAGTTCTTCTCCCACTGTCTTCTGCTCTTTTGCTAGCTCTTGCCCGGTCTTCTCCGTTGTCCTCTTCTTCCGATGTTGACTCGACGCTCTCTCCCACTGTAATGCCGTGTGTGCGGTGCGCAGCGACCTATATTGGCACGG
The DNA here is from genome assembly GCF_905171775.1 of Rana temporaria. Lineage (NCBI taxonomy): Eukaryota > Metazoa > Chordata > Amphibia > Anura > Ranidae > Rana > Rana temporaria. Next base: position 116,425,890 of record NC_053499.1, on the reverse strand, counting down.
TACGGGGTCACCAAATGATGTCATTTGGAGATCCCCACCCTTTATGACATCACCGCCCGGGGGGATGATAGGACAGTGACGTCATAAAGTCAGAAGAGACCGCTGAAGCTGCCTAATAAATTACTTTAAAAACCTGTGTAGTGTGTTTTATCTTTGACACTTTTTTTTGTCAGGTGAATGGGTAGGGGTACGATGTACCCCATACTTATTCACATAGGGTGGCGGGCCCCTTATTAAAGAGGGCTCCCAGATTTCGATAAGCCCCCCGCCCGCAGACTCCAACAGCCAGGGTTGTGGGGAAAAGGCACCTGTCCTCATCAACATGGGGACAAGGTGCTTTGGGGTGGGGCCCCAAAGCACCCAACCCCATGTTAAGGGCATGCAGCCTGGTACGGTTCAGGAGGTCGCTCGCTCGCTCGTTCCCACCCCTTTTCCTGACCGGCTGGGCTGCGTGCTCGGATAAGGGTCTGGTATGGATTTCGGCGGTGGGGTTCCCCTTAAAATACATACCAGTCCGAAGGGCCTGGTATGCTCTTGGCGTGGAGTTCCCCCTTAAGATTCATACCAAACACAGTGTCTGGTATTGTCAAGGATCGAAGTCGGATACCTGTTCATTCAAGTCGCAGGGCAAAGTTGGATCCAAAGTAGTACGACTGCCGTGTGGTACTAGTGTGAACCCAGCCTCAGAGGGATTTCATTGGTAAAAGGTATTCAAGCCTCGTACACACGATCGGTTTACTCGGCAAGAACCAGCAAGAAAACTGCTGGCAGAGCTTTCTTGCCGAGTATACCGTGCATGTGTATGAAGCTTTCAGGTTTCTCATCAAGAAAACTGCCTAAATTCTAGACGAGAAAAATAGAGAACATGTTCTCTATTTTCTCGCCGTTATTCTCGGCAGTGTTTTCCTGCCAAGAAACCCGAGAGTTTGTATACTTACCCATCGCCGTGGAAACCTGCACATGCTTGAAATGACTTCAACGCATTCGCGGTAGCTTCCTAGGCATAGGTAGGGTGCAGTCGGATGGCGGCGACGACATTGAATGTGACCAGCGCATGCTAGTCGTACGCGATAACGTCACCGCGTTCTTGGCTTTCAAAAGAACTGTGGTTCTATTGAAAGGAGTGTCTGTACATTCGGGCGGCAAGAGATTCTTGCCAAGAATCTCGTCAGGAAAAAGTTTTTTTTCTGACGAGATTCTGGCCCGTGTGTACAGGGCTTCAGTCAGGAGAAGGGTACAAAAGAACTTCCAAGGCATTAGATATACTATGGAACACAGTGAAGACAGTCATCAAGTGGAGAAAATATGGCACAACAGTAACATTACCAAGAACTGTCTGTCCCTCCAAAATTGATGTAAAGACAAGAATAAAAACTGGTCAGGGAGGCTGCCAAGTGGCCTACAGCAAAAATAAAGGAGCTGCAGGAATATATGACAAGTACTGAAACCAAGGTTGAACATTTTGGCCATAATTCCAAGATATGTTTGGTGCAAAAACAACACTGCACATCACCAAAAGAAGACACAGATGGGACAAGCACAATTTTCGTTTAGTCAGTACAGTTGTCGTTCAAAAATACAATACACTACAATTACTTCACTTCCGAATTTTTATTCTGTCGTACGAGAATTTTCGTAACTTTAGTAAACTCTTCATTCTCATATGAGACGAGCATGCAAAAAAACACAGATGATCATTTGTCTGAAAATCTCTTGTGTGTATGTATAAGGCATTAGTGTAGTTTTTTTATGTCAGGCAGTGGTTTTTGTAGGATTAAATACAAAAATAATAAGTGTGCATCCAAACAAATCCCAAATAGTACATAAATGTGTAAAAAATTGTCCGGTAAATCAATATAGAAAAAAATCAGAAATAACACGTCATGAAACAGTAAGTCCATCAAACGAATAACTGTAATAAAGATTCCAGTCTCCCACCGAAGTGAACATTTCTTGAAAAAAATAGATGTGAACACCCTATGCCCTCCACCACAAATATACAAGAGATATAACAGAGATCAATGACGCTTGTTGTTAAGAAATGATTTCAGGTATTCAGCGATAGTCCACATCTGACCAACAACCATTGTAGCTAAAGATGGCTACTACAGAGCAGTAGGTAAATGATGTGGCGCTTACTCAATAAAGATCAATATATAGTGAATTAACTTCCAAAGTGCTAATGCAATAATATGCAATCCAATGCTAAATAAGTGCAAATAACATTCAATAGATGATGTAAATTCAAAAAGAAATAAAAAAGACACAAAAACATTCATAAACGTTCATAAAGTGCTTGTGCGGAAAAACTCAGTGCAAAAAAATAGTTCATAAAGTGATGTAATTTCACCATCCGTAGTGTGAAAAAAATCAGTTCTGTAAAGTGATAAACTTTCACCATGTGTGACAGTGGTGTGCCCCAGCCTCTCACCTCAAGTAAAGACCTCTACAGGTCTAGTCGCGCTTCTATTATAGATGTCTTAGATATCCAAAGTAGCAAACTCTTTTTGCTTGGAGCGTCCAACCAGATCAGACAAATCTCAATGTGGGAAAGAAAACTCCACTAGACGCGTTATTCTCCTCAATATCCTCCACTCCTCTGCTGCCACTTCCATCAATGTCTCTTCTCTACTTCCTACAGAGGAGTGGAGAATATTGAGGAGAATAACACGTCCAGTGGAGTTTTCTTTCCCACATTGAGATTTGTACAATCTTGTTGAACGCTCCAAGGAAAAGGAGTTTGCTCATTTGGATATCTAAGGCCGCGGTCGGTCAAAACCGATGGAAACGGACTGAAGGACCGTTTCATCGGTCCAAACCGATGGTGTGTGGGCCCCATCGGTCAGTTATGCTTCGGTCAAAAATTTTAGAACTTGCTTTAAAATTGAACCGATGGACGCCTAACCGATAGGTCAAAACCGACAGTTAGTATGCAAAAGCATCGGTTAAAAACCCGCGCATGCTCAGAATCAAGTCGACGCATGCTTGGAAGCATTGAACTTAATTTTTCTCAGCACGTCGTCATGTTTTACGTCACCGTGTTGGACTCGATCGTTTTTTTAACTGATGGTGTGTAGGCACATCAGACCATCAGTCAGCTTCATCGGTTAACCGATGAGAACGGTCCGAAGGACTGTTCCCATCGGATGGACTGATCGTGTGTATGCGGCCTCAGACATCTATAATAGAAGCGCAACTAGACCTGTAGGGGTCTTTACTTGAGGTAAGAGGCTGTAAGAGGCTGTCACAGATGGTGAAAGTTCATCACTTTAAAGAACTGATTTTTTTGTACTAAGGATGACGAAATTACATTGCTTTACTAACTTTTTTCCTGCACAAGCACTTTATGAACGTTTTTGTGATTTTTTTATTTTTTGTTTCTTTTTGGATTTACATCATCTATTGAATATTATTTACACTTAACATTGGATTGCATATTATTGCATTAGCACTTTGGAAGTTGATTCACTATATATTGAGTAAGCGCCCCATCATTTACTTACCTATATAATGTCACAATGTAGGAACACTTATTCATGTTGGCAGCCACTCATTGAACCTTACTCATTTGGTTTGCGCATTAGTATACCCTCACTTTATACTACAGAGTAGTATCTTAGTCAGTGGTCATGAAGTTATGGCTGTTTAGGTGTTTAATTCACGCTCATCTATGATACTTGCAGGAGTTCTCATTTATGGAATATGAGGACAGGCAGGCCCCCCCACACAAATGTATTTCATTTGTTTTGTTATTATGTATTCAGATGAGTGGTCAGTGCAACTCTACACATACTTTTTACACTAAGAGCAATTTATTTATTTTATTTGTAGGATTATCAAATGAAAATGTGTGTGTGTGGGGCTCTGAGTTTTTGGGTTTAAATAAGCTTTAATTTGATTAAAAAAAAAAACAGATGCAAAAACAAGCATTTAATGTGAAAGTCCCATCAAAGTGACTTTAGGGTAAATACTGCAGTGATAATAAAAAAATAAGTGCTCAATAGTAATACACTTTCCCTGTAACATAGTTATGCTTTTTTTTAATAACTTCAGGGCTTTCTTGTCTAATCTCATGTCATTAAAAGAGAATTGGTTGCTTCTTTTCTTATTCAGACAGGATAGGCAACTGGTAATCTACCATAGACATGTAATTTTCGCTCTTGTAAAGTTTTTGGTTATTATAATGTCCATGACCTACCAGTTTAATTGAAATGATACCAAAGCTCGGTTATGTCTATGCAGAGCAAAATTGCTGCTTTCAAATAAAATGACTACTGTGTAGCAAGGGGCTAACATCGTCCTGTAGTGTGCCAGACATTTTTTTGGAGGTACGCTGGATTAGGGTACTGTTGGGATGCTCATTTTGGATATGATGGAGGTGCGATTCCTGGCTGTCTGCTGTATATCCACAGTCCTCACAAACATAGAGTTTGTTCCTACGTTCCTTATAGGCATAATTCTGTTGCACGCCATGTATTTTTTTCAAGTGTGACTCCAGTGAGCATCGCTGAGTGAAAGCTTTGTCGCACAAGTGGCATTTGTATGGCCGAACACCTACAGAAAAGAAAATTGGTATTAAGGATTTTAGTCTGTATAAACAGAGGAAAGAAAATCGCATCATCTATGACCGGCTTAAGGGACAGTCCACTGTTTGGAATAAAAGCAAACCAAAGTCTTTATAAAACAACGTTTGCGACAATAAAGGGCTGTACACACAACTGGTTTCCCAGCAGGAAAACTGCCAGGAGAGCATTTGGCCGGGAATCCCAGCCGTGTGTATGCTCCCTAGCAGTTTTTCCGCCAGAAAAACAGCCGGGAATCCCGACGAGAAAATAGAGAACCTGCTCTCTGTTTTCCCGTCGGGTTTCCCGGCAGAGTATTTCCTGACGAGAAAACCGGTAGTCTGTATGCTTACCTGCAGGATAGAAAAACTGTGCATGCTCGATAACACTTCGACACATGCACGGTAGCATACAACGATGGTGTGGAGTGTAGCAAGATGATGGTGACGGAATCCAATGTGACGAGACACCGGCTCGTCGTAGTCGATGACGTCACGGCGTTCTTTGTGTGGCCGTGTGTATACATGGCTTTTCAGGGCAGGCCTGCCAGGAATCTCGTTGGGAAAACCAAAGTTTTTTTCCCGACGGGATTCCCGGTCGTCTATACAGGGCTTTATTGTATTTAATTTAATACGAAGTATAAATCAATTAATAAAACATTGAGGGAGAATTGTGACATCTTGAAAAATTATCCCAAGATTAAAAAAATGTATTACCCTAAAGATCAGCTATTATTTATAGAAAATCTAGATTAATATATTAGCTCCCAGTCATTTGCAGGAAGGGAAAAAAATACTAAATGGTATACACAGCTTAAATGTTTTATTTTTTTTGCACATAAATATATTTTTCACACAAGAGAAATGTCTGATCTGTAGGTTCATAACTCAAACTAGGCTTTTTGATTCAACAGGAAGAGAACATACCATAAAGAAATGTAATACTTGCTCCACCCCTTTGTGATTTATGAGTAGTGATGAGCGAACCAAATAAATACGGTTTGCTCGATGTTCACTGAACACTTTAACAAATTCGCAAACTACAAATATAACGATTGAAACCCATTGAATTCTTTGAAACCTGAATCTTGTAGTTTTTTTCTCACCTTTTTCAAGACAAGTTTGCAAGCTTTTGCTAAAAAAAAGGATATACCTTTCTGGGCACTGCCATAGGGACAGGTTTTTTTATTTAGGCATAAAGGGCAACAACAAATTTACAAAATTATTTTAAATAACCATGATCGGGGGAGGCCTTACCTACACATGAAGTGACACACCTATAGGATGGCCACTAAATAAGAGTTCTGTTTGTCCAGGATCCCAGATCACAAGTGGCATCATTGACCCAACATGTGACAAGAGTCTGGTGGCAGAGAATTGGTCATCGTCTGTGTGTGTGTCTGTGGGTCAACAGGGCATCATTCATCGTGATTCACGGTGGATTTACATCGCTGGCGACATGATTGATGTTAGATTAACATTGTGGGACTTTTTTTTTGTTCTACAGTGTGTTTATATGCTTTGAATTTTTTTTGGTGAAATAACAAGGAGTACCTCTTATGCCCCGTACACACAATTGGAAATTCCGCCAGCAAAAGTCCGATGTGAGCTTTTGAACGGAAATTCCGACGTGTGTATACTCCATCAGACTTTTGCTTTCGGAATTTCCACCAACAAAAGATTGAGAGCTGGTTCTCCAATTTTTTCAAAAATCCGATCGTCTGTAGCAATTCCGACACGCAAAATTTTGACGCATGTTTGGAAACAATTTGACGCATGCTCGGAAGCATTGAACTTCATTTTCTTGGCTCGTCGTAGTGTTGTACGTCACTGCGCTCTTGACGATCGAAAGTTCAGAGAACTTTTGTGTGACCGTGTGTATGCAAGCCAAGCTTGAGCCGAATTCCGTCGGAAAAACCATCCATGTTTTTTCCGACGGAAAATCCGATTGTGTGTATGCGGCATTACTCATTCTTATAGAGGAGGGAGAGCAGATATCTGGGGAGCCCCTTATCTTAAAGAGGATTCCAGATTCAGATAAGTTTTCCTGATCCCTTCCCATAGATGCCCATATCCATAGGCAGGGATGTGGGGATGAAGCCCCTGTCCTCATAAACATGGAGATAAGGTTTTTTTGCCAGGGAGGGAAACTTATTTTTTGGGATTTTTTTGTGTGATGTGCCTCCTAAAAATCCATACCAGACACCTACCTAGTATAAGGATCTGTTTATGACCCCACGTCATTTCATTTTTCCTCTGCAAGACCATAGCGCTTATTATGGTTCAGGAGGGCTGGGGGATGGATGCTCGATGACTCCTCCTTTTCTGGCCACCCAGTCTGGATCCCCTTAAAAATCTAAACCAAAGCCACTATCTAAGATAAGAGACTAGTATGAATTTGGTATACAAGCCCATAAGAGCTCCATGTGTATGACATATATGGAAATAGATATAACATTTTAACATTTTGATAATATACTCCTCCTGAGTTACTACATTCTATTTACCCTACTAATGATAACTCATGTTGGCGATGCAATGCCACGGTGGGGTCTCTGTTTCACATCCTGTGGACCTGCCCAGTCATCAAGTCTTTTTGGATGAAAGTTAATTCTTTGCTTTACAGACTAGCTGAAGCTACACATTCTTTGGTACCTCTGACACATCTTTTTGGCCTTCCTATGTGAGCTGTGGACAAAAAACTAAAAAAAATTGATGACTCATATCCTTATGGCAGCTAGATGCCTGATCACTGTCAGGTGGAAACAGACGTCCCCAGGCACTACTTAGGTTTTATTGCATCGCATTAAAGAGGTGAGACATATGGAGCATCTTACGACTAGACTTCGAAGTACACTGCCCAAGTTTTATGCTCTATGGAATATTTGGGATACTGTATATTACGAAATGATTAATGTTGGCATCCGGGATAGGAACACACTGAGTTGAGTGGCTTCTTTCTCTTCTTTTTCCTCCTTTTCGTCTGCATTCTCTGTTTTATTCATTCATTTTTATTACTATATGTTTTTCTATTTTGTTCTACCAATTATGATGTTGCTGTTTAACCCTTTTATCTCCATGTGTCACTTTCTAAGGACATTGCATAATTCAACAGTTTACTGTCTGATTACATTAAAGCGGGAGTTCACCCGAAAAACAATTTTTAACATTAGATTGAGGCTCATTTTGTCAAGGGGAATCGGGTGGTTTTTTTTAAATCGAAGCAGTACTTACCGTTTTAGAGATCGATCTTCTCCGCCGCTTCCGGGTATGGTCTTCGGGACTGGGTGTTCCTATTTGATTGACAGGCTTCCGACGGTCGCATACATCGCGTCACGAGTAGTCGAACGACATTCGGCTACTTTCGTAAAATCTGAAAATCGTGACGCGCTGTATGCGACCGTCGGAAGCCTGTCGGAAGCCTGTCAATCAAATAGGAACGCCCAGTCCCGCAGCCCATAACCGGAAACGGCGGAGAAGATCGCTCTCTAAAACGGTAAGTACTGCTTCGATTTAAAAAAAAAAACACCCGATTCCCCTTGACAAAATGAGCATCAATCTAATGTTACAAATTTAGTTTTTGGGTGACCCTCCACTTTAATATCTTTTTGCTCTGCTGTCCTATGGCTTGTGTTTTCTAATCTCTTTTATATGGATTTTGGGATTCTTAAAATGCTCACAGGACACTGTACGCATATTTGTTGTGCCATTGGTTAATTCTGTACTGTAGCTGTCCTTTCGTTATATCTCTCATTTTTTGTAACTTTGTATACTGAAAAAAACAAGGGCCCGGATTCACATACATTGGCGCATATTTATGCCGGCGTAGCGTATCGAATATACGCTACGCCGACACAGCGCACAGAGGCAAGCAGAGTATTCACAAAGCACTCGCCCCCAAATCTACGCTGGGTTTCCTCGGCGTAAGCCAGTGTAGGTGGAAGTGGGTGTGAGCAATGCTAATGAGGCATGACCCCATGTAAATGATGGACTTAGCGTCATAAAGATACCAATAACGTACAGCGCATGAGCCGTCCTGTGGACGCATCCCAGTGCGCATGCTCAGAATCACGTCGAAACAACTGCCTAAGATACGTCGAATCACTGCCTACGACGTGAACGTAACCTACGCCTAGCCCTATTAACGTAAACAACGTAAAATACGACGGCTGTGTTCCCTGGTCCATACCTTTAAGATGGACACCATAGCCCTACTTACTGTAGCAATCAGAGTGCCCGGTTTCAAGTAAAGATTAATCCTATTATGCATGCCAATGGCCACAAGCAGCAAAGGTGATTACCAACATCACCCATTTGAGGTACAACAATTTATTTTTTAACTTCTTAACCACTTAAAGGGTCACTAAAGGAATTTTTTTTTTTAGCTGAAATGACTGTTTACAGGGCATAGAGACATAATAGTTAACTGATTCCTTTTAAAAATGATTAAAAAATAGATAAAAAAACAATCATATAATGTGCCTGCAGTGTAGTTTCGTTTTTGTTGTTGTTTCCTGGTTCTCTGATGTACAGAGAGCCACTAGAGGGCAGTCAGCCAATAGAGAGCAGTGATACTTTGTCTAAAACTCCTCAGCACCAATCCAGTTTCGTTTTACACACAATAATCACATTAGTGACCACCGTGAGAAATCTCCCAGCACTGTGGTTATCAGGAACAGGCAACCAGGAAGTGTCCAGAACAGAGAGGATTTACAGCAACATGAAAGCAAAAACGAGCAATGAGGACATGAAACCAGGACTGCAGTAAGGTAAAGGAAGCTATTTAGCTAAAAAAAAAAATTCCTTTAGTGACCCTTTAAGCCTCGGACCATTTTGCTGGTCAATGACCGGGCCTTTTTTTTGCGATTAGGCACTGCACCGCTTTATCTGACAATTGCGCGGTCGTGCGACGTGGATCCCAAACAAAATTTACGTCCTTTTTTCCTCACAAATGGAGCTTTATTTTGGTGGTTTTTGATCAACTCTGCGGTTTTTATTTTTTGCGCTATAAACAAAAATAGAGCGACAATTTTGAATAAAATGCAATATTTTTTACTTTTTGCTATAATAAATATCCCCAAAAAATAAATAAGAAAACATTTTTTTTCCTCGGTTTAGGCCGATACGTATTCTTCTACATATTTGTGGTTAAAAAAATTGCAATAAGCGTTTATTAAACGGTTTGCGCAAAAGTTATAGCGTCTACAAATAAGGGGATAGTTTTATGGGATTTTTATTAATAATTTTATTTTTTTACTAGTAATGGCGGCAATCAGCGATTTTTATCGGAACTGCGGCATTATGGCAGACACATCCTACACTTTTGACACATTTTTGGGACCATTGTAATTTTTACAGCGATCAGTGCTATACTCACTGATTACTGTGAAAATTACACTGGCAGTGGAGGGGTTAACCACTAGGTGGTGCTGAAGAGGTTAAGTGTGCCTAGGGACGTGTTCTAACTGTAGGGGGGATGGGCTTACTGTGACACGACAGTGATCACAGCTTCTGATTACAGGAAGCTGTGTACACTGTCCTGTCACAAGGAAGACTGGGGAAATTCTTGTTTACATAAGCATTTCCCCCTTCTTCCTCACCGTGACACGATCGTGGGTATGTCTATGGACATTGAGTCTGCGGGACCCATGGTCGGAGTCACGGAGCTCCCGGCGGGCATGCGCGCACGCCCACAATGCCGGCTTCTTAAAGGGGACGTATATATATACGTCCTTCTGCCTGTCCGTGCCATGCTGTTGACGTATATAGTCGTGCGCAAGCAGTTAACAGCAGTTATAATCAGCAAGCAGTTAACATTACGTAAGCTCTGCACTCTGCAATGTCAGTGCATTTTTTTTTTCCTTTTAGTTGAACACTCTACCCATCCTTGGTAACACCATACTTTACATATTGCCACTGTTATTCCATTATTTAAAGGAGATCCATGTACACTTTCATTTTATAACATCAGAATTGTAATAGCAATACAACTATAGTTATTTTTGACAATCCAATTTAAGATTGCTTAAAAAACTATTTTCGTGATGTGAGCACTGCCTGTTTGCTGGGCATCTATTTCCTGGATTCCTTGCATATTTGCAACTTCTCCTCTGCTGTTTCTAAGGACTACATATCCCATGATACAGTGCGGCCTGCAAACAGTGAAACGCCTGCTCTCAGCATCTCTATAGTTCATCTCCCCCTCCGGCCACCGGTAACGGCATGGAGACTGCAGAAACGGCACATAGGTGCTTCAGTTTTCCCCAGTGCGCATGTGCCGATGACATCGGCACATGCAGGGGACGGGATATTTCCTAAACCGTGCAGGTTTAGGAGATATCCTCATTAACTACAGGCATGAGCTTCCGCTCATAGGGTTAAGGGAGGGCGAGTGACCCCCCCTGGAATCAGCAAGGGTCTGCCATGCTCGCATCTGTAGCTGTGCTGACTCTCTCTGTGTTTGTGCAGTCGGCTCCACAGCTGTTGCAAGATCAGTGTCACGGAGCTTACAGAGCTCTTTACTGCCACCTCTGGCCGCTTCCTGTATGTGCGTCCTCGTGTTTGCTTTGCTGCCTGTAATGTATTTTCAAAGGGACACGTGGAAACAGGACTTGGGAGAATGAAGACCACGTGACCTTACAAGTGGGGGCTGTGAGTACAAGTGGAGGAGGCTGTTTGTGTACAGGGGGGCTGACATATATAAAGATGAGGGGGGCAGCTGAGTGCATACAGGTATGATCAGTGAAGGGGGGGGTGCCAGATATAGGAAAGATCATATCATCTGTCCTGTATACAGCTATATACACCCATCTTCCTTCCTGTATTCCTCCATCATCACTGACTGCAGATATACATCATCTGTCCTGTATATAGAGCTGTATATACCCACCTTCCTTCTTCTATATACCAATACCATCCACCCCTTCTATATACACATACTGTACACCCTCTGTATTGTACATTAGATCAGCACAGTGAGGCTGCATATCATGGGCATTGCCTGCGCTTTATGGGATAATGACTAAGCCCCTCCCCTTCATGACATTGTCAAAGAAGCGGAGCATAGGTGACCGTAAAATGATGCCCCCCCTGGAAAAAGTTCTGCGGACGCCCATGACTACAGGTAAGCCTTAATATAGGCTTACTTGTAGCATAAGGTTGTAAACAGGGTTTACAACCACTTTAAATGTAGGTTAGCTGTGCTTTCCCATATAGATCTATTATATCCTGTGATTTTGAACACATCTAACCCTCACCAAACCCGCAGGTACGTTGCGCAAAACCGCACAGCTTCAGTGTGAAAGCAACCTAAAACACCAATTATTTTTGTTTGTTTGTATTTTTGAAATCTACCCTCAGCCCCTCCACCACTTTTGCCTATGCAAGAATGATATGTGCTTGTCCAGCAGCCTCCTGGGATATCCCTGTCACATATCTCATGATGAGGCAGTAGGTTCAGGAAATACAAAGTGTTTGGAAGGTGGATCTGATCATCTCATCGGTGGCCAGCTGCAGGAACCCAGCAGAGATAGCCAGGCTCTTAATGATATCAGAGAAGAAGATGGCGGCACGGAACTCAGCATGTGGCAGCAATGCAGCAGATTGCAGCAGGACAATGCTGGATTCGCTAGGAAGATGGGTATGTGAATCGAGGACAATGCTGCATAACAGGTAAGGTTTTTAAAGCGTTTTAGAAGTGTATTACAAGCGTTTTACAGCTTTAGGCATTTTTGTTTAGCCAATAGAAAGCACTAGGGGGCGAAGCGGGAGAGGAAATTAGAGGTGGAGAGCTGCTATTTGAGCGTTTTACAAGCGTTTTTCTGCTCAAGTCAGGCATTTCTATTGAAGTCTATGGGGACAAAAACACATGCAATCTGCCAAAAAAGAAGCTCTTTTTGAGATTCAGGCGTTTTGCTTCAGGCGATAAAACGCTCATATGTGAACATGGGCCATTGAAATGAATGGGCTTTAGCTTGTTCGGCATTTTGGGGCTTCAGAGCTGAGCGTTTTACAAGCTGAAAAACGCTCAGGTGTGAACAGGGCTTTAGTTATAAAATAGTTTAATACTTTAAATTATTCCAGGAAAATCAAGTAACATTTTTTGCTGATCTTTGAAGACTTTCTGACTTTTTTTCAAAAAAATCTTAAGCACCCAAAACCTGCTGAACTGTATCATTTTCAATTAAATATATAAAAAAAATATTCACATTTGCTGCTTTTCTCAGGTTCACTTCAACATTGCACCTTCCCACATCAAATTTCATAAAAACGGGCAGGTTTTTATTTTTTTTTACCTGAAAACCTGGCAAAATGAAGCAACACAGAGAGCAACACAGAGAACAATTATTACATTTATGAGGTAAATGTAACTATTGAACTGTTATATTTTTCATAGCCAATATTGGTTTTGGTGCAGTCTATGAACTCATTTACAAGCACTCAATTTTAGATTTCTTTAAGTACATTCACATAGCCAATAGATGTCACTCTTGTATTTAAAAAAAAAACACGTTACAGCGAATGAGTCACAATTGTGCTTCTTTAAAGCAGACCTTCAGTCATTTTTTTCAACTTTCCATCTATTAAATCTTCTGCCCTTGTTGTTTTAACATTGGATAGTAAAATATATTTTTCTGCCAGTAAATACCTTATAAAGCCCACTTCCTGTTTCTTGCCTGGTAATTTGCCTACCATAATGACATCATGCACAGCTCTCTCTCTCACTCTTGTGAGAGTTTGCCAGGAAGAGAGGGGGGATTAGTCATAGGAGGCCCAATGAGAGCTGTAGAGCTGGAGGCAGCCATTGGCTTGCGCTGCTGTCAATCAACTCCAATGACACGAGGACCGGGGCCGAGTCCTGTAGTCGGCGGCTATGGACAGGACTCGGGAGCGCGCTTGCAAGGTCTCCCTTTGGAGAGCACTTCCCAGGGGGGTTACCAGAAGCGGGGAGGAGCCTGAGACAGCCACCGAGGTACCCCAGAAGACATGGATCGGGGCCACTCTGTGCAAAACGAGCTGCACAGTGGAGGTAAGTATAACATGTTTGTTATTAAAAAAAAAAAAAAACCTTAACGGGCTTCAGGTGGTTGATGCCATAATGTGCTAGTATTCACCACATATTAGCACAATATGACAGACTTACCTGTGAATCTAAGCCCTCTAGTGCCACCTTGCCCCCAATCTTTGTTTATCACCCTGATCTCTTTGTGTCCAGACAAGGTGTCTTAGATATGTGATTGCTTCTTTCCCAGAAAAAGGGTTGACCTTTCTGTATTTCTATTGTGTATATCACTCATTTTTGCTTTCTAGAAAATTCCAGTCAGGTGAAAGTCAAGGTTTATGCACTTAGCTGGCCTCCTGTCACACAGTTCTAGCTTGGTTAGGCCTTGGACACAGTACCTGCGCAGTAAGGTTGGATGGCAATACCAAGGCCCAAATGAAAACTAAAGCAACATTTTGGAGTCTGTTTATAAACATTTGCTTTACTAATGTCTCAGCATTCATGCAATATTAAAAAATAATACCCGTATTGTATGTAATATGTGTGAAATGTCACTTTCTATTGGTTGCCCTTTTGCAGGGCGAATGTAACATTCTCCACCATTTGATCATAAAGAAAAATAGTCTTAAAGACCTTTGGCCAGAAGAGATAAAGAACATTTGGTCAGCAAATCAAATAGCTTAAAGTGCAAGTTCACCTTTACAGAAAATCTGTAAGGTGAACTTACACTGGACCCTGTCCCCATCGCACCCGGTCCCGCTAACCTGGAGAGCGACAATAGTCCATTTTGACACATCGCCGCTTTACCAGTCAGGGGATTTGAAATTCCCATGGCTTACTCCCCTCTTCGCCTGCAGTGACAGGGTGGGCTATGCAGGTTCTGATTGGTCGAGGCCGCTCATGCGACAGCGCCGACCAATTAAAATGCTCCTAAATGTACCTCCTGACGGGGTACGTTTTGGAGATTAAGCCAAGGGGATTTCCAAGCCCTGGACCATTGAGGCGGCTATACAATGTGTCCGAACAGGTGATCGCCGTGCTCCGGGTGAGGAAAGGGTCCTTTGTTTTTTTTTGTTTTTTATTAATTTTCCATGTAAAACTATTTTTAGAATTTTAAAGTTTACATTTGCCACTCAGCCACACATAGACAAGCTACCACATTACATAATATATACCAACCCCCCTCCTCCCAACCCTATCCCCTGACCTCTCACTCCTAAAGTCTCTCCATCTTCCTTTCTCCCGCCTAGTCTTTTTTTTACTTTTCTCATCTTCTGCCTCTTTAGTTCGGGTTTGTTTACTGTTCTAATTTTGATGTATTGTATTATGCTCCCATCACTTCTGCTTATCTTATTGAGTGCTTATATTCTGTCCGTTCTTTACATTTCTCCTCAAACTCCTCTGTTGCCTCCTCATCACTGAACCTTAAGGGCCCTTTCACACCAGCGGACGAACGGTCCGCTTTTCATAAGTCTGTTTACGGACTTACAATGGTTCCCTATGGGATCACGGCCGTTAGTGGATGGAGCATCCGCTAACGTCCGTAATCACCCGCCTCCGTCAGGATCCGGTTTTTCAGACGGAAGAAAACCCTATTTTTCTTCCGTCTGACGGATCGGATCGGATGAATACGGACAGACGGTCTGTATTCATCCGATTCCCCATAGGGGAGAGCAGAGGAGAGACAGGGCGGTCTCTGCACTGTGTGCGGGGAGGAATTAACGGAGGAATTCCCGCTGAGCCAAACGGGCTAACGGAGCGGATCAATACGGATCCGCTCCGTGTGAAAGAGCCCTAAGTATTCTAGGTTTTGGATTTCATTCATTTTATTGCACCAATCCTTCAAAGTGGGCCAGTGTGTAGGTATTTGGCTCTTAGCGGCATTTAAGAGCTGTGGAAGCAATGTTCTCAAGTATTGTTTGTTGGCATTCTAATTCCGTGGAGTAAACACCCCCACGGGTCGTCTGGGAATTCGATGTTGGTTATTTCTCTAATTATTTGCCTAATCTCCCCCCAGTATTTTTTTATTTTGGGACATGTCCACCATATGTGAGCCATAGTCCCAATTTCTTTGCACCCCCTCCAGCATAACTGTGATGTTTGCCTTAGACATTTATGTGCCTTGTGGGGGGTTAAATACCAGCGAACCAGGCATTTATAATTTAGTTCTATCATATTACTATTTTCTGACGTAGAGTGCACCCTCTTCATTAATTGCCTAATCTCAAAGTCGTTTACCTGTGTTCCCAATCCCTCCTCCCATTTCTTGATGTATGGCGGAATCTCCAGCTTTTTTGTATTGTTTAGTATCTTATAGATACTAGAAATTGCCCCTTTCCTTCCCTTTTCCACAGTTTCTTTAGGGGCCGTAGGTTTTCTACCGATCTAATAGGCTGGGGTAATGTCTCGAAGAAGTGTTTTAAGTGGGTATATCACCATTCATCAATTTACCATCAGTTCCCTTTTATTTTTTTAGTTCCTAATACATGTACAGTTTATTTTGCTTCATTACATCTTTCAGTTGTGCATTCTCTTCTGTAATCCATTTTCCGAAAAAAAATTCCATCCCCGGCGTGAAATACTGTGTGTCAGTTAGTGGTGTTAGAGGGGAATTATATCCCCATTTTTCCTTTTAATGTATCTTATCCCATATTTTTAGCGAATTCCACGTGATACTGTGTGTGTCCATGCTGATTTCTCTGTATTGTGCAGGAATCCATATTACCTTCCCCATTGAGGCTTTGCTAATTGTATATTCCATATTTTCCCTATTCTTTTTCAGCCCATTCTATTAATCATGACAGAATAACCGCATTATAATAATTTATCAAGTCAGGTGCCCCTAATCCCCCTTGCATCTTTTCCTTTGTCAACAGTGTCAAACTAATACGTGTTTTTTTCACTCGCCAGATACATTTTAGGAAAATTGATTGTAACATTTTAAAATATGCCTGTGGTAGTGGAATTGGGAGCATTTGCATTTTGTATATTATTTTAGGTAAAATTACCATTTTAAAAATATTTATTCTTCCGCTCCAAGATAACTGCCCCAATGCTATTCTATTAAGTTCTGCCTTGATATCATTTAATAATGGGAGGAAATTTGTTTTAAATAATTTCTCAATGCTTGTTGTTATCTTTACTCCTAGGTACTTCAGTTCTTTTTTTCCCCAGACAAATGGGAAGTCATTTTGATAGGTGTTCCTATCTGTTTTAGATGTATTAATACTTAATATTTCGGACTTGACCGGATTCATTTTAAAGTTGGATATTTCTCTGTATTCTTTTAGGGATTTCATTAAGTTAGGGAGGGTCGTTCTAGGGTTAGTTTAAAAAAAAAATGTCATCCGCATAAGCCGATAGTTTATGATCTTTCTCCCCTACTTTTATACCCCTAATGTCCGCGCTCCACCTTATCCCCCTTAACAGGGGTTCCAGCGCTAGGACGAACAGTAGGGGTGACAGGGGGCACCCCTGTCTAGTACCATTATTCATCTCAAATGTTCCCGAAACAGTCCCATTTCCTTTTACTCACGCCGTATAGTGATTTTATCCAGTTGGTCATTCTAGGTCCTAAACCTATTGCCTCAAGTGCACTCTGCATGAAGCCCCAGTCTACCCTGTCAAACGCTTTTTCAGCGTCTATTGACAGGAGTAGACCTGGAGCCCCACTTTCTTTGATTTTCTGTATAGCTAAAAGTGTTCTAATTCCGTTATCCCTCCCCTCCCTTCCTGGGATAAATCCTACTTGGTCTGCATGGACCACATCATTCATTATTATTTTCATCCTCCCGGCGAGTACCTTTGCGAATAACTTAGTATCAGTGTTTAAGAGTGAGGTCGGTCTATAACTGGAACATAGTGTGTTGTCTTTACCTTCTTTCGGAATTATAGTGATAGTGGCCTCTGGTGCCCCTTTCCGCATCTCCCATTTCACACCAATCCCGTTCATATAGGAGCACAATTTTGGGGTTAGAATGGCCTTACATTTTTTATAATAAAGTGTTGTCAGACCGTCGGGTCCGGGGCTTTTCCCACCCGGTAATTCTTGTATAATTTGTATTATCTCCTCCTCTGTTATGGGGGCCTCTAGGTAACTGATTTTATGTTGTAGGATTTTATCTAGATCTATCTCCTTTAAAAAAGCTTTTGTTTTATCCCCTTTTTGTTTTACCTCTTCCTTTATTAATTGAATAGAGCCTCCCATCGAATTCTTGGAAGGTTTTAGCTATTTCTACTGTTTTGTATCTTAGTTCCCCTGTACTTGTTTGTATTTTCTCTATGTAATTAGCTGTTTTTTTCTTTTTGTAAGCTCCCCTTTCAGATTTTTCTGTAAAGGTGAACTTACCATTTAACATTATAGGTTAAAACATTTGGTCAGAATATGAAATAATATGATAGAGACCCCTGCACTGAGTACTAATGGGGATTCCTGTGCTCACTACTAACAGTGTAATTAATCCGCTGTTGCAGAGAGTGAACTGCTATACAGAAATGTTACAATGTTGCAGAGAAGGAAATCAATTTACCGAATTAAAACCCTTCACAGATGAGCAACAGATCACCTATGGTAAACTACAGCATTCTGTTTCTGCATCATTGTATCGATTCTGTATAGCAGTTCACCATTTTCAGTAGCTGAATCATCACAATGTCCAGGGAGCACTGAAATCTCCATACATTTTGTACAAAGTGCACAGGTCTCATATTATTTCCTCATCTGGTCAAATTTTTGTTAGGCTACAGTGTTTAGGCTATTTTCTCTATTGCTCAA
Organism: Rana temporaria; assembly: GCF_905171775.1. NCBI lineage: Eukaryota > Metazoa > Chordata > Amphibia > Anura > Ranidae > Rana > Rana temporaria. The sequence continues at coordinate 116,407,554 of NC_053499.1, read as the reverse complement.
ATGTTCTTTAACTCTTCTGTTCTTAAAAGAGAAGTGCTGGAATAAAATAAAATAAATAATAAACATACATACTCACCTATATGGCTGCTGCATCGATACTGTCCCCCGCCAGCTGTACACCGAGAACTGAGCGATCAAAGACAGCTGATTGCACAGTTCTCGGGTTTACTCTGAGTACAGACACCACTCTGTGCTCTGCCCCACAGTGCTCCACTGGAGTCCTGTACTGTGCAGGGGGGCAAGAGCAGCTGGTTCCGGCTCTCAGAGGTGCGCTGAGAGGCTGAGCCAGTTGCCAGTCAGGTATCTGGGTAGATCCTGGCATTGCTCTGTGATGTCAGCTGGCAGCAGGCTTTAGCCCACTGTCGGCTGATCCTGGGTGACAGGATTGCAGAGCTAAGTGCACTTCTGTGACCTACTTCTCCTTTATGACTTTTTTTCTTTAATGATCAAATTATAGAGCCTTTTTTCTAGGCTCATGTGTTGGTTGCCTGCCCATCAATCCAAGCATTAAAATAGGCTTTACTGATTTTACCTTCATACCATGCACCACTTACTGAGCATCAGGAAACATGATTATTCTTGAAAATTAGATACAGGGCTAGAAATATGTGATATAATTAAAAAAAGTGTAGGTGTCAAGACGATTAATAAATATATGTAAAACATAAAAAGTAATTATATATGATTTTGTAGTGCTATACTCATTTTCCCCTTTTCCCTTCTATCTTGTCATTGATGGTCATTGATGTTGTTCTCACCTGTATGGGTACGGACATGTCTTTTGAGGTCAAATGTATCATTGAAACCTTTCCCACAATGTTCACATCTATGCCTCTTCACTTCACTATGACACTTCATATGACGATTCAACATCCGCTGGTAGGAAAAGCTTTTGTCACAGAGAGTACAGCAGAACAGCATCCTCTGCTCCTCCTCCTGTGAGATGCAGGAAATATGCGTCACAAAACAACGTTCACTGTATGCTTTTGTCTACTTCAGTAAGAAGAACAATGGAACTCACAACAATCTCATTAAAAGTTTAATCTTAATGTTTAATATTTTTAAGAATAGCTATCAAGTAGATCTTGATTAAGTTAAAGTGGACCTGAACTCAAAAAGTGAAGTTTTACTATGTTATAGGGAGCATCTAGAAATGCTATTTGTAATTCGAGGTCCTCTGCATGTTGCTGCTCTTCTCAAAAGATATGGAGTGAGGTTTGGTGATGTCATTATGGTGCTGATCACAGTTCTCCATGTTGGAGAAGAAGATATACCTTAGGATCCACAGTGTAAGGATGCACCTATTTCTGCTTCATTCGTTTTGTGGTTCTGTGCTTTTTTTACCTGACCTGTCATTTGAGGGAAGCAGGCTCCGACATGAGGAACCAATGCTTTTCCTCTACCAAGATGACCACGTCTACACCAGAAAACAATACAAAACAACATAAGTCAGTAATGATGAAAGAAACAGCTGCAAGGAGCCTATTGGTCATTCTGATGACTAGTCTTTTTCTCTCTGGTTGCCTTTTTTTGCGCACAGCTTCCACAGTTTAGGTTCTTTTTTAAAGAGTCAGTTTACATAATCAGTGGACCGGATGCCAGGCAAAAAAGAGTGGTGAAGATCATGACAGCAGCAATGGATTGCAGAGTTATCAGTGCTGGAGAAGGGAAAACACGTAGGTTAACCCTCTTCCATGCTACAGGTTTGCTCTTAAGCAAGGGTCTCCAAACTTCCTAAGCAAAGGGTTAATTTACTATCCTTCAGGCTTTAAGGGGGGGGGGGGGGGTAGACTGTGCCCCGTGGAAGTAGAAAAATGCCCCAGCGTCAATGCCCCTTCATTGGTTTTAATGGGAAGTACAGTGCCCCAGTGTTGATATCAATGAGAAGAATAGTGCTCCACTGTTGATATCAATGGGAAGAATAGTGCCCCAGTGTTGATATCAATGAGAAGAAGAATAGTGCTCCACTGTTGATATCAATGGAAAAGAATAGTGCTCCACCATTGGGGTCTTTTGGAAAAAGTGCCCCAAGGGCCAGATAAAGACAAGTGAAGGGCCACATCTTGCCCCAGGCCGTAGTTTGGAGACCACTGCTCTAAAGGATATTTCTTTAGGTTGTAAATGTGAAGGACACCTCTGATTTAGGATAGCCATAGACATGAGATGATAGTCATCTGATCTGTCTGTTTTCTGCCTAGATGAGGTGATGATTTCCAGTTTGTTGGTTCTGCCTAATGACACCAGCAGGCATTGTTAGGGAAAACAATACATTGGCAATAATAGAAAACCACTATTGGTCTCCCCCAAGATAAGCAGAACAGCCTTTGGTTGCATCATCCATCTCCTACCCTTTTCCATTTACATCACATAAATACACTAACTTAGCAGAGCCGACCTTGCAAGTGTATTAAGCAGTGCCATCTTAACAGAATCATGGGCCCCTGGGCAAAGTAATACACTGGGGCCCCTACTAGGGAGACCATTGCAAAAAGCCTGTAGTGAAAAAGAGATTGAGCTGAGAAGAACAGAGAGAACTTATTTGCAGGTGAACTGTTTGCACATGGAGGATCTGCAAGAATTCAAGAAGGATAAAAAAAAAAGAATACACATTCACAATTCCATGATGTCACATTAATGCATTAGGACACTTCTAGAAGTGTACAGGTGAACAAATGTTTATACTACTGTGGAAGTTGGTCTGTTCCCACGCAACCTGCTTAGCCCCATTCTAAAATATAGGCATATTGATTCTTACCTGCGTTGAAAGCCTTTGGTCTTGTGTTTCAGGTAATTGAATGATGTTCCTCTCTGTCTCTCGATAAGGGGAAGGTTCTGCCAGGCAGCGAATGTGATGAACAGACAAATCCAGAGCCACCTCATTTTCATACTTTGGTTCAACTTCCTTTCGGGCAACATACTGAAAGGTCACTGCAGATGAAAAATAGATATGGAGACTGTTAACAGAAAGCGAGCAAGCTGTGTGTGAAGATGAACTGAAACAACATTTGCAGCAGATTCACCCCACTTATCCAATGGGAATCATCATTCTGGAAATATATGAGAACATTTACCTTTAAAGACACACACCCAGTACATAGGACACATGTAAAGTTACTGCTCAGTTTATTTTCTCCTATGCACGTGTGGCATGGAGCTTAGTGATTGGTCTGTATAAAGGTTTTACTTTTATTTTCTGTTTACAGACACAACTTTTATTATTAGACAACTGTAATGCCGCGTACACATGATCAGAAATTCCGACAAGAAAACCGTGTATTTTTTCAGACGGAAATTTGTCTCAAACTTGTGTTGTATACACAGTCAAACAAAATTCCGACCGTCAAGAAAGCGGTGACGTACAACACTACAACGAGCCGAGAAAAATTAAGATCAATGATTCCGAGCATGCGTCAAATTGATTCCGAGCATGCGTGCCTTTTTGCGCGTCGGAAATTCCATTCAGACGATTGGAATTTGCAACAAGAATTTTTCCTGTCGGAAAATTTGAGAACCAGTTCTCAAATTCTTGCTGTCGGAAATTCCGACAGAAAAAGTCCTATGGGGCCTACATACGGTCGGAATTTCCGACCAAAAGCTCACATCAAACTTTTCTTGATGGAAATTCCGATCGTGTGTACGCAGCATAAAACATTGCAGCCATGACAGCAGATTGTGGGTGTAATGCCACGGTCCTGCAGACTGTCTGGGTAGCTGTCTGCCCATACCTCTGATGTGGGTAGGCAGTTTCACACTGACAGAAATCTCAATGCACTATAAATAGCGATCAACAGCACCCTGGTAGTTCATTGAGAACTACAAACCGACAGCCATAAAGTGTGTAGGTACTTGTAGTTTTCCCATTAACAGAACACTGAATGAATGATGTGGCTGAGCAGGCACATGGCTACGTCTTTTTTAGATTGATCTCCCACAAAATGGAAAAATGTGGGATCGGGGGTGCAGGGCTGGTGCATTTGAAACATGTTACGTGGGTGTAACATGGAACATATTGCAAAAGGTGACAAACGCCTTTAAGGCCTTTGTAACCTGGATTTGGATATAAATATACAATTACGCTGTAGAGATGCTGGCAGAGTTGTTTTCCAACCCTAAAGCCGCGTACACACGACCATTTTTCATGTCATGGGAAAAAACGACGTTTTTCTCGACGTGATTCTTGTCAAGCCTACCTTGCATACACACGATCGTGAAAAAAAATGCTCTAGCAAAGCGCGGTGACGTACAACACGTATGACAGCACTATAAACGGGAAGTTCCATTCGAATGGCACCACCGTTTGGGTTGATTATGCAAATTTCCCTTCTCATAACTTGCTTCTGAGCATGCACGTTTTTTTTCCACGTCATTAAAGCGTACACACAACCGTTTTTCACCATGAGGAAAACGACGACGTGAAAAACGACGAGAAAAAATAGAGCATGTTCTAAATTTTTAATGGCCATTTTTCTCGTCGAGAAAAATGCTCTGGAGCCTACACACGATCGTTTTTAAAGTGGTTGTATACCCAATATGATGACTTTTCTTCCTGTGGACAATTGCAGGTTTTATAATTATTTGCGTTAGAAGAATGACTCCTTACCTGCTTGCCTTGCGAGTTATAGGTATATTTGTGGCCAATGACGTAGCCCACGCATATGTCGAGATTTTCCGGCAAGCAGAGACCCGGCCGGATTAATGCAGTGTATATGAAGGGGCTGCGTCATTTCCTCTTGTCGATGTCAGCCCCGACATCATGTAATGCTTCCAAGTAAGCCAGCAACAGGAGGCTCTGATTCGCTCGATGTTTGTTTCCGTAGTAACCGGAAACGAAGAAGAGGCTTGGATACGACTATTAGTGCGCATGCACGGAATTACAAAGCGGAAAATTCAATGCGGGCGGAAGTATATTAGAATACAGACACGGAAGACCACAGTTGATATGGCGACGGCTGTTACAGAGCAGCAGCGTTTCTAATATAAAGTGTTTTTACAGTAAGAATGATTTTTGGGCTTACTCTTAGTGCCCATTTTATTCAAAATAAATACTTGTAGCTGGATTCAGGAAGAAGTGCCTAGCGTTAGGCAGGCGTAGCGTATCTCATATACGCTACGCCGCTGTAAGTTAGAGAGGCAAGTGCTGTATTCACAAAGCACTTGCGTCCTAAGTTACGGCGGCGTAGCGTAAATGTGCCGGCGTAAGCATGCCTAATTCAAATTGTGAAGAGGTGGGCGTGTTTTATGTAAATAAAGCATGACCCCACGTAAATGAAGTTTTGAGCGAAGGGCGCATTCGCCGTCCATGGACGTATCCCAGTGCGCATGCTCCAAATTACGCCGCAAAGACTTATTGGTTTCGACGTGAACGTAAATTACGCCCAGCCCCATTCACAGACGACTTACGCAAATGACGGAAAAATTAAAAAATTTGACGCGGTTCCGACGTGCATACTTAACATTGGCTGCGCCATCTTTTTGGTGGAATATCTTTAGGCCAGAAAACGCCTTACGTAAACGGCGTATCTTTACTGCGACGGCAATCGTACGTTCGTGAATAGGCGTATCTCGCTGATTTTCGCATTCTAGGCGTAAATCAGCGTACACGCCCCTAGCGGCCGGCGTAAATAGACAGCTAAGATACGACGGCGCCGGCGGTCGTATCTTAGGTAGATTTAACTGTATCTCAATTTGAGAATACACTTAAATATACGACGGCGCAGATTCAGAGTTACGACGGCGTATCTACTGATACGCCGGCGTAACTCTACCTGAATCTGGCTATTAGATTGTTATATTGGTTAAATCGTTTTCCGTTTGGTGAGTTAACTACCGTTTTAATGACCAGTTTTAAAAATGGCATTTTTCTTGTCATGAAAAACAGTCGTGTGTACGCGGCGTACTTTGACTTTTAAAAAAAAAAGGTACACAGGGGTCGATTTACTGAAACTGGAGTATGCAAAATCTGGTGCAACTGTGCATGGTAGCCAATCAGCTTCTAACTTCAGCTTGTCCAATTAAGTTTTGAGAGAAAAAAAAATATGGACGCTGAATGGTTTCTATAAAGCACTGCACCAGATTTTGCACTCTCCTGTTTTATTAAACCAACCCCACGGTGGGTGTTTCTGAAAGTCAGATTACAAATCATAAGACCCCTAATGCTGCCACAAGTATTCCTGTTACTGGGTCCACCAAGGATCAGTAATAATGTGTCCAGCACAGGAGATTTAAAACATAAACTCAGGGTGCATTGTGCATATGATGTTTGTGTGAACTTAAATCTGAATTCCAGGTATGGATATTATTGCATACTTAGAAATGACCAGCTTGGACAATGTAATTAATGTATATCTCATACCTGGTAAGATCTAATGAAATCTGCAAATCACTGACGTAGACAGTGCTACTGCAGTCATCACTGCTAGCTTCTGGGTTCCAAGCAGCTGCCCTGCTGCTTAGTGATTACAGGAGGTTGCACGCTCGGTGCGGGACTGTGACATCACCACACCTTTTTGCCACCTCGCCCAATTACAGATTGCTTTGCATTAATTTAGAATGTTGTTGTTGCTTAATTAACTCATAACAGCAAGCTGTACCTACAGGGTTCTCTATTTCAACGTGACGTCCTCTGGCAGTCAAACAAATATTTGACTGTCAGAGGACGACATCTGCCGACTGAATGATCCCTAATGGCCCGTACACACGATCCGAATATCGTACGACTTTTTTCGCTTAATAGTCGCAAGTAAAATGAAATAGGTTATTAAAGTCACGAAAATTCTCGTACGAGCGAAAAAAATTATCGGAAGTGATGTCATGTGTTGTAATGTATTTGTATTGTATTTTCGGACATCAACTGTACTGACTAAACGAAAATCGTACGATCTGACATCGTACGAGGAAAATTTTCGTGCATGTCCGATCGAATAATATCGGATGAACTGTCGTGATCGGCTCTCGAAAGTAGTGTACACACGATCCGAAAATCGTACGATTCTTTATCGGACGATCGCTTTCGTCCGATATTCGGATTGTGTGTACGGGCCATTACAGGCTGAATATGCATCTACATTACTTTTCACATTCCTAATTAGCAGAATATAGGAACAATGGACAATGTTACAGTCCTATTCTTCTTGACAAATGCTTTGAGATAAACTCTCCATTCAATAAATCACACAACTATTATTTCAGTTTCCTAATTAAATGTTAAATTAACATTAACAGGTTTCTACAATAAGCACTTTTGCTGCTGTACAACGCACTGTTCCAGAGTAAAATAAGCACATAAAAATGATTGACCCCTTAAATCCTATTGAACTGTTATGCCTCTTTAAGTATTATTTAACTGTTCTACACTGCGTTTTAAAAAGACTGGATCTTTGGTGCACTTTTCAAAAGAGCACTAAAAACACAACTTCCATTGTAATTCAATGGGAATGCACCAAAGACGCTTAAAGAATGCACCCCTGGTGCGTTTTTGGTGCATTTTGTAAGTCCAAGTTTCACAGATGCGTGCTGGGAGTCCGGAATCCAGAAAACACACCAAAAGCGCATTAAAAATGCCTTAAAAATTTGATATACATTTTTCAAAATGCATACTGCGTTCTTAAGCACCCCGGTGTTTAAGGCCTCTAATGCTAGAAGCAATGAGCTAAATGCAGTTTCCCATTACAACCAATAGGAAGTCTACTCCCACTGAATTGACTTTAGGTTAAGATGAATTCCAGGAATGGATATTTTATAAATACTTACTTTGGCCCAGCTTGGACCAGAGTAACTATGCATTTACCATACCTGGCCAATGCCCCTGGAAGCTGGTAAATAACGGAAGTAAACACCACTACCCCTGTGATCTCTGATTGCTTCTGGGTCCTAGGCCAAGCAGCTGCTCTGCTGAATTCTGAACACAGGAGGCCAGCTGCTCAGCACAGGCTGAATAAATGCAAAGTGTTCTCTGACTGGATGAGGTGGAGAGCATGACAGCACCACCATGTCTCTCCTCCCCATCCAATCAGAGAAGGTTTTGCATTAATTCATGCAAAAAATGTAAAGCATTCTCAGAATGGCGTTTATGCTGAGCGGCCGACCTTCATGGAGGGATCACCAGGTATTTTAATGAAAGCTTCAGATTTTAATACGTTACAAATGACAAAAACACTGCTATCTGACACATCCGGGTGTGTCGCATAGTATGTGGTATGTAAACTCTTACACACCACTTTTACCTACAGGTACCTGTAGGCTCTGGAAATATCTCCTGAACCTGAACGGTTTAGGAGATATTTACCATATATACCCTTGTGCCGACATCATCGGCACATGCGCACTGAAGAAAGTGCCGTTTCTATAGGGCCTGTGCCGTGACCGTCAGCTCCCACGCATATGCGTGGGAGTGACTTCACGTGACTCTGGCCAGTCACAGAGCTGGAATCCATGGCCCGGAAGGAAAAGGGGTGAAGATGGAAGCAGCAGGGATATCACAGGCTTCGTTTGCAGGTAAGTGCAAGACAATGGGCTAGTATGCGATGCTTTTACTTTGCAGGGGAATAAAAAGGAAGTAAAACCCTTCAACCTCTACATCACTACAGAACAGAGCAGTGATCAGTGGGTGGGCCCTCAGTGCCCAGCATGTGAAGCTCCTAACTCAAACGAGTGAAGATTTAGGGTTCTGTGTATAAAAAATGTAGGGGCAGATCCACAAAGATCTGCCCCGGTGCAGCGTATCTGAGATACTCTACGCCGCCGTGACTTACTTGTCCTCGGTTCAAATCCTGAAAGAATTTGAAAGTACGCCGGCGTATCAGTAGATATGCCGTGTACTTCCTTTGTGGGTCTGCCCCGTACTGTGCAGATTTGGACAGGCACAATGAATAATCCTAGTGTTATGTAGATTAATAAATGTTAACGCTTCTGTGGGGCACAGCCCTCGCAAGTCACCATAATGCGATATTTTCCTGAAATACCTTAATAAAAAATAAAAAAAATACTGCATTATGACCACTAGATGGTGCTTACAATCAATGGAGATAGTCATATTACAAACAATTTGGTGATCGTTTGTTGTGCCTGTGCGAATTCTTCAGACAGCTAATTTTGTAAAGCTGAATTCCAAGTATGCATATTTTTGCATAGTTACATTCATCCAATTTGGACCATTTTAAGTATGAATGTAATAAATGTGGCCCATTCCTGTGGAAATTGGAAATCACTGTAGTCGAAACTGCTGCTATAGCAGATGCTGCTGGCTTCTGGGTCTTGTGTCCGCTGCCTGCCCTTTTGCTTAGACAGGAGGTCATTCACTAGACAAGGGCACCATACAGAGAACACTTTGCATGCTCTCAATGAATGCAAAGTGTTCTCTGGATGAGGTGGACAGGTGGGGTTGTGACGCCATGATCTTCACCTCATCCAATCAGTGGCGTCTCCAGCTTTCATATTTAGGGGGGGCACATGGGGGGACAGGGACAAAAGTAGGGGGGCCAACTATAAAATGCAATTATATATATATATCCTGGGGCCCTTTACTACGATCCCACTATGGGCCCTTTCACATGTTCTGCAGTGAGCTCCCTTCCTACTATACTGGGGTCCCCCAGGGTGGCAGAAAACAAGAGATATATGTCACCAGCACAACAAGAAAACATAAGGGTCCAAAGCAGTGGAAGAACTATCAGGGTTGCAAAGGTTGTCTTGCCACCGGGCCCTGGTGTTCTGCCACAGTGGGGATCCCCAGCTGTCCTGTCCCTGCTATTTACAGAGCTGGTCTGCCGTCTGTCTCCTTGGCAGGGGCGGCAGTCTATTAGGACCAAGTGCTGGTGACATTATGGGTGCATTCAGGGGAAGGCTGGCACTATTGGTTATAGAGAGCCGAGCCCCCAGCTGGTCACCTAGCAGCAGTAATGCTGTATAACCTTCTCTGTTGACATGCTGATCGGAATGTGATCCAGGTGATGCTCCCAGTCAGATCTAATAAACACAGTATTTATTAGCATCAAGAGTACAACCACATAAATATAATCAACCGTATAATCAGCAGCCAAGTGGGCTCTATGCCTGTAAAGTGTGGGCTTTGATCAATAAAATCACTGATATTTATGACTAGGATTTGTCTGGGAGCATCACCTGGATTGCATCCCGATCAGCATGTCAGAGAAGGGTCCACTGCTGCTAAGCAACCTGCAGGGAGCTCAACTGTCTACAACCAATAGAGATGGGCTCGGGTGTGTTTGAAATCCCACATGCCCAATCCCGCCAGGAAGCCGACACTCCACAGTGCTAATCAATGTATGGGCTGCCTAAGAGCTAAGACCAGCCATAGACAGTTTAAATCTCAACTGGTTCAGCAGAAACTGGCTGAGATTTGAACCAATAATGAGCAGATTCTCTTATAATTATCACTAGTGGTTGCTGTATAGCCACTGGTGATAATCACTGTTTGTCGGGAGAATATAATTGCTGGGCAGGAGGGATATTCCCCTGTCACCACTGTCTGTTGATGGGGGAATCATGCAAGTTTCTTTCCTGCAATCTGTGGATGCAGGAAAGAAATTTGCACCATATATTATCTGCCTAACTGAAAGTGAAAGTAAATTGTGAATGTTTTGAAAGAACAGGAGAGGGGGAGGGAGACAGATCGGGGGGGGGACAGAAGGGATGGAGATAATGTAGTTCAGTGATTACAGTGTACTGCAGTCTGCAGTGCACACACTTAAACACGGCCCAGGCTAGAATATCTGGTTGTGTGAGTGCTTGCATTATGCAGTGTCGGCGAGCACAGGGAGGGGGAGGAATCCCCCCGCAGAGCTGACTGGGGGCGCTCTCCCTCTCAGGGAGCAAAATACAAAAATTCAAAAAAAAAATATATATATTTTTTTTTTGGGGGGCACATGGTGGGGCACAGCATGATGTTGGGGGGGTCAGGGTCCCCTCTGCCCCCCCTAGGGACGCCTCTGCATCCAATCAGAGAATGCTTTGCATTTATTGAGAAAAGGTAAAGTATTCTCTGAATGGCACTTGTGTCAAGTGAGCGACCTCCTGTGTTTACTAGGTTGAAGGGCAGCTGCTCAGCATGAGACCCATAAGCTTGTGGAAGTTGCTGTATTAGCAATACCTACTACGTTAATATTCAGCTTCCCCATGGATCAGTAAGGAATGACCCATGCATAGCTGGACGAATGTAAACATGCAAATCAATGCATATTTGGAATTTAGCTTTAGGCTGGGTTCATACATATGCAAATTGGATGCGGGTTTCTCCGCATTCAATTCGCATGACAGGCAAGTGTGACAAGTTCTCAATGGAGCCGGTTTACACTTGTTCGGATTGAAAAAGGGTCTGGTGCATGTTTGGTTCCAGTTCAGGTGCGAATTCAGGCAAAAACTTGGACCTAAACCGGTGCACCAGACCCCAAGCACGAACCCATGGCCCCACATATTTGAACCCAGCCTTAAACTTAGAGCCTTTAGTGATTTCCACAAATCCACATTTGAAAGGAGAAAGCATCCTTTAATTAAGTAGGGCAAAGCGCAATGAGAACATACAAAGTGCAGTAACTCATAACTTTTAATCCGCTTTCAGTCTGGGTTCACACTGTAGCGATATCAGACATGTGATTCGCATCCGCACTGCACTGGCCAATCACATGCGATGTCTGTGCAGTTGTATGGCTGAACTCGCATTGGATTTGCCTAAAAAAAGGTTCAGGGACTTTTTTTTTTCCCGCACTGGAATCGGATCAATTGCATGGGTGTTCTCACCCATGCGATCCGATTAATGTCCAAATCCACAGTTCGCACTGCAATCTGTGAACCGATCTGGGGGTGTCATTAACATTGTATTGACACCCGCAGCGGTTCGCAGAAGGCAGTGTGAACTGCCTGCGGGAGAGATATGATGTGGGAAAAGGCGCTGGAATCGCGTTGGTTCTCACATCGCTACAATATGAAGCCAGGCTCAATGTATAGTCATCAGAACAGGCAGAATATTATTAAGAATTACCATGAAGTAATTTTTTCATCATCTTTTTTATTTACATTATTAATTTTCATTTGCATGCAAGCCAAGCTGTTTAGAAAAAGTAACAGTAACAGGGGTTGGATCAAAGTATAAGGCAGGCTTTACTACATCATGTATGTATGTATCCTTAGTTTTCACGTGTTTTACCCCTGGTTTTAGCAGTGTTCCTATAGACTTTTTATTAGGTTGTGCATTTTGGTGCTTTTTCTGAAAGCGCATCAAAGATGCAGTATGCAGTACTTTTGGTGTGCTTTTTGAAAATGAGCCAAAAATGTGGAACCAAATAGAAAGTCTGTGGGGCTGCGGTTAAAACCATGGATAAAACATGTGAAAACTGCGGATACACCCGTGCTGCGTCCAAACCACAACACAGCAGTGTGAAGCTGGCCTAAAACTGTCAAACTGGGTTACAGTAGTCACCTTTCCAGGGTAAGAACACACACACAGTTGCTACAAGTGCACTGCAGCCGGCAGTGGTATACTTTGTTCCAAACCATATTACTGTCACTTTTTTCTCAAAAATAACATTTCTGTCTATGTGGCAGATGAGGTTTAATGTAGATAAACGTAAAGTTATGCATTTGGAGCCTAAGAATATGCATGCATCATACATACTAGGGGAGTACAACTGGGGGGATCCATAGTGAAGAAGGATCTGGGGGTTTTGGTAGATCATAAGCTCAATAATGGCATTCAATGTCAAGCTGCAGTTTCCAAAGCGATCAAAGTCCTTTCTTGTATTAAGAGAGGTATGCACTCCAGAGACAGAGATATCATTTTGCCCCTGTATAAATCATTAGTAAGACCTCATCTGGAATATGCAGTTCAGTTTTGCGCACCAGTTCTCAAAAAGGATATCTGGAAACTGGAGAAAGTGCAGAGAAGGGCAACCAAACTGATAAGAGGCATGGAGGAGCGCAGCTATGAGGAAAGATTAGAGGAACTGAATTTATTCACTCTTGAGAAGAGGAGATTAAGAGGGGATATGAGCAACATGTACAAATATATAAGGGGTCCATACAGTGGACTTGGTGTTGAGTTATTCACTTTACGGCCAACACAGAGGACAAGGGGGCACTCTTTACGTCTAGAGGAAAAGAGATTTCCTCTCTAAATACGGAAAGGTTTTTTCACAGTAAGAGCTGTGAAAATGTGGAACAGACTCCCTCCAGAGGTGGTTCTGGCCAGCTCAGTAGATTGCTTTAAGAATGGCCTGGATACTTTCCAAAATGTACGTAATATACCTGGGTACTGATATTTATAGGTAAAGTTGATCCAGGGAAAATCCGATAAGCACCTCTAGGGTATAAGGAAAAAAAACTTCCTCTGTTGTAGCAAATTGGATCTCATGCTCTGCTGGGGTTTTTGCCTTCCTCTGGATCAACTGTGGGTATAGAATTGGGTATATGGGATTGTATGATATTTTTTATGGTTAAACTAGATGGACTTGTGTCCTCTTTCAACCCGATTAACTATGTAACTATGTAGCTTGGGCTGCATATGCTGGTAAATGTCACAAAAACAAAGATATAAAACAAATGCTGAATGCTTTAACTGATGCATTAACTCACTAAGTGATTTCACATAGAAATTATGTCTACTTAAAGTCACACTAAACAATATCCTGATCCAATTATCCAAAGATAATAATCCATACACATTCACTACTTAATATTCCTGTAATCCATTCTTATGCCGCGTACACATGATCGAAAATTCCGACAAGAAAACCGTGGATTTTTTTCAGACGGAATTTTGGCTCAAACTTGTCTTGCATACACACGGTCACACCAAATTCCGACTGTCAAGAACGCAGTGACATATAACACCGAGCATGCGTCGACTAGATTCCGAGCATGCGTAGGATTTTTCACTGTCGGAATTGCATACAGACGATCGGAATTTCCGACAAGAACTTTTCCTGTCGGAAAATTTGAGAACCAGCTCTCAAATTTTTCTTGGCAGAAATTCAGACAGAAGAATTCCATTGGAGCCTACACACGGTCGGAATTTCCAACCAAAAGCTCACACCAGACTTTTCTTTTCGGAATTTCCGATCGTGTGTACGCGGCATTACTGTATTGTCTGCCCCTTGTAACATTCTCTGTGAGCTCCTGAACCTTTCCTTTTCTATGTCTCTCAAATTTGTTTGGAACAAGCAGTGCACATTAGTTGCAGTGATATGCACTGCTTTATGCACACTATTAGCTGGATTCAGGTATGTGGTCGTAACTTTGAGGCGGCATAGCGTATCGCATATACGCTACGCCGCCGTAAGTCAGAGAGGCAAGTGCTGTATTCACAAAGCACTTGCCTCCTAAGTTAGGGCGGCGTATCGTAAATGGGCTGGCCTAAGCGCGCCTAATTCAAATGTGGAACAGGGGGGCGTGTTTTATGATAATGACCTGACGTGATTGACGTTTTTAAGGAACGGCGCATGCGCCGTCCGTGGACATATCCCAGTGTGCATTGCTCCTAAGTACGCCGCAAGGACGTATTGGTTTTGACGTGAACGTAAATTACGTCCAGCCCCATTCACGGACGACTTACGCAAACTACATAAAATTTTCAAATTTCGACGCGGAAACAACGGCCATACTTAATATTGACTAGGCCAGCTATTTGTTCGACTAACTTTACGCCGGAAAAAGCCGTACGTAAACAGCGTAAAAAAATGCCCCGGGCGCACGTACGTTTCTGAATCGGTGTATTTAGTCATTTACATATTCTACGCCGAACTCAACGGAAGCGCCACCTAGCGGCCAGCGTAAATATGCACCCTAAGATACGACGGCGTAGGAGACTTAGCCTAATTTAAGCATATCTGGTTTCCAGAATACACTTAAATTTAGGACGGTGTAGATTCAGAGTTACGACGGCGTATCTACTGATACGCCGGCGTAAAGCTATCTGAATCTAGTTATATAAATGCAATAGTCCCTAGTCCATCTCAGGAGTTTGCATGAGAGGGTGTCTAACTACAACGTGACCACAGAGAACAAACATAGCCACTCTCTAAGAGGGATCTGATCACAGATGCAAAAAGAACTTGGAGGAGGCAGAGAGCAATAGAAGATACTTTTTTCGAGTTATGAATACATACTTGAACATATTAAAAAAAACTAAAATAAATAGGGTTTAGTGTCGCTTTAAGTTTAACAATCATGTGATAGCGAAACAGTGTGAATATCCGGCTGTTTGTTTGTACATAGTGTAACTGTCAAACAATTATTGCAGTTGCTAGCTTTAGTGATTAATATACCATTGCTAAGACGTAAGTGTCTTAACAAGCCACCAACAAAAGCTTTTACCAGTGATCTGTACCATTAAAGGTAACTGGAACTAATTAGAAAATGATGTACTTCCAAGCTATGGGATCCTAATGTTCAATGAAAGGGAATGGATGATTCACCTGGAATATACAGTTCTCCTCTGTCCTCATCAGGCACTTCTCCCCAGTTTCGCTTTCCTAATTTCAGGCTGGACTTCTTCACCAGAAATGCCCTGGGCATTTTGTCCACCTGGAGCTCTCCGGATGTATCTGGTAATCTGACTCGCTGACAGTTGTAGCGTCTTTACTGTACCTTGCTAGTAGATAGAGGCTTGAAATTTTCACACCTGATACCTGTTTTCGAGTCAGATAATCCAAATGTTTTCAAATCTATACACGGAAATTTCTAGTTTAAATTGTTTTCACATTTGTCCCAACGCAATCCGTCTATTCCATTATCCTCCAAAATCTATGCATAAAAAGTGGCCAGGTTATCTTTATAAAAATTGTAAAGATGTATTAATATAATCCAATACTGTGAATTTGCTTGTGATTGAAAGTATAAAATCAAATTATAGAAAAGTCTCGAAATTATTTTTGTATGAATATTTCCCAGGTAGTCTTCTAGATAACAGTTTCAGAACTTAAATCCCGTCTGTGTATCTTGACTGGACATTTTGAATAACCATGCTTCTCAGTCATAAATAAAATGCAAAGAAAAGTTACCAGGCGAAATCCAATTCCATATATTTTAGCAGGTTCAAAGATGCTTGGTCCAAACTTTCTGTACAAACCGGTGTACGTATTCTCAAGGTCAACATGGAACTGATATAAAATCCAATTAATTTGAAGCTTCGATGGTGGGAGGTATATTGCCCAAATCTTGATGAATTGTTCTCCTCTTTGACTTCTTACGGAGATCAAACGTGCATAGATGAGGTATGAGTGTCTGCAGAAAAGGCACCAGTTGTGAAATAACGGTGGGGGGAGGATCCACCTCTGTATTATTATTTTTTGTCATCTTCTTCTTTCGACCTGTTCAACCGGTTTGTAGACTGCTTGGAGTGAGGTGGAAACGCTTCAGGGAGGAGATGAAGATTGGTAAGGTGGGGACATGGCTTCTGGGTGGGAGAAAAAAGGACCCACACCCTGACCTGCATACACATTGCCACATGAGAATCAGGTAGCTCTGGTAGGGAGTATGTGCATGAGCCTGTTAGAAGGGTGTGTGAGTTTGTGGTGTGAAAACAGTGACACACACTTGCATAGTATTTGTATCTGGCACATAGCACTCTCATCTCATAATATATTTCAGTAATGTCTCCTGCAAACAGAAGGGATATATGGCTATTAGGGATGAGATTCGAGTTCGAGTCGATCTTGAGTTCTACTCGAACATCGGCTGTTCGCGCGGTTGACGAATTTCGAACATTATGGGCTGTTCACACCAAATTCGAGCGGAGCGTCACGGCCCAGTCGCAGTGCATTGCTGGCTGATGATTGGCCAAGCATGCACTATGACCCGCATGCTTTGGCCAATCACAGCACTGTCAGCACAGAGAGCCATAATTGGCCAAAGGCAGGGTACCTTTGGCCAATCATGGCTCAAGGGATTAAGTACCCTCCCCACACTATATAATGCTGCCTGCACATCGGCCTTCTGTTGTGTGTTACGGCAGAGAGAGAGTGTCACAGAGAGAGTGTAATTTAATTTAATTTAGATAGATTGAGCAGGCAGGCGATTCAATTAGCTAGATTGCACAGGCCGTTGATTCAGTTAGCTCCAGTATATTTAGTATATATATACATTCCAGGCTTTGTATATATATATATATATATATATATATATATATATATATATATATATATATATATATATACTGTATACAGTTTATCTAGATCTCACTACAAAGCGTTCCTGTTATTCGCTTTCTAATATACTATAGGCAGGCAGTTGGTTCAGTTAGCAGCAGTATATTCAGTACTGTATCCTGTGCACAGTGTGAAGCTAGATCTCACTGCAGAGCGCTCCTGTTGTTCTCTTCCTAATATACTACAGGCAGGCAGTTGATTCAGTTAGCAGCAGTATATTCAGTACTGTATCCTCTGCACAGTGTGCAGCTACATCTCACTGCAGAGCGTTCCTGTTATTCTCTTCCTAATATAGTACAGGCAGGCAGTTAATTCAATTAGCAGCAGTATATTCAGTACTGTATCCTGTGCACAGTGGTGCAGCTAGATCTCACTTCAGAGCATTCCTGTTGTTCTCTTCCTAATATACTACAGGAAGGCAGTTGATTCATTTAGCTGCACTATATTCAGTACTGTATCCTGTGCACAGTGTGCAGCTAGATCTCACTGCAGACCGATCCTGTCGTTCTCTTCCTAATATACTACAGGCAGGCAGTTGATTCAGTTAGCTGCAGTATATTCAGTACTGTATCCTGTGCACAGTGTGCAGCTAGACACTGCAGACCATTCCTGTTGTTCTCTTCCTAATATACTACAGGCAGGCAGTTAATTCAGTTAGCTGCAGTATATTCAGTATATATATATACATCCCAGCTTTGTGCAGCTACATCTCACTGCAGGCCATTCCTGCTGTACCTATACAGTACAATACAAATACATCAAATACAGTATGTCTGGAAGGCCAAAAAGGACAGGCAGACACTCACAGGCCACTAAAAGAGGGCAAGCAGGCTCTGTGTCTAGAGCCAACAGTGCTGGTCATGGACATGGTGCATCCTCAGCACATGGCCATGGGGCCCGCTTGCCCTTTTTTACGGCAGCTGGCGTGTTGAGCCACAACATGCAGAAGAGTTGGTATAGTGGATGATCAAACCGTCCTCATCCTACTCATCCTCTGTCACCCAGGCTAAGAATACCTTTGCTGCCAATGCAGGTGCCAGAGCGGCCTATTCCATCGGCTCTACGTCATCAGTTACTCCTTCTCTAGCCCCACCATCATGCACGGAGGAGTCCCCCGAACTGTTCGACCACAGTGTCGGGTACATGCTGCAGGAGGATGCAAGGTTTGCTCCAGTGACGAGGAGGGAGGGGATGATGAGGTCTCTGACTCGGATATGATTTATTCCGTAGACATGTTGTGTAGGATTTGATATAGTTCCTGCAATCTTGTACCAAGTCTGGCCACCAGAAAGAGCGAAGGACCAGATCTGAAGTTGTATGAGCTCCGAAATGTCCTGCCAAGGGATGGTCATGGCACATGTAAAGAACTGCTGTCTGTAAATGCTCAGGAACAAGGATCTGCTCCCAGTGAAAATAGAGACCCCTCTTTCAATTGAAGGTGGAGTTCCTGAGATAGCCGGTCATCTTGAACTGCTGACTTGATTTGGGAGATGAGATCAGTCTGTAACAAAATATTTTTTTTAGCGGGTAAAATGGTATCAGGTTCAGGAGGAACCTCAATGTCTTGGAACATACGGGAAAAAGCATCAGGCTTCCCGTTCTTAGATCCAGGCCGATAAGGAATGTGCTGCCCCTTCAAGAAGATAGCGCCATTCTTCCAAAGCAGACTTGATAGCAAGCAACTCATGATCACCTATGTCATAGTTATTTTCTGGGGCACTTAGTTTTCTGGAAAAGAAGGCGACAGGCCGAAGAAGGGATTTTGTCCCCTGTCTTTGAGACAGTATGGCTCCCATGGCAATTTCAGAGGCGTCAACTTCGAGAACATAGGGCAAGGTAGGGTCTGGATGTTTCAGAATGGGTGCAGATGTAAAAAGCCCCTTCAATCTTTCAAATGCAGCTTGAGCTTCAGAAGTCCATGTGAAGGTTGTACGTAATCTTGTTAATTGCATGATAGGGGATATGATACCTAAAAAGTTCTTAATGGATTTCCTGTAAAAGTTGGAGAACACCACAAACTGCTGCACAGATTTTTTATCAGTAGGGGCCGGCCAATCGAGTACTGTGGCAACCTTCTGTGGGTCCATGGCAATCCCATCTGCAGAGATAATGAGACCCAAGAACTGGATGGTAATTTTTCAAATTCACACTTTTCCGCTTTGGCATAGAGATGGTGTTTCCTTAGTCTGTCTAAGACCCTCTTTACATGGACCCGATGTGACTCTAGGGAGGTGGAAAAAATCAGTATGTCGCCTAAATAGACTATGGTAAATACATCAAAAAAGTCCCGAAACACATCGTTCACAAAATGCTGGAAGGTGGCTGGTGCATTACAGAGTCCAAAGGGCATCACCAAATACTCAAAGGGCCAGATTCACATAGAATTACGTTACTCCACGGCGGCGTAACGTATGCCATTTACGCTACACCGCCGCAGGTTTACAGCTTAAGTGCCTGATTCTCAAAACTCTTACCTGTAAACTTGCGGCGGTGTAACGTAAATGCGCTCGGCGCAAGCCTGCCCAATTCAAATGGGGCGGGCACCATTTAAATTAGGCGCGTTCCCGCGCCGAACGTACTGCGCATGCTCCGTCGGGTAAATTACCCGACATGCATTGCGCTAAATGACGTCGCACGAACGTCATTTGTTTAGACGTTAACGTAAATGGCGTCCAGCGCCATTCACGGACGACTTACGCAAACGATGTGGTTTTTTAAATTTCGACGCGGGAACGACGGCCATACTTAACATGGCTTAGAACAACTAGGGCCCAGCCCTAATTTTACGAGGCGTAACTCGACGGAAACGACGTAAAGTTAGATCGACGGGCAGAGCGAATGTTCGGGAATCGCCGTAACTAGTCATTTGCATATTCTACGCCGACCGCAATGGCCTCGCCACCTAGCGGCCGGCCTAGAATTGCATCCTTAAGATCCGACAGTGTAATTCAATTACACCTGTCGGATCTTAGGGCTAGCTATGCATAACTGATTCTATGAATCAGTCGCATAGTTAGGAC
Organism: Rana temporaria; assembly: GCF_905171775.1. NCBI lineage: Eukaryota > Metazoa > Chordata > Amphibia > Anura > Ranidae > Rana > Rana temporaria. Next base: position 116,387,378 of record NC_053499.1, on the reverse strand, counting down.
GGCCGTAACACAGAGATACAACGGCGTATCAGGAGATACGCCGTCATATCTCTTTTGTGAATCTGGCCCAAAGTGCCCAAAATGAGACCTAAAGGCCGTCTTCCACTCATCCCCTTCTGTAATTCTGATCAGATTATATGCTCCTTTTAAATCCAATTTGGAAAAAACACATGCTTCTCGCAGTCTCTGGAACAGCTCAGGGATGAGAGGTAAGGGGTACCGATTCTTAATGGTTACTTTATTTATAGTCAATACAAGGCCGGAGTGTGTGATCTTTTTTCTCAACAAAAAATATCCCCGCTCTGGCAGGGGAAGAAGAAGGCCGGATAAATCCCTTGTCAAGGTTCTCATCAATGTAATTCCGTAACTCATCAAGTTCAAGTTCAGAGAGGGGGTAGATTCTGCCAAACGGGATTTCAGCAATAGGTAAAAGTTCAATAGGACAATCGTACGGTCTGTGAGCGGGAAGAGTGTCAGCATTTTTTATTGAAAACATCTATTTATTCATGGTAGGCGATAGGCACAAGTTTAGCAGTCTCAGGGTCCACACTGATGCAGAGGAATGGTTCTCTAGGGCTGGGTGTAGGAAGAAGACAATGGCCCGGATTCAGAAAGACTTACGCCGACGTATCTACTGATACGCCGCGTAAGTGCACGGATGCGCGGTCGTATCTCTGCGCCTGATTCTGCAAGTAAGATACACCTGAAATTTGGCTTCCTTCGACCGACGTAAGTTTCCTACGCCGTCGTATCTTGGGCGCATATTTATGCTGGCCGCAAGGGGCGCTTCAATTGATTTACGCGTCGAATATGTAAATGATCTAGATACGCCGATTCACAAACGTACTTGCGCCCGTCACATGAGTATAGGCCGTTTACGTAAGGCGTACGTCCGGCGTAAAGTTATTCCACCTATAAGGGGGCGCATCCCATGCAAAGGTATAGGCGTCGGAACAGCAGTCGTATTTTACGTCGTTTACGTAAGTCGTACGTGAATGGGGCTGGGCGTAGGTTACGTTCACGTCGTAGGCATTGAGCCGTCGTATCTTAGGGAGTCAATTTGACATGATTCTGAGCATGAGCGCGCATGCGCCGTTCGTTCGGCCCATCATTTGCATGGGGTCAAGCTTCATTTAAATGGATCACGCCCACTACCTTCCTACTTTGAACTAGGTCTGTGGGTGTCAGATGATTGACATATTATCTATGTCGCAGTCAGGTCTCTGACACAACTACCCTTCTGCCTTTGTGTATCCAGCGTATATATGTGAAATGCGTCAGGTCACTATGGTCCTGTGGGCCCAACCTCCATCTTTTTTTTTTTTTCAACAGCAGAAGTGAAAGCGGAGGAAGAAAGGGAAAGCAAAACTGTGGGAAATGCCCAAGGTCAGCAGGGGTGAAAAAAAGGGGGGGGGGAGTTCGCAGGCATGGACGTCCGCATCTTTCAAGTGGTGCCTACGGTCTACTGGTTCCGCAGGGCATTCCGGTCTCCCTCAGAGGGTGGCCTCCACTGGGAGACTCTAAAGAGTTCCCCTGAGGGCCTGCCCCTCCTCCGAGTATGTGAAAATGTCCCAGAGTTGCCAGGTCTGGGAGTATGATTCACGTCTGTCTTGATTTGTCAGGATTAGGTCTTCCATTTTGTTAATATCGTCCACTTTCCGCAGCCACATGGCGACTGTCGGTGGGTGCGGAGATTTCCAACAAAGTGGAATGCATGCCTTGGCTGCGTCCAGGAGGTGATGAATGACTGATTTTTTTATAGATGCGTGCGGGGGTGTCATTTGCATGTAAAAGAAAATACGCATAATCGCTGTATGCGACTGTCGGAAGGCTGTCAATCAAATAGGAACGCCCAGTCCCGCAGCCCATACCCGGAAGCCGCGGAGAACATCTATCTGTAAAACGGTAAGTACTGCATTGCTTTAAAAAAAACCACCCGATTCTGCTTCGCACAATTAGCCTCAATCTAATGTTAAAAATAGATTTTTTGGGTGAACCTCCACTTTAAGGAACCGGAAAAGAGCAGGAAGATCCGCCAGTGTTTGCAGGGTGAAGGCCGATCCGTCTTTCCGGAAAGTTGCTGAGAGCGGGTAGCCCCATCTGTAGGTAACCCCTTCTCCCTCGCCAGATCCAGAATGGGTCTCAGCATGGCTCTGCGACGTAGTGTTGCTCTGGAAATATCCGGGAGCATTTTGATCTGCGCGCCTTTCAGGATTATTTTACCCTGCTCCCACAATCTCCGTAGTATTCTTTCTGTGCGTACCTCAGGAGCCTGCACACTACATCTCGAGGTCTGTCTGGGTCCGCCGATCTGGGGCCTAGGGCCCTATGCGCCCTGTCAATCTCCACCACTCCCGTTGGCTCCTCCGGCACCGCGCGGAACAGGTCCTGCACTCTCTCCCCCAGAGTCTCCGCCTCCACCAACTCAGTTATGCCCCGGAGCCGCAGGTTGTTCCGGCAGCTCCGGTCCTCGACATCTTCCAGGTGTAGTTCGAGGGCGACCGCCGTGTCACTGTGTTGATCCCTGGCCCTCTCCAGTCCCACGACCCGGAGCTCCAGTGCGGTAAGTGAATTCTCACCCATGGTTACCCTGTCAGTTAGGGTGGATACCTCTGCCCTCACCACCTGGAAGTCACGGCGGTGGGTCTCTTCCAGCCTGAGGATGAGCGTCTCAATGTCCGATCTGGTGGGGAGGGCCTGAAGGAGCGCTCAGATATCCTGGTCCGCGGGGCGCCCCCAGGAGATTGCGATGGTGTCGCCATGTCTGGGTGGGATGTCTCCAGTATCGCCGATGATCGGCTAGTTGGTGCCAGGTCATCCGGGGAGGAATCCCACTCGTAGTGGTCTCGGGTGGAGAAAAGCATAATATTAATGGTGGTTTTTTTTTCTCTTTTTCTGTCTATTTTTTTTAATAACTTTGCTTGTATCTGGCTGGGAGGATAACCAGTGTTATCCCTGGTTAAGGAAAATGTAATTACAATAACAGTAGGAAACTTTACAGAGTTGTATTAGAATTATGAGAAAACACGAGTAAATGAGGAGTTTAGGTTTGCTAAGATAATACAACTGTGTGAATATGTGGTAGTAATTGGTAATGTTAAAGAAAATATTAGTTGTAATGTAAAGTGGAAGTGCCAATGTATGTATGTATATTGTTATTGCTGTAGAAAATAAAGAATTTATAAAAAAATAAAAAAAAAGACAGAGATTATTATGGTAATGATGAGATCATTCATGTCGGGTCAGAGGAGGTCTCAGGAAACTGGCATGTGAAACCTTTTTGGTGTTTTCAGGCATAGCTGTAGAGGAGGCGGGTATAGGGATCTCAGACTGAACGGACAACAGATGGAGATTCCTAACTTTTTCGGACTGTCTTTCCCGCAGGCGGCAATTAATCTGTATACAGAGATGAATTAGGTCTTTTAGGGAGGTGGCAAGTTCATCCTTGATATCCTTGACAAGCCGAGATGAAAATGGAAACGTAAGGCTGAGTTATCCCATTTGGAATCAGCACTCCACAAGCGAAAGTCCGATACATAATCCTCAACGGGCCTGGAGCCCTGTTGTAGGTGGCTCAGAGTAGTTTCAGCCGTCTGGTGACGGAGGGGGCAGCATACAGTTGATCCATGGAGACAAAAAAGGAATTTGCAGAAGCCAAGACAGGATCACGTTGCTTATGAGTGCACACCGGACAAGAGCCAAAGGTTTTCTTATAGGTAAATACCAAAAATACCAAAATAACCCCCGAAAAAAAGGAGGAAAACAGAAAAAAATTTAAATAAAACCCCATCATACCCTCCCTTTTGTCACACCTCACTCCTCCACTTCAATCTCCCCGCAAAGTAGGCCCTGTCTTGTCCATCATGTCTTTCTATCCCTTTGATGGGCACTTGTGACCATTGATCGGGCGCTGTAGGGGGTTTCCAAAATGATTCCTTCTCCAATCCACAAATTCAGTTGGGGGTAAATCTAGTATTTCTACAAACAACTGCAAATCATCTTTAGTGCGGAGGATTGCTGTCTTGCCATTTTGAGAGGCCGTCAGACTGAATGGGAACCCCCAAAGGTATTTAACCTCCACAGCACGAAGGGCTTCCAACACTGGTCGGACAGTCCGTCGCTGCATTAAAGTCCAGTATGACAAGTCCAGGTACAGAGATATATATGTTCCATCAAAAACTGGATTTACTGCAAGCTATTTTCATAATGGACTCTTTCATTGTAAATTTATGTAATTTGCATATAATGTCTGTCTGTATTTTGAATGACATATGTTGGGATACAATGGACCCTGTCAACCTCAATATTCTCTGGTGCAGAGTCCCCCATTATCTGAACAAATAACTGCTGAACTGTTAGAAGCAACTCAGACGTCTGAATCACTTCTGGTAGTCCTTTTATGCAAATATTTTGCCTGCGGTCCCTGTTTTCGTAATCATCCAATTGATCCCTATATGAATTTAGGACCTCCTTGTGATATTTCTTGAATATCTGCTACTGCTTGTATCACCGCCTCAAGACCATTTTCAAGTGTTTCTACCCTGTGCCCCAATACACTTGTATCCTCTCTGAGACCCTCCACTGCTTGTTGGCATGATTGCTCCACAGCAGATATTAATTTCTGAATATCTGTCTTTGTGGGAAGGGCTTTAGGAAGTTCTCTAATGTCCATCTCTAGACCCTCAGTGTTCCCCTCTAGCCTTGGAGACAAATTGCCCCCATTCTGTACCGATTTGGGACATTGCATTACCACTGCCTGTGATATTTGTCCTTCCCCAGGGGAACCTGACTCTGCTAAAGTCCATCCCATTTCTGCCTCCACACTCTCCTCCGTGTGCACAGGAGGGCTTCCATTTATTTTAAATACATCATCACTTGGAGCCAGTACAGCCCCCACTGTGGCCGTTTGGGGGGGGGGGGGGGGTCAGGACATCATAGCCAATTACCTGAGGGTCTTTGTACTCCTATAACCACTTAAAGGGTTAGTAAAGGAATTATTTTTTTCCTTTAAAATAACAAACATGTCATACTTACCTCCACTGTGCAGTTCGTTTTGCACAGAGTGGCCCCGATCCACATGTTCTGGGGTCCCTCGGTGGCTGTCTCTGGTCTTCCCCGCAAGTACTGACCACAGTCATGTGAGAGAGCTCGCATTGTGGTGAGTAATTGCGGGCGCGCTCCCGTGATACAGTGAGCGGCCATAGCCGCTCACTGTATCACTCGGCCCCGCCCCTCGGCGCGCCGCGTCACTGGATGTGATTGACAGCAGCACAAGCCAATGGCTGCGCTGCTCTCAATCCATCCACTCTAGCCAATCAGCGGCCAGGCTGCACGGCAAAGAGGATCTCGGGATTGCGCACGGGACTTTCGAGGGGTCAGGTAAGTAAAACAGGGGCTCGGGGGGGCCGGAGTCATCAGATGTTTTTTCACCTTAAAGGATCACTAAAGGAATTTTTTTTAGCTAAATAGCTTCCTTTACCTTACTGCAGTACTGGTTTCATGTCCTTATTGTTCGTTTTTGCTTTGAAGTGGCTGTAATTCTGCTGTGATCTCCACACTTCCTGGTTGTCTTTTTCCTTATAACCATCGTACTGGGAGCTTTTCACTGTAGGTCTAAGCTGTCATTACTGTGTGTCTAAAACTTAACAGAACCAATCAGATTAATTTTAAAAACAAAACACTGCCCTGGATTTGTTTGTTTTTGTTCTGTGTGTCTCTCTAGTTCACAGGAACATGAAAACAGTTTAAAAGTGAAACTACAGGATCCCAGAGAAGGTTGGTGGCATTCATATTCACCTCAGCGAAAATAACCATAGCAAAGAACTGGAAGTCAGCAGCCTTGCCATTTGATCAAATTAAACACAAATTGTCCTGGCTAATGCTGAATGAGCGGCTAACGGCAATCACGCAGGACAAGATGAAACAGTTCCATAAAGTCTGGGATCCATGGATCTCCTATATAACTGGAGACTCTGGGTCGAGTGGTTCTTAGGTTTATCTAGTGGACTATTTCTAAGGAGCGCGGTGCCCCAACTCCCCCCTCTTCTTTCTTATCTCTTCTTTTCTTTTACAGTCATTCCCCAACGGGAGTAAAATCCCTTGTTTTTCTGCTTTACTACCTCCTTTTTGCATATCTGAAGAAAAGGTTAATAGCGTCTTATTTGCCAGTTGTATGATGTGGTTTTCCAATCAATACGGGGAATCGTAACCCCAAATAGGTATTGGCACTCAGTTATGTTGACTAGATTGTCAAATTTTTACTTATGGAGAGAAGTGACGCTGATATATACATCTTTGTTTGTGCAAGAAATTTAATAAACACTATTGAAACATAAAAGTGAAACTAACCTACAGGCACATTATATGATTGATTTTTTATCTATTTGTAATAATTTTTAAAAGGAATCAGTTAACTTTTATGTCTCTATACCCTGTAAACAGTCATTTCAGCAAAAACATTTTTTCCTTTAGTGACCTTTTAATGCATAGATTGCATTAAGGTGAAAAAAAACATTTCTTTACAACTCCTTTAAGCCCCGGACCATTTGGCTGGCCAAAGACCAGATGACTTTTTGCGATTCGGCACTGCGTCGATTTAACCCCCCTGGCGGTATCCCCGAGCGTGACTCGGGGTTGATTTTTCATGTTACGATCGGTAACCCCGAGTCACGCTCGGGGTAGACATGCAGAGCCTGCAGCGTGCGCTGGCTTACCTTCTCCTGGATCCAGCGATGTCACCACGCTGTGTGAGCGAGCGGGACCTCGCTCGATTCACACAGCGTCCTCCTGTGCCGCCGATCTCCGTTCTCTGCGACGTTACGACGCACGGGAGCGGAGATCGGCGCCAAATTCAAAAAAGTAAACAAACACTTTACATACAGTATACTGTAATCTTATAGATTACAGTACTGTATGTAAAAAAAACACACACCCCTTGTCCCTAGTGGTCTGCCCAGTGTCCTACATGTCATTTTATATAATAAAAACCTTTTTTTCTGCCTGCAAACTGTAGATTGTCCATAGCAACCAAAAGTGTCTTTTTATGTCAAAAATGGTTTTAGATCAGCTAGAAAATAGCGATAATAAATTATAATCACTTGCAGAATTGTGCGATAGCGATTTGCGGGGAAATTCGTCATAAAAAAATAAAAATAATGACAGCAACAATTCTGCAACTGAGCAAATTTCAGTGATTTTGAGTTGATTACATTATTGAATAATTTTTATTTTAATTATATTATTACTTGCTATAATTATTTATAATTATTTATTATATTATAATTTAAAATTTTGTTTTTAAAAAAATGTCATACCCGAGATGCCTATTGGATTCTTGTTTGGTCAGATTTAAGTGAGTTATTCCTAAAAATCACAGGCCTACAGTATAAAACACCAAATTTCCTTGCAAATAATTGTACCGCTTTCAGCATGTTTTTTCAGACAGAATCATACCGCCAGGGAGGTTAACTGACAATTGCGCGGTCGTGCAACGTGGCTCCCAAACAAAATTGACATCCTTTTTTTGGGGTATTTGATCACCTCTGTGTTTTTTATTTTTTGCGCTATAAACAAAAATAGAGCGACAATATTTTTTATTTTTTGCTATAGTAAATATCCCCAAAAATATATAAAAATAACTCATTTTTTCCTCAGTTAAGGCCGATACGTATTCTTATACATATTTTTTGTAAAAAAAATTGCAATAGGCGTTTATTGATTGGTTCGCGCAAAAGTTATAGCGTCTACAAAATAGGGGATAGTTTTATGGCATTTTTATTAATATTTCTATTTTTACTAGTAATGGCGGTGATCAGCGATTTTTATCGTGATTGCGATATTGTTATTGTTATTGATATTGTTTTTTTTGCGGGGGCCTTTTTAGTAATTAGGAATTTGATTGCATGGTGATCTGTCCATGGTAAAGGCTCATTTTCCAGAATGTTAATTTCCAGATCTTGTCTGAAAATGAGATCGAGCGTGTGACCTGAAGCATGTGTGGTCCCACATACCAGTTGCTGCAGACCTAATCCTTCCAAATGGTCAATGCAGGCGTCGGCGACAGGGTCCTGTGAGGAGTTGGCCCAGAGGTTGAAATCCCCGAGCAGCAGGAGGTGTTTAATGTTTAGGGTATAGGTGGAAATGAACTCCGTCAATGGCGTGAGAAGGTGTGTTTTGGGACCCGGTGGTCTATAGCAGAGTAGTATGTGACCGGTGTCCTGGGGATTTGTTTGCAGTTGCAGAGTGACGGTTTCCATGAATGGAAGTGAGTACTGAAGGTCTGGTTTAGTGATCGAGAGGTGAGTCTTGTGGATCACCACCAGGCCTCCTCCTCTTTGCCCCACTCTGTTTTCTGTTAGAATGCGATAATTCTCCGGCACCAATTCTCCTAGAATGGTGTTACAGTCCGCGGTTAACCAGCTTTCTGTAATGAAGAGGCATTCTAGATCGTGTTGGAGGATGAAATCATGGATTTCATGTCAGTGTTTTACTGCCGATCTTGTATTGACCAAAGCGCATGATATGTGCTTTGCCTGGGAAATACACGTGTAATTTTTAACTGTTGATTGTCGATCGATTCTTAACAGTTGCTCATTTCTTAGAGCTTTTATGGTGGCGGCTGGTAATATTGAGGCGGATGGCTTTAAACTCCAAATGGTTTCAGCAGAGTATCTGTGATTTTTCATAATTGCAGATGTGCCACGGATGGTGATAATGGGAAAATATTGAACAGGGAGGTATTCAGTGAGCATAGGAAAGAAAATATGAGGTAAGTCCCCAATTTGCTAAACCATCCCCACCCCGTTTGATCCAGAGGAAGGCGAAAAAACCCTAGCCAAGCAATGCCAATCTACTATATATACGATAGGGAAAAAAATTCCTTCCTGATCCCTCGAGGGCGATCGGGCGAACCCTGGATCAAGTGCTAACTGGTGGGAGTCTCGGGCTTTATTCCCTATTAGTACTGATAGGGGGGGGGGTATGGCCCCTGAGTATTAGTAGCTTTTGCGGGTGGGCCCTGGTGATTTTATGACTGTAGAGAGGGAGTGAGGATAAGTGTACAGAGATGCACTTTGGTGTAGCAAGATGGCCGTCACTCGGGGCTGGGCCCGAGCCGGGGCCTATGCCGCTAGGAAGATATGGATTAATGATGAAGGGGGCTCTGGGGCACGAGGGGAAGCCATTGGAGGACCTTCTGTGGTGAAAAGGGGGGTTTTAGAGAAGTTTTTAGGGGGGGGGGTAATCCGGCGAGACGTGCAGTGCGCTGCTAGGCCGCTGATCTAATCTATTAGGGGACAGCTGTCTGCTGCAGCAGCGTGGGCTTTTTCACCCCCCCCCTTTCTCACTTCACACAAACACTCAGATCTGCTTGTTTGTAATGGGGATGATGTGGGCGTGTTTTATGTAAATGAATGGTGACCCCGCGTATTTTACGTTTTCCTTTTTTTACGAATGGCGCATGCCCTGTTCGTGAAAAAATCCCAGTGCGCATGCTCGAAATTCCGCCGCAAATCGTCATTGCTTTCGACGTGAACGAATTACGTCCAGCCCTATTCGCGAACGACTTACGCAAACGACGTAAAATTTTCAAAACTCGACGCAGGAACGACGTCCATACTTAACATAGGATACGCCTCATATAGCAGGGGTAACTATACGCCAGAAAAAGCCTAACGCAAACGATGTAAAAAAAATACGCCGGGCAAACGTACGTTTCTGAATCGACGTATCTACCTAATTTGCATATTCGACGCGTAAATATATGGAAGCGCCACCTAGCGGCCAGCGTAAAATTGCAACTAAGATACGACGGCGTAAGAGACTTACGCCGGTCGGATCTTAGTCAAATCTATGCGTAACTGATTCTATGAATCAGGCGCATAGATACGACGCCGCAACTCAGAGATACGACGGCGTATCTGGAGATACGCCGTCGTATCTCGTATCTGAATCTAGCCCTATGCGTGTGTGGAATCACAGCCTACTGACACACCTGCATTTCAGATCGATCGATCACTCAGGGGAGGACCGTTGACTATGTACAGGATTTGGTGAGGGGGCTTTGCCCAGGAACCTTTAATGCTTTTCATAGAATACCACATCCAAATATTGTCCACAGAGCTCCTACATTGCCGGTGAACATGATAAAATGCAAAGCTTTGCCTCCAGGACATTACTGCGGTTGCTCTTAAAGGGGACACACTACAGGTATTGAGATAATTTCACTGGGTATGTACTAGAAGCATCGTAGGCCCGCAGCATCCCACACACACCAAAAGTTATTGGGGAGTCTATTTAATCTGTACATATTTTTACCAATTGCTTTCGTTGTTTGCATAGTCTTCCCGACTGTTTTCTTTAAACTGTTTCAACCAAGTCCTGGGTACTTACACAGGTCCTGGCTGACTAATGTTAACCTGAATTTTACTTTTCTTCAAGTAAACTACAAAAAGAACTGTGTTGTGTATTCCTGCTGAGTTATTCCATTAATCACATTGCTAGGTGTGCCAGAGGGGCTGGGACAGATCATTGGGATTGTAAGGCAGACTAACGGACTGAACAAACAAAAGCAGCTCTCTCGGGGGTTTGCTACATAAGTATCCCAGGAGGCTGCAGGACCAGGTACATGTCATTATGACCTAGGCTGGAATGGGGTGGCAGGGATGGAGCTACCATAGGTGAGTGCTAGAGGTTTAGTGTTTGGGGTTCTGTCAGCACAGGTAAATTTAAACAGGCCTAATGCTGCGAGCTAGGCCTGTTTGTTTTTTTGATCTGGGGGCAGGGAGTGATTAGTGTAGCAGTGGGTGTGACTGACATGCGCTTCAGCTCTTGGGCACCTCCCCTGCTTACAGTGAGAATGTTCTGGAAGAGGGGCAAGGCTGAGAGTTGGAGTGGTATGGAGCCCTGACCAATCCCCAACTAGGATTGGCAGGGGGCAGGCCTCCTACTTATACTCACAGTCAGCCTGCTGAGGGGGGTTTGTCAGCTGGGTGAAGTGAAGAATGGAGTGTTAGACTGCAGCCGGAGGCTCCATCCCCATCTGGGGGGGGGGGGGGTGCCAGCCTCAGAGGAGGAGCTTGGGAGCTGGGAGGGAGCCTCATCCTTACACGGTCATGGAGAATGGAGAGGTGTCCTGGAACAGCAGTTGGAGAAGCAATCGGTACGCATGTCCTGGTAAATTCTTCATCAAGGAAAGTTGACTGCTGAATCCAAATTCATTTAAAAAATATGTATTTAATATACAAGCAAGCTAGAACAATTCTACATGCTTGGAGAACAGCTTGTACATGCACTGACATACATTCAAAATATGTGTTCTAACAAAACTGTGTGTCAGTACAATTTATACAGTCTAAAGGGGGAGGCATTCTGAATGTGGCTACATTCAGAAGACAAATGGTCATTTAGCATCTATATGTCACTTCCAAATTCTCTGGGAAGAAATGGCAGATAATGTCATTCACATGGAGAGGTGTGAATGACATCTGTTCAGGAACAGAAAGTAACATTGGCTTAAATCCTGTTATTTGCCTAATCAATTTCTAGTCTATTGAACACAGTCAAAATACATTGCTACACAATGGGCCAAATCCTCAAAAGGGATACGCAGGCGGAACTGCTGTTCAGTCTGCGTATCCCTGTGCCTATCTTTGGAACTGATCCTCAGAAGCAGTTTTCCAAAGATAGGCAGAAGATCCGACATCTGTAAGAGACTTACACTGTCGGAGCTTAGGATGCAGTACCGCATCCGCCGCTGGGGGCATTTTGTGTCGAAATGCCGCCTAGCGTATGCAAATGAGGACTTACGGAGATCCACAAAGCTTTTCAGCTTTGTGTTTTCTGCGTAAGTTTACGTTTGCATACGTAAAATTAGTTCTGCTTTTACAAAGTGTAAACTAGTTACACCTTGTAAAAACAGACCTTTTTTTCGATCGCCGCAATTTTTTTAAATTTTTTAATTTTATTTTTGGGTGCGTAACCTTTTTTTTACCCGACGCAACTTTATTGTCCCGTCGCAATCCACAAAGCCCGGCGTAACGTAATTTTGCGCGCTGCCCGTCGGGAAAATGACGTCACGAGCATGCGCAGTACGGCCGGCGCGGGAGCGCGCCTCATTTAAATTGTCATCGCCCCCTGCAGAAGAGGACCGCCTTGCGCCGGAGACATTTAAGTTACACGGCCGAAAATTTCTAGGTAAGTGCTTTGTGGATCGGGCACTTAGGTAGAAATTTTCCGCCAGTGTAACTTAAATGGTAAAAGTTAAGTTAGGCTAGGTTTTTGTGGATTTGCCCCAATATACATATACTAACAGATACAACCAATATTAATATATATTTATATATATATATATATATATACACACATACATACATACATACATACATACATACATACATATATATATAGCACAATCAGAAACACATGCCTTGATAATCGTGAATAAATGTTTGTTAAATAAATGGCTATTCCATTTACCCGATCAAGATCGGTGAGTGAGGCACAGTGGATATCTGGAGGAGGCATGCCAGGGAAGCTGGGTGCAAGGCCAGAGGAGAAACTGTAAGGTTTTGTGTTAAGTCGTTGCAGTCGGAGGACTCGGGATTTGTAAGTCGGACTGGCTGGGATCAGTAGAACACCAAGCATGTATTTCTGCTAAAGTAACTAGGCCGCCAAGTAGGGGTACTGCAGGCCCCCTGACCTATTACAATTCAGCAAAGTCAGCAATAACTAGGGATTATGCAGAGTGATGTCTAGTACAGTTCAAGATGATGGAGCGGAAAGACTAATGCCGCGTACACACCATTTATGTGATGGAAAAAAATGACATTTTCTGTGAAGTAAAAAACAACGTTTTTGAAACTTCAATTTTCAAAAACGACGTTGCCTACACACCATCGTTTTTTCACAATGCTCTAGCAAAGCGAGGTTACGTTCACCACTTTTTTCCATTGAAGCTCGCTTCATAACTAGCTTCTGGGCATGTGCGGGTTTAAAAACGTTGTTTTAAACGTCGTTTTTTGCTACACACGGTCAATTATTGTGAAACAAAAAACGACGTTTTGAAAAATGACACACAACATAAAACGACGTTTTCCCCCACACACGGTCATTTAAATTGACGTTTTTTTAAAAATTTCGTTTTTTTTTCATCACATAAAGTGTTGGTGTGTACGCGGCATTACAATGTGACAGGGAAGTTTGTGTAGGAGGAGAAAAGTCTGCAGGAGTTTGTGCAGAGGAGAAGTGTAAAGTCTGTCAAGTTTTCTAAGTGCTCTATTCAAGAATATGCAGAGCGCAACTACTATAACAATTCTTCAAGTTTAATCAGCAAAGTCACAATGACCATTTCCAGTTTAAAACACAACTGCTATAACATGGCAAATGTAATCTGTTCTATGGGCATCCCATACCCTTTCCCCAACCAAGTTATATCCTCCAAATAAAACAAAAACAAAGCAATGCAAATGACTGTTCATTGTCTACTGGAGAGAGATGTATAAAAGTCTGGCAGCGGGGTGAATATGCGTGGATGTTAGTAACTTGTAGCAGCCATCCGCTACATAAACTATCCTAATTTTGCCAGTTGTTCCTGGTTCCGGGACCATGTTGGTCCGGAACATTTGAGCAGCGACGGGGACCCAGTGATCGACTGGGTTCCCACTTTTGAGGATCCCAAGCGGTATAGCTGTTCTGTGGGAAGTCTGTCTGAGGAGCGCCAATGATAGGCTGGCGATCCAAAAGGATTTCGACAAACCACCGGGGATCAAGGTAGCCGGACACTAAGGGCTCTTTCACACGTCCGTTCTATGTAAAAAGCCCCAAAAAAAAACAAAAAAAACGGATGGAAAAACTGATGCAAAAACTGATGCAAAAACTGATGCAAAACTGATGAAAAACTGATGAAAAACTGACGAAAAACTGATGGAAAAACGGATCAACTGATGAAAAAAAAACGTATCTGAAAAACTGAACGGACGTGTGAAAGAGCCCTAAAGGATTGATCACCTGTCAGTCGGTACCTGGGCGACATTAAGAAGGAGATCCAGGCGTAATTCACCCAAGAAGGATTGCCTCCGTATCTGCAATCATAGAGGGCCTGTGGCAGAGGTGTCTTCCTGATGTCCATTTCAGGAGGGTCTGTGGCAGAGACTTTATCCTAAAGAGGTTCGAGTGATACTCCGGCTGCCAGGTCAGTGAGAGAGGCCTGTCCGGGTACACTAAACCCACTCAGGCAGGAGTGGTACGGAAAGTGTTACATATGGGAGCAGGACTGTTCCAAATACTACGCCTGAATCTGCTGTTCTCTTTCTTCTTTCAAACTCTATCCTTTCATCACCAGTTCATTGTTTTTACCCGGGTAATAAAGAGCACAGAAAAGACACTTGTTGCGGACATTCCTTTACTACTGCTATATGCACCATTCACCCCTAGGAATTCGGAAGAGCCACGAGGTAAATGTGCCAGCCAAAACAAACCAGCAGCTCCTCCGGGGGTAGTGCTACATTAGTCTAGTTCTGCTTTATTCTAATACGTGTGTTGTTTGTTAATGTCCAAGTATATTTTTATGGAGAGGAATATGGGGACTGCCATTGCTGGCTATCACTGGTCTTAATACTTTGAGTACCTGGACCAAAACAACCATGATTTGCATGCTTGATCCAGGTTGCTCATACAGACAACTCTTATATCTTGATATTACAAATGAACATATGAAGCAGTGGACATGTCTCACCCCTTTGTAATATGCTGATATAATAACACAGATCACTTTTACCTAACACATGGACACATATATTCCTGTCACTTTAAGGTGTTTAAGCAACAGAGCATACAAATTCTATGTGAAATGTATTGAGGTGTGCAGGGTGTATTTCAAAATATAATGGGTAGACCTGTTATAATTACAGGGTGGTGATAATTAAGAGAATAACTGGTTTCATTTGACTGCTCCTGTATGAACATGAAACTGGGAACAGTTATTAGCTCCTGTTATTGTTTGCGGATAACTAGTATCAGTTACCCAACTCCACCCTGTGTGAGTACTAGTTAGACTGGCATATTTAGGTCCGTTTAGCTGTCCAGGATTGAATCTTAACAATGCAACTGTTTTTTATCTCCCTTCAGTTTTCCTTCTTTTGTGCATTACAAAATATGTAGCTATTATTTGGGATCATGCTAGTTCTTGTGAAATAAAGTGTTAGGAAACACAGTCATTATCTCCTAATAGCTACCTATGACAAATCCGACAGGGGCTTTTGGAGGGGACTAGGGGCTAGACTTCCACCCACTGATTATGGCCCATGGAGGAGACCAGGGATTGTGTCTGCTTTTCCCAATCAGCTCATGCAAAAGAGCTTAGGTCAGCATCTGATGCCATGGAGAGAGCAGATGATTCTCTAATGATGGTCAACAACATGATGAACGCTGAGAGCAAGGCTTGGATTAATTCTCTGAATAAAGACAATAAAGCTTCCCTTCTAGAGTGGATGGAAAAGTGTAATATTGATTTTGTACAGGTTCATTGTCAGAGATAATATGGTGGCCCTCCTGCAGATTAGGTTGTAAAAGCTCCTCCGCTTTGAACAGAAATATTTTTCAACAAAGAAATCTATGAAGATAAACTAATTCCACTTTTTCAGACTGCTGGAATATTGTATGAGTTTTGTCTTTTGATGACTTGTGTGGACAGAATACACAAGTGAAAGTTGGTTAATGAGATTTGGATAGCCTTGGGTCTTCTTTCTGGGGAACTGGTGCTGAACTGTCTGGGTGTGCATTGACCTGAGTCACCTAGGCTTGTCTAGGTGACTAGTTGTTAATTAGCATACTGTCAATTGGATCACTGTTGCTAGTGTAGCGCCTGTGTACTTTCAAGTACCGGTGCTATTCTAAATTTAAGGGGGATGAGAGAGTTGGTTAGCTCTCATCCAGTTGATTTGTTCAAATTGGGTCTCTGCTTTAGCTGGGCTGTTCTGTGGGCTCATTCTGTTGTTGCTGGGGTGTTGTACCACCCCGGAGCAACAGGTGGCGCCAGTGGAGTTCAGGCTGGGGTGCCTCTTGCCAACAGCCAATCAGGAGGGTTTTTCCCTCGCGGGGCATGCTGGGGGAGGGTACTTCTGGAGCAGACGCCATGAGGCGGGGTTCTTGTTCCGGGTGTGGCGCCCACCTTCAGGGTGACCACACATCACGGCTCCCCGGCGAGGTGGCCTACCAGGCCGGGGTGCGCGTGCCACGTGGTGTTCCTGGTTCCGGGACCATGTCGGCCCGGAACATTTAAAGCTGTGGCGGGGCCCCAGAGGCGACTGGGTCCCCAGTTCTGAGGAGATCCCAAGCGAGATAGCTGTTCAGGGGGGAGTCAGCCTGAGGAGAGCCAAGAGAGGCAGGCAATCCAATAGGGCCTCGACAATCCATCGGGGATCAAGGTAACCGGACACTGAAAGGTTGGATGTCAGCAACCTGTCAGTCGGTAACCTAAATGAAGACTACCTGAGAAAGATTCAAACGCAAATTCTACCAAGAAGGATCGCCTCCATGATCTAAGTTCTAGGGAGGATCTGTGGCAGAGATCTTTTCCCTCAAAGTTCAGAGTGATACTCTGGCTGCCAGGTCGGTGTGAGAGGCCTGTCCAGGTACACTATACCCACAGGAGTGGTGACGAAGGTGAAGTGTTGGTGGAAGCAGGACTGTTTCCGCACTATTAGGCCTGAATCTGCTATTTGTCTTCCTCATACATCTCTACTATCTATCTCCAGTTTACTGTTTACCGTGTTGGGTAAAATAAAAGCACAAGAAAAGACACCTGCTGTTTGGACATTCCATCATTGAGGCTCTCATCGTCTACCCTAGACAATCACAGAGGTAACACGCCAACCCAATCTATAACCAGCGTCTCCTTCGGGGGTGAGCGCTACACGAGCCTTGTTGATTAGCTCAGCTCTCAAAAATTCCACTCGCCTGCTCGCATTTTGCGAGAGGATTTTGAGGGCTGGCGATCTATTGGCTGTCAGGGAGAGCAGGGGAGGGCGAACACCGCCGGCAGCCTTGGTTGAATGGGAGTCCTATGGGACTGATGGGAGTGATATCGAAGAAGTTCCAGGAGCCAGTCACCATGGAAGCGGAGTTCCATCAGCAAATGCAAGAGACATTCATCCAGTATGAAGAGTCTGTATTGGACGCACTGGAATTAAGAAATGCAATCCGCCGGTAGCTCTGGATGGACTATTATGGAAAGGTACTCCCTTCATCCATAGATCTGTACTGGCTGCAGTCGGACTAATGTATACAATTCCTAGGAAAGCATCCTTGGGAGGAATGGCTGATGGAGCTGGATAGACTGGTCCAGATGGAAATGGTGCTGGACGATGGGTATCAAGTGCTGCAAAGGTATGCTACCCAAGTGTGTCCGTGGCTGAAGAACAAAAATCCCATAAAAGGCTATGACTATGGTGGTCCGGGATTAACATTTGAATTGTTTCATGAGGATCCACATTTCGGTACTGCAGAGTGGAGATGGGAGGATATCCGAGATTTTAGGGAGTTGGAACTTCCCAATGAGCTCAGATTAAGTAGTAACTTGGACTTTATAGTTACACTAAAATGGGAGCTGAAACAAGCATATAAAAGACTGTTCGACGAAGCTTAACACTATGCCCCAGCACCCATGGTTGTTATAGATTATGAGTAACCCGCCGCGGCACCAAGTGCCTACAGCCTGTATCCTGGATTTTCAGCAATTCCAGAGGCTAGGTATTTTTCTGCTGAGGGGGAACAACCCAATGAGCCTACAGTAGAACAGCTGGCATCAAGGCAGAGTGATGCTGACTTCTGCCTACAACAATCGGTGGCCCTAGAGGATTTGTGTGAGGCCACAAATTTTCATTTTGCTTCCCAGCGGAAGACCTGGCATCAGGACAGAGGGTCCAAGACCTCTGACCAACACCCGCAGCAGTTCTGGGGGTGTAGGGTGAGAAGGTGGCGGTTCCTTTTCCCCAGCGGCACACCAGGCTCCTGGGAGAGAAAGGAGAGAAGGTGTTTTTTTCTCACTACCCAGCAGCAGTCTGCAATGCAGGCAGGGGAGGAAGCCATTCCCCCTGCCCAGCAGCAGATCCACAGTCCGGGAGAAGGTTGTCATCCTCCCTCCTCAGCAGCAGATCAGCAGTCTGGAAGCAGAGGAAACTGTCCGCCCTCCTCAACAATCAGCCAGAGTGGAGGAAACTGTCTTCCCTCCCTTGCGGCAGATCCAAAGTCCAGGAGATGAGGTGGTCTCCCTCCCCAGCTGCAGTTCCACAGTCTGAGAGAGGAGGTGGCTGTTCTCCTTCCCCAGCACCAGATCCAAAGTCTGGGAGTGAAAGAAGCCATCCTCCCTCCCCAACAATCAGCCAGAACGTGGGAAACTGTCTTCCCTCCCCAGCAACGATCCGTTCACCTGGAAGACAGTACCAGAGAAATGTCATCCCAGCAGCCGGATAAGGGTACGAGAGATGGAGCAGCCGGCTCATCTCCCCAGAAGCAGTTCAAGGACCAGAAAGGGGAGGAAGCCATCCTCACTCCCCAAAGGCAGATCCACTGTTCGGTAGGGGAGGTGGTCGTCCTCCCTCCCTAGCAGCAGATTTACAGTCTGGGAGAGGAGGTGGGCACCCTCCTTTCCCAGCGGCAGTTCCACAGTCTGGGAGAGGAGGTGATCGTTCTCCTTCCCCAGCAGCAGATCTAGAGAAAGTTGGTTCATAAGATTTGGATAGTCTTCTTTCTGGGAACTGGTACCGAACTGTCTGGGTGAGCACTGACCTGAGTCACCTAGGCTTGACTAGGTGACTAGTTGTTAATTAGCTTACGGTAATTAGATCACTGTTACCTGTTAGTTGCTAGCTGTTGATTAGCTTACTGTTTATGTTTATGTTAGCTGGTCATTAAATGTGCTGTTAGATGTACTGATGATATTACTGTTAAAGTTGGCATTGTTGAGGATAATGTGATTAAGCTCTTATCTGATTTTGTGTGGTATATATTCTGTGTGAGTTTACAATAAATTCAGTTCCAGTTTGCACCTAAGCTAGTGCCGTTTAGTTCTTGAGTGCAATTCTACGCTATAATACCAGGTTCCTGGTTCCAGAGTGGAGGAAGCTGTCTCTTGGCGGAGGTACCTAGACTGAGTGCCAGGCCGTCAGTCACACTATCATTAAGGCCCCTTTCACACTGGGGCGGTTTGCAGGCACTATTGCACTAAAAATAGCGCCTGCAAACCGACCCTAAACAGCGGATTCGTTAACTTTGTATCGACAGCCGCAGCAGATCGCAAGGGCAATGCGATTTGCATGCGCAGATGGTAGCGTTTCCGGCACCCCATAAGTTTGAACCTCCCATGAGATATGTAGCCATATTTCAAAATGTAGGTTCATATATGCACACTTTACAAGCAGAAAAACAAAATGTGTTCCTTAACACATCGATTATTGGCAACGGATCTTTTTTGTGGTACTGCAATGTGGTTTTGTGGTTCTTTACTGTAAGAGCGGCGAGGATGTGGAATTCCCTTCCACAGGCGGTGGTTTCAGCGAGGGCATGGATAGTTTCAAAAACCTATTAGATAAGCACCTGAACGACTGCAATATAGAAGGATATACAAGGTAAGACTGACATATAATCACACACATAGGTTGGACTTGATGGACTTGTGTCTTTTTTCAACCTCACCTACTATGCAACTATGTAACTATGCAATGTGAAAGAAGGCTCGTGTCTAAGAAGGCCAGTCATGTTTATTCTCACAAGAGACAAATCTAGACAAATAACAGAATGAAGGAGGAATTAGGGAGGTTTCTTGTAGCAATGAAATGCTGAGAGATTTAAGGATAACAAGAAGGTGAGGTTGATAGGGGGAGTGGTAGCCCGAGGAAGAAAGGGTGTGGTGACTTGCGGAGGCTGGAGCAGGTATTTCTAGGATAGTGAGAAGAGGCAGAGGCATAAAGACTACTGATAGATAACTAGACAGACAAACATATATTTTTTCTTATTTAAGAGTTTTAAGGTTGGCATGTAATAACAGTTGTCTGAGGATTAAAAATCTTGCTCAACTAACTTCAATATCACATAAAACATAACCACCAACACAAAGTTCTCATAAAATGTTAAAAAAAAAGCTGGCCATAAACTTTAGGCACAATCTAATCCCACTCAAGCTAACATAACAGCAGGTGGTGGCATAGTGGTAGAACAAAACTAAAAGCTTGTATTTTCTCTAGTTAGACACTTCTTGCATTCTGCGTATTCATCCCTGGGTGCATACTGCCCTAAACGTTAGTACCATTCAGTGCACAGTCCGGATCCCATCCAGCTACACAGCTTTCAGCCTCCCATAACATTTTACAGGCTCCACAAAAACGCAGGGATCTCATGTGTAGAAGCCAACTACCCATGTGTATAATTTGAAAGATTGATTGCATGTGCCCTTGGATGGCAATCAAACATCCTTCAATAGCATAGTGCCACATCCTGATTATATTGAAGAGAAGGGGGAATGAAAAAAAATTTACTTTGTAGGCACTTATTTATAAAAATACAAAAATTATTTTAATAGTACATAGAAGATAAATACAAAACCAAAAAATAAATTAATTTTTAAAACACAGTATGGGGTATTGAGAATCAAAAGTAGTGGGCCGTGCTGAGTGATTCTGTTGGTGCAAAACTCTGAAGGCCTTCAATTTGCACGTTGGTCCACTCTTTGTTCAACCCTTTAACCGTGTATAGTGTGAAAGCGGTTAAAGGGTTGAACAAAGAGTGGACCAACGTGCAAATTGAAGGCCTTCAGAGTTTTGCACCAACAGAATCACTCAGCACGGCCCACTACTTTTGATTCTCAATACCCCATACTGTGTTTTAAAAATTAATTTATTTTTTGGTTTTGTATTTATCTTCTATGTACTATTAATAATTTTTGTATTTTTATAAATAAGTGCCTACAAAGTCCATTTTTTTCATTCCCCCCTCTCTTCAATACCCATGTGTATAAGGTTGTAGACATGAGACTGTGGCCTGAGCTGACCTTGTGGTGACTGTTATCTCAGGTCGAGCCTAGCTTTTTAGTGGAACTGAACTAAAAAAAGTAAACATTTGTTATGTTATAGGAAACATCTAGAACAGGGGTCTCCAAACTGCGGCCCGAGGGCCAGACGTGGCCCTTTGCTATCCTTTATCTGGCCCTTGGGGCACAATTCCTCCCACTGATACGAGGCACTATTCCTCCCACTGAAAAAAACAATGAGGCACTATATTGTCCACCAATACCAATGATGGGATACTATTCCTCCTCCTAATAGGGGGAATACTCCTCCTCCTAATGACCACCAACCCTGAGGCCATATTTGTTCTCACTGATGCCCGTGACATTTTCTTCCCCTGCTGGCCACAATCCGGCCCTCCTAAAGTCTGAAGGGCAATAAAGTGGCCCTTTGTTTGAAAAGTTTGGAGACCCCTGATCTAGAAATAGAAGTGTGCCTAAGCAGTTTCCTTAAAAATCTACCTTAAGCCTAGTACGTATGGGCCAAATGTCCGATATTTGGCACCATATTTAAAAAGGGAGTCTTTACCAAGTAACTATAGACCTGCTAGTTTAACTTCTATAGTTGTAGTGGAGAGTTTAATAAAAGTCCACATAGACGAGTTCTTGCTGGAAAAAAATATTTTAAGCAACACGACAGCATGGATTCATGGAAGTCGTCAAACAAACCTGATTTATTGTTATGAGGAGATAAGTAAAACCTTTGACAGAGGGGTGGCTGTGGACGTGGTATACCTGGATTATGCAAAAGCGTTTGACACAGTTCCCCACACACGGCTAACTGGTAAGGTAAAGCCTACAGGCTTGGATAGAAAACTGGCTAAAAAACAGAATTCAGAGAGTAGTGGTTAATGATTCTTACTCTGAATGGTCCAAGGCAGGGATTAGCGGACCTCCAGCTGTTGCAAAACTACAAGTCCCTTCATGCCTCTGCCTCTGGATGTCATGCTTGTGGCTGTCAGAGTCTTGCTATGCCTCATGGGACTTGTAGTTCTGCAACAACTGGAGGTCCGCTAATTGCATATCCCTGGTCTAAGGTTATCAGTGGTGTACCCCAAAGTTCAGTGCTGAGACCCTTACTTTTTAATATCTTTATAAATGATATTGGGTCTGAGATTAAAAGTAACATTTCTGTCTTTGCAGATGACACTAAGCTATGCAGTGGAAAAATGTCCTTACAAGATGTCTCCAATTTACAAGCCGACCTCAACACGATGTCTAATTAGGCAACTAAGTGGCAAACGAGGTTTAATGTTGATAAATGTAAAGTTATGAACTTGGGGGCTAAGATTGTGCATGCATCATACATATTAGGGGGAGAATCAATGGTGGAGAAGGATCAATAATGGCATGCGATGCCAAGCTGCGGTTTCCCTTTTTGTATTAGGAGAGGTATGGATTTCAGAGAGAGAGAGAGATATCATTTTGCCCCTATTCGAATCATTAGTAAGACCTCATCTGGAATATGCAGTTCAGTTTTGGGCACCAGTTCTCAAAAAGGATATCAGGGACCTGGAGAAAGTGCAGAGAAGGGCAACCAAACTGATAAGGTATGGAGGAACTCAGCTATGAGGAAAGATTAGAGGAACTGAATCTATTCCCTCTTGAGAAGAGAAGATTAAGGAGGATGTGATCAACATGTACAAATACATACGGTAAGTGGTCCATATAGTGAACTTGATCTTGAGTTATTCACTTTCAGGTCATCACAGAGGACAAGGGGGCACTCACTCTTTACGTCTAGAGGAATAAAGAATTCATCTCCAAATACGGAAAGATTTCCTCAAAGTAAGGCCCCTTTCACACTGGGGCAGGACGTGCAGTGGCGGTATAGCACCGATAAAAATAGCAGCGATATACCGTCGGAATTGACACGGAATTCGGCTGCTAGCAGTGCGGTATTAACCCCCGCTCGCGTCCGAAAAAGGGTTGATACCGCCCGCAATGCGCCTCTGCAGAGGCGAATTGCCGATGGTATTACCGCGGTGTCCCCATTGTTTTCAATGGGAAGGAGCGGTGAAGGAGCGGTATACACACCTCTCCTCTCACCGCTCCAAAGATGCTGCTTGCAGGAGATTTTTTTCTCTACCGCCAGCGCATCACCTGAGTGTGAAAGCCCTCGGGCTTTCACATTGAGAATGTTGGGGCAGGAGTTTTTCAGGCGGTATTTAGGCGCTATTTTTAGCGCTAAACCGCCTGAAAAACTCCTCAGTGTGAAAGGGGCCAAAGAGCTGTGAAAATGTGGAATAGACTCCACCCAGAGGTGGTTCTGGCCAGCTTAGTAGATTGCTTTAAAAAATACCTGGATTCTTTCCTAAATGTACATAATATAACTGGGTACGAACATTTATTGGTAAAGTTAATCCAGGGAAAATCCAATTGCCTCTCGGGGGATCGGGAAGGAATTTCTCACCTGTTGTGAAAAATTGGAGCATGCTTTGCTGGGGTTTTCGTCTTTCCTCTGGATCAACTGTGGGTAAAGGATTGTTTATATGGGATTGTATTTTTTATAATTTTTTTCATTAGACCCGCTGGCTATGCCAGCTTCTCAAGCCTTTGCAGAGAGGGCATTCAGTGTTACAGGTGACCTCTCTAGAGGTCGGCGGAATAGAGCAAGGGTCATGTTGGCACAAAGTGCTTTCCTTAACCACTTACCCCCCGGACCATATTGCTGCCCAAAGACCAGAGTACTTTTTGCGATTCGGGACTGCGTTGCTTTAACAGACAATTGCGCGGTCGTGCGACGTGGCTCCCAAACAAAATTGGCGTCCTTTTTTTCCCACAAATAGAGCTTTCTTTTGGTGGTATTTGAGCACCTCTGCGGTTTTTATTTTTTGCGCTATAAACAAAAATAGAGCGACAATTTTGAAAAAAATGAATATTTTTTACATTTTGCTATAATAAATATCCCCCAAAAATATATAAAAAAACATTTTTTTTCCTCAGTTTAGGCCGATACGTTTTCTTCTACATATTTTTCGTAAAAAAAAATCGCAATAAGCGTTTATTGATTGGTTTGCGCAAAAGTTATAGCGTTTACAAAATAGGGGGTATTTTTATGTCATTTTTATTATATTTTTTTTACTAGTAATGGCGGCGATCAGCGATTTTTTTTTCGGTACTGCGACATTATGGCGGACACTTCGGACACTTTTGACACATTTTTGGGACCATTGGCATTTTTATAGCGATCAGTGCTATAAAAATGCATTGGATTACTATAAAAATGCCACTGGCAGTGAAGGGTTTAACACTAGGGGGCGGGGAAGGGGTTAAGTATGCCTGGGTGTGTTCTTACTGTGGGGGGGGGGGTGGCCTCACTAGGGGAAACACTGATCCTCGGTTCATACATTGTATGAACCGAAGATCAGCATTTCCCCTGCTGACAGGACCGGGAGCTGTGTGTTTACACACACAGCTCCCGGTCCCCGCTCTGTACCGAGCGATCGCGTGTGCCCGGCGGCGATCGCGCCCGCCGGGCACACGCACGGGAGTCGGGGCGGCTGGGAGAGAGGACGTCATATTACGTGCTCTCGCCCAGCCGAGCCACCTTGTGGACGTATAACGACGGTGCGCGGTCGGCAAGTGGTTAAAATGAATCAAAAAATAGGAGTGTTTTTTATTCTCTTCAAGTATTTCTATTTCTGAGGCCCCATACACACGATAGAATTTATCCGCGAATACGGTCCAGCGGACCGTTTCCGCGAGTAAATCCTCTCGAGGATTTCGGCGGATTTTCATGCGATGGAGTGTACACACCATCGCATTGAAATCCGCGCCGAAATCCTCTGGCGATGACGTGTCGCGCCGTCGCCGCGATTATGACACGGCGACGTGCGCGACGCTGTCATATAAGGAATTCCACGCATGCGTCTAATCATTGCGACGCATGCGGGGGATCCCTTCGGACGGATGGATCCGGTGAGTCTATACAGACCAGCGGATCCATCCGTTGGGATGGACTCCAGCAGATGGATATGTTCTGCATGTCAGCGAATATTCGATCTGCTGGAATCCATCCCAGGGGAGATATATCCGCGGAAACAGATCCGCTGGCGTGTACACACCATAGGATCTATCCGCTGAAACCCATTTGCTGGGATTTATCTGCGGATGGATTCTATGGTGTGTATGGGGCCTAACAGAAGCATACCTAATACTTGTGGGTTCTGCTTATTGTGATAGGATAGGAAGAATCAGTAGTTCAACCGTTTTAATTGTCAGTCAAATTCATAGGAAAAATGCACAGGCTAGGGCTCGGGCTACAAATGCCATGCCATTAGTATGTGGATTCTGGAACAATAACAAGTCAACCACCACTTTTTATCAACTAACTTGTTGACTGACTTGTACTCTCTCTCTCTTAGCATTGACAAATTTGACAATATAGGTAAATATCACACTAATGAATGAAAAATAGATCAGTAATGGTAATGGACGGTCAAAAAGGGCAGCAGTCTTTTCTTTTTGTGTGATATTTCCTCTATTTTGTCATTGTGAAACTGAATGCTGAGAGAGAGAGGAGTTGATAAAAAGTGGTGACTGTTAAATCCACACACTAATGGGCGGCACAGTGGTGTAGTGGGTAGCACTCTCGCCTAGCAGTAAAAAGGGTCGATGGTTTGAATATCAACCACGACACTACCTGCCTGGAGTTTGCATGTTCTCCCTGTGCCTGTGTGGGTTTCCTCCGGGTACTCCGGTTTCCTCCCACACTCCAAAGACATGCTGACAGGCAGTGTTGTATTTTTACGGACAGTTCGTAAAAACGGGCACTTTTTTCCCCCGTTCGTAAATGTCTGTGGTTGCGGGAATGTGCCAGTAAAAATAGACGAGATCGGTTCGGCTTGGAACTGCGCATGGAAATTGGAGGCAGGGGGTGATTGAAGGAAGGGGGTGATGGTGGCTGCGGTGGCAAGGCAGAGGGGGATGGAGGCAGAGGGGGATGGAGGCAGGGGGCAATGGAGGCAGGGGGCATTGGAGGCAGGGGGTGTTAGTGGCAGGGGGTGATTGGAGGCAGGGGGTGTTGGTGGCACCGCAGAGGGTAGGGGGAGATATGGGCTGTTGGTGGCACCGCAGAGGGGGGTGGAGGCAGGGGACGATGGATGCAGGAGGTGATTGGATGCAAGGGGCCTGGTGGAGATTGGAGGCAGGGGGAGATTGGAGGCAGGGGGAGATTGTGGCACCGCAGAGGGGGGTGAAGACAGGTGGTGTTGGTGGCAGAGGGGGATGGAGGCAGGGGGTGATGTGACTAAATAATTTGCCCTTATTATATCGAAAATAACAAAAATATGTTTTTTTACCTTAACCACTTAAGACCTGGACCATTATGCAGGTTAAGGACCTTGCCCCTTTTTGCGATTCCGCACTGCGTCGCTTTAACTGACAATTGCGCGGTCGTGCGATGTGGCTCCCAAACAAAATTGGCGTCCTTTTTTCCCACAAATAGAGCTTTCCTTTGGTGGTATTTCATCACCTCTGCAGTTTTTATTTTTTGCGCTATAAACAAAAATAGAGTGACAATTTTGAAAAAAATTCAATATTTTTAACTTTTTGCTATAATAATTATCCCCAGAAAATATACAAAAAAAACTTTTTTTTTCCTCAGTTTAGGCCGATACGTATTCTTCTACTTATTTTTGGTAAAAAAATCGCAATAAGTGTTTATTGATTGGTTTCGCGCAAACGTTATAACGTTTACAAAATAGGGGATAGTTTTATGGCATTTTTATTAATAATTTTTTTTACTAGTAATGGTGGCGATCAGCGATTTTTTTTGTGACTGCGACATTATGGCGGACACATCGGACACTTTTGGCACATTTTTGGGACCATTGCCATTTTCACAGCGAAAAGTGCTATAAAAATGCACTGATTACTCTGAAAAAGACAATGGCAGTGAAGGGGTTAACCGCTAAGGGGTTAAGTGTGCCCTAAGGGAGTGGTTCTTACTGTAGGGGGCGTGGCTGTAGGTGTGACGTCACTGATCGTCGTTCCCTATAACAGGGAACAGACTAGCAGCAACACTGCCACACAGAAGAACGGGGAAGGTGTGTTTACACACACCTCTCCCCGTTCTTCAGCTCCTGTGACCCGATGGGGTCCGCGGGTCCCGCAGGCACGGTCAAGGAGCTTCGGACCGGGTTGCGAGTGCGCGCGGCCCACGGCTGGGCTCTTAAAGGCGACGTACAGGTACGTGCCTGTGCCCAGCCGTGCCATTCTGCCGACGTATATCGGCGTTAGGCGCTCCTTAAGTGGTTAATATCTACCTTAAAGGCAGTGGCATCTTAAGAGCATTATAGGCCCCCGGGTAATACAGTGCACTGGGGCCCTGTCTACACAATCGTGCACGAGAATTAACTGACAAAAATCATGAAATTTACTGGCAGAACCACATTTATTTACTGGCACTGCAAAAAAAGTACCTAAAATTACAGTTTTACAAATGTCTTCATTGACATGAAGGTCAGGTTACTATAACCCAGCCTTCTCAGAGTTTCCTCTTACATCAGAGTCTGCAGGATTCCCCCTTACAGTGAAAGGGAACTCTTATGTAAAAGGGAACGCTGCAGATCATGTAAGGGGGAACTCTGATGTGGAGGGGGACTCTGCTGACCAGAGACTACCTTAAATCAGAGTTCACTGCTTTCTGTTTACATCAGAGTTCCCACTTACATCAGGGTCCTTGCACTGTAAAGGTGAATTCTGCAGACTCTGATGTAAAGGGGAACACCAGGAACTCTGATGTGTGGGGCACTCTGGTGACCAGAGACCACCTTCCGTACAGTAAATACACTAAGGTAAGGGGGGGTCACTAATATTTTTGTATTCACTCCCCCCTTACATCAGAAACCACCTGCCCCTTAGACTGGCCTGGCGGCGCTATCACTGACCTCCTCTCAGGTGCAACATGCACGGCTCAGTCAGATGGCTCCAGCATGGCTGCTCTGGTTTTATCCTACTGTCTCCTCATGTCTGACTTCTCCCGTGACCCCCATCCTGGAGGCGCTCCCACTCTTGACTCCTCTTCAGACTCTTCCTCAGAGACACGATACAGTTCTACAGTTCTGACCCGCTGCTCTCCACCATTTTTTACTGGGGTTGCTGGGCAGCCGATGGGGGCCCCCAGGCAAGTGGGGCCCCCGGGCAACTTCCCAGTGTGCCCAATGGAAAAGACAGCCCTGCTTAAAGGGGTTGTAAAGGTAAAAAATTCCCTAAATAGTTTCCTTTACCTTGGTGCATTCCTCCTTCACTTATCTCATCCTTCGATTTTGCTTTTAAATGTCCTTATTTCTTCTGAGAAATCCTCACTACACACAGTAATGCAAGGCTTTCTCTCTGGTGTGGAGAAAGCCTCTTGAGGGGGGAGGGGGTGAGCAGGCAAGTCAGGACTTTCTCTACTTTGCAGATAGAGAAAGGAGCTGTGTGTTAGTGGGTGTCCTGACACTCCTGCTCGCCCCCTCCCCCCTCAAGAGACTTTCTCCACACCAGGGAGAAAGTGTCCCATTACTGTGTGTAGTTACAGACAGAAGAACAGGAAGTGAGGATTTCTCAGAAGAAATAAGGACATTTAAAAGCAAAATCGAAGGATGAGGTAAGTGAAGGAGGACTGCACTAAGGTAAAAGAAGCTATTTAGGGAAATTTTTATTACCTTTACAACCTCTTTAAATCACATTGCTATTTGCCTACCGTACTTGTTTGTAGCCTAAATACTGAAATTTGCACATAAAAATTTAATTTCGTAATTTTTGTGAAATGCCAGTAAAAACATGGCTGCGCCAGTAAATTTCGTGGTGTTGTGCCAGTAAATTTCAATTTGGTAGGTTGGCAACACTGCTGATAGGTTAATTGGCTTCTGTCTAAATTTGGCCCTAGTATATGTATGTGAGTTAGGGCCTTAGATTGTAAGCTCCTTGAGGGTAGGGACCAATGTGAATGTACAATGTACCGTATTTATCTGCGTATTCCGCGCACTTTTGTGCCCTGAAAATCAGGGCAAAATCGCGGGTGCGTGATATACGCCGATACCCGCTTTCCCGCGACGAGTTTGAACACTGCGCCGGCATATACCAAGCGCAGTACACTCGTGTATAGTCGGGCAGGCTTGGCTCCTCTCGCGCTCACGTCCTGGACGTACAGGACGTCCAGGACGTGAGCGCGAGAGTAGCCGAGCCTGCCCAACTATACACGAGTGTACTGCGCTCGGTATATGCCGGCACAGTGTTCAAACACGGTGCAGGGATCGAGCGGGGAGGACACCGCAGAAGGACGCCGGACCCTATGAAGAGGACACCCGAAGCCGCAGTCGGACGCCGGACCCGACGAGATCGCCGATGGATGCCGCGCAAAACACCAAAACTGTAAGTACTAATATGTTTTTTTTTTACAGGAATGCGGGTCCACTTTAGGGGTGCGCGCTATACGCCGGAGCGCGCAATACCCCGATAAATACGGTATTTGTAAAGCTCTGCATAAATTGACAGCGCTATATAAGGAACCTAAATAATAATAATTATTGTAGACTGTGCGCTTTTTCTTTGAATGTATCTGAGAATTAGAACTGTTGAAATAATAAACTGACAGTAAACGTATTCTTATTGTAGAAATAAGCATTACCCTCAAGTATTGGTTTATTATGCTGTCACAGCATAGTCAGGAATTTGGGACTCGGGACTGCTCTCTCTGCTGTGCCTGTGCAGTGTGCTGCTATCTGTGTGTGCTGTACTTGGCCATGTACATTTACAGCCAGGAGCGGACTGACCATTGAGTCACTCGGGCACTGCCCGAGGGCCCCATGCCACTAGGGGGCCCCATCAGGGTTGCCAGGCTCAATAAAACCAGGAACAGTAAGTAAAAATCTGTGTTTTTTTTACATCTGTCTCTGATATGTCCAAAACCAACATGCTTTTGATGTGAAAATCCTGAGATTTTAGCTGCCCTGCCTATGCAATGCCTCCTGGCGTGGTGGCCATCTGTAAGCCCGGGGGCCCCATAATCTTCTATCGCCCAGGGGCCCCATGAGTTGTCAGTCCACCCCTGTGTACAGCTATGGCCAAAAGGACACAAAATTATTTTGACAATATCTGCCAGTGCTGCTTCAGTGTTTTAGATCTTTTTGTGTCAGATGTATCTGGTATACATGATCTGACATTTGTGTCAGATCATTCTTGTATCCGGTAAAGCATTTTATAAGTGTCAAATGCTTTTATAGACAATTACTGTATATACTCGAGTATAAGCCAAGCCTTTTTTTAGGGCTAAAAATACCCCCCTCGTCTTATACTCGAGTCAGTGTACCTGAAGGGCTGCAAGCGTCCATTGTTTAAAAGTCGCGGCTTCCCCCTGGTCCCTTCCATGATAGGCGTTTTCCAGTAGACACTGTGTTCAGTGTTCCGCCTATAACGGATGCCCTCTCATCCTCAAACTCAGTTTCCCAGCAGACACTGTGTTCAGTGTTCCGCCTATCATGGATGTTCTCTTCTCCGAGGATGAAAAGAGGTCTGTGATTGGTGGAACACTAAACACAGTTAGGTAGATTCACAAAGAGTTAGGCCGGCTTATCTACAGATAAGCCGACCTAACTCTGAATCTAAGCCGACCTATGTTTAAGTGTATTCTCTAACAGAGATACACTTAAACATATCTAAGATAGGACGGTTTGCGCCGTCCTATCTTAGATTGCAATGTTTTGGCTTACCGCTAGGTGGCGCTTCCATTGCGGCCGGCGTAGATTATGTAAATGAGCATTTACGACGATTCCCGAACGAACGCGAGCCCGCCGCAGTCGATTAACGTCATTTCCGTAAGCAATAGGCCGCCTAAAGTTATTCCACCTATGAGGTGGAATAACAATGTTAAGTATGGCCGCCGTTCCCGCCGCGAGGTTCGAATTTTTTACGTCGTTTGCGCAAGTCGTCCGCGAATCGGGATTTACGTTGTTTACGTACGCGGCGAAATCAATAGGCCCGTACGGCCTACTTAGCCGCAATGCGCACTGGGAAATGTAGTCGCCCGGCGCATGCGCAGTGTCAAAAAACGTCAGGTCAAGCCTCATTTCCATACAACACGCCCCCCTCCAAGTCATTTGAATTAGGCGCTCTTACGCCCGCTCGTTTTAGGCTACGCCGCCGAAAATTAGCAGGGGTTTGAGAATCACTACTAGCCTAACTAATTTACGGCGGTGTAGCCTAAAAAGACTAGGCTAGGCCGTCCTAAAGTTAGGCGCCCCTACGTGAATCTACCTAAGTGTCTGCTGGGAAACTGAGTCCGAGGATGAGAAGATGTTCATGATAGGCTTCTGGGAAATGCCTATCACGGAAAAGGACCAGGAGGAGACCGCGACTTTTAAACAATGAATGGACGACCGCAGCCTGTCAAGAATTTCAGGTACACTGACTGGAGCACAGGGAGGCTGCAATGGGCACAGTGAGGTGGAAATGGGCACAGTGAGGTTGGGCACAGTGAGGTGGCAATGGGCACAGTGGGGTGGCAATGGGCACAGTGAGGTTGGGCACAGTGAGGTTGCAATGGGCACAGTGATGTTGGGCACAGTGAGGTTGCAATGGGCACAGTAAGGTGTGCAAATGGGCACAGTGAGGTATGCAAATGGGCATTGTTGACCCTCTTTTCCGCTTACAGTAGCTGCTGCATTCTCACCCTAGGCTTATACTTGAGTCAATACGTTCTCCCATTTTTTTGGGGTAAAATTAGGTACCTCGGCTTATACTTGGGTCGGCTTATATTTTATGCAAATATTTGCAGTGTTGACTTGAGTTCGCCCTTCTTTTTCAAGACCTCTAGGCCTGACATTCGTGGTGGCATGTTGTCATTGTCAATCAACTTGTCAGAATTTGTGTTTGTGTTTTTTGAGTTCCCTTCCCTCACCCTCACCAGCCTCTTGAGGTCGGATTGACCATGACCACCAGTCCACCACAAGTTCAACTTCTCAAAGGGATTAAGGTCTGAGTAGTTTCCTGGCCATGGACCCAAAATTTTAAATTTTTGTTCCCATGTCCCCAAACCACTAAGTTATCACTTTTGTCTTATGGTAAGGACCTCCATCATGCTGGAAAAGGCATTGTTGTTCATCACCAAACTGTTCTTAGATGGTTAGGACTTAGGAAAAGTTGTTCTCTGAAGATGTTTTTGTATCATTTATTCATGGCTGTGTTCTTCTTTGGCAAAATTGTGAGTGGGCCCACCACACTCCCTTGGCTGAGAAGAAGCAGCAGAGCCAACTGCACACATGAATGTCACGCCCAGTGTTCCTATTTTTTTTTGTATTTTATCCTTTTATGAAAACAGTAATATTCTTGACAAAAAGTTTATACTTAAATAAAGACGTTATGTTATACAGGGTGGGCCATTTATATGGATACGCCTTAATAAAATGGGAATGGTTGGTGATATTAACTTCCTGTTTGTGGCACATTAGTATATGTGAGGGGGGAAACTTTTCAAGATGGGTGGTGACCATGGCGGTCATTTTGAAGTCGGCCATTTTTAATCCAACTTTTGTTTTTTCAATAGGAAGAGGGTCATGTAACACATCAAACCTATTCGGAATTTCACAAGAAAAACAATGGTGTGCTTGGTTGTAACGTAACTTTATTCTTTCATGAGTTATTTACAAGTTTCTCTTTGTTTACAGCCATTGACATGTCGCTGAGGTTAACACGTGCGGAGCGGATAGAAATTGTGTTGATGTCTGGTGAACGCAGTGACCGGGTCATTGCAGCAGATTTCAATGCAAGACAGCCTACGAGACCACCCATCTCCCATGCTACAGTTAGCAAACTGCTTGCTAAGTTTCGTCAAACTGGTTCAGTGTTGGATTTGCCAAAATGTGGACGCATGAAATCTGTCACTAATGAAGAAACATCAGTGACTGTCCTAGTTTCATTCAGCAAGAGCACACAGCGTAGCACTCGCCGCATGTCACTGCAGAGCACATTGAACACATTTTATAAGTGGTCAGAAACTTGTAAATAACTCATGAAAGAATAAAGTTACATTAAAACCAATCACACCATTGTTTTTCTTGTGAAATTCCGAATAAGTTTGATGTGTCACATGACCCTCTTCCTGTTGAAAAAACAAAAGTTGGATTCAAAATGGCCGACTTCAAAATGGCCGCCATGGTCACCACCCATCTTGAAAAGTTCCCCCCCTCACATATACTAATGTGCCACAAACAGGAAGTTAATATCACCAATCATTCCCATTTTATTAAGGTGAATCCATATAAATGGCCCAACCTGTATAACGACTAAATCTATGTCTCTGTAGTGCATGATCAAACCTAACCATTAAAAACAACATATTTGATTTTTCACTCCAGCAGCAGTAACTATATGATAATGACAGTTTGTTGATTTACCTTTTGTTTTATTTTTTATTTTCTTAATAAAAACTTTTCTGTTAAAAAAAAAAAAACTATATGATAATGAGTTTGGAAATTGTAGAGAAATGCTTAAATAATGCATTACAATTTAACTACACCCATTAGATTTTAGACAACTAAAAGGAGTTTTAGTCGACTAAAACTAGACTAAAATGAATCGGAGATTTAGTTGACTAAATACGACTAAAACTAAAACTATTGCAGAAGACTAAAATAGGACTAAAACTAAAATGCCATTTTAGTCCTAAGACTAATGCCCCGTACACACGATCTGAATTTCCAATGGAAAAAGTCCATCGGATTTTCCGATCGTGTGTAGCCCCATCAGAGTTTTTTCATCGGAAATTCCGATGAATTCCATCGGAGTTTAGATATAGAACATGTTCTATTTTTTTCTGATGGAATTCCATGATTTGGCCGGGCAAAAGCGTACAGGGCATAAGACTAAAACTAAAACAAAATTTGCTGGCAAAATTAACACTGTTACTAAACAAGTTCAACACAAAATATCTGCCTACTCAGAAGATTTGAGCTTCTTTTTTTATAACTAAACCAGCGATCTCCCTCCCTAGCAGAACTTCACCATTATGCAGACCTTTCCTGCTTTAAAGTTATTATATAGAAATCCCAAGCCATGAACATCTTGGCGTAGAAACATCAGATCATGAATATCCAAAACGTTTTACCTTTAAAATACTGTAAGTTGTAGATAAATTCCTCTCTTTTCACCCGTTTAAACACTATCCACAAACATCTCAAATGTTGGGGCAATAAATATCTTTCTTGGTTCAGCAGGAACAACATGAACATACTCCACAGCCTACTGTACCTACTTCAGATCACCCCCCCATATAAATCCCGAAACAGTTCCACATGGCATTACACAGGGACACAGGGGCCCGGATTCAGAAAGCAGTTACCACGGCGTATCTCCAGATACGCCGTCGTAACTCTGAGTGCGGGCCGTCGCAACTCGGCACCTGATTCATAGAATCAGATACGCCTCACAGTTGCCTAGATACGAGCGGCATAAGTCTCCTACGCCGTCGTATCTTAGGCTGCATATTTACGCTGGCCGCTAGGTGGCGCTTCTGTAGATTTCTGCCTAGAATATGCAAATTAGGTAGATACGCCGATTCAGAAACGTACGTCCGCCCGGCGCATTTTTTTACGTCGTTTGCGTAAGGCTTTTATAGTTATAGTATAGTTACCCCTGCTATATGAGGCGCAGCCAATGTTAAGTATGGACGTCGGGACAGCGTCAAATTTTCTGTCGTTTACGTCGTTTGCGAAACTCGTCCGTGAATGGGGCTGGGCGTAAGTGACGTGACTATTTGCGACGTGATTTCGAGCATGCGCACTGGGATACGTCCACGGACGGCGCATGCGCCGTTCATAAAGAGCGTCAATTACGTGGGGTCATGATAGATTAACATACAACACGCCCACTACCAGCCAAATTTGAATTAGGCGGGCTTACGCCGACATAACTACGCGCCGTAACTTAGGGCGCATGTTCTTTCTGAATACGGAACTTGCGCCCTAAGTTACGGCGGCGTAGTGTATCTGAGATACTCTACGCCCGCCTACAACTTATGCCGGGTACACACGAGAGGATTTATTCGCAGAAACGGTCCTCCGGACCGTACCCGCGGATAAATCCTCTGGCGGATTTTGATCTCCTGGTTGTACTAACCAGGAGATCAAAATCCCAGCGGAATTCCGTCCGCGGTGACGTGTCGCGCCGTTGCCGCGATGACGACGCGACGACGTGCGCGACGCTGTCATATAAGGATATCCACGCATGCGTCGAATCATTACGACGCATGCGAGGGATGGGTTCGGACGGATCGATCCGGTGAGTCTGTACAGACCACCGGATCGATCCGCTGGAGCCGATTCCAGCGCATAGATTTCTTAGCATGCTAAGAAATTTTTATCCGCTGGTAATCGGTCGGCCCGAAATATATCCACGGATAAATATCCGCTGGATCGTACACACCAGCGGATCTATCCGCTGAAACCGATCCGCGGATCAATTTCAGCGGATCGATCCTCTCGTGTGTACGGGGCCTGAGACTATTCTTTCTGAATCCGGGCCTCAGAGTTTCTCCAATTTGTGTGGGGCTCCAAATACCACAGTATTGACCGTAAAGCTGCCAGAATGTTAGATATATGTTATAGGGCCTCCTCATTGAAAAATTCCTTGGACAAGATTTCTCCACTACCCCACTAGCAGGCCTATCTTGGCCCCTTCATGATGCCCAAAAACCTGGTATCCATCATTAGTTAATTATGGTGACCTTGGGCCAGATTCACAAAGAGATACGATGGTGTATCTCCTGATACACCATCGTATCTCTGACTTAAACTGGTCCTATCTATGCGCCTGATTCATAGAATCAGGTACGCATAGATATGGCTAAGATCCGACAGTGTTACACTGTGTTACACTGTCAGATATTATTTTCAATTTGAAAATGGCGCCGGGGGCGTTCCCGCTGTATCCGCGGATGTCCGGCCCCTCCTCCCTCCCCATCGCCGTCTTCTGGGAGGCACACAAGTCCCAGAAGACAGCAGGGACCATTCACATCGCGCAGCGCAAGTCACAATTGTGCAGTAGGGAACCAGGAGTTGAAGCCGCAAGGGACAGATTGGCTTCGGGTGCCGACATCGCAGGCGCCCTAGACAGGTAAGTGTCCATATTTTAAAAGTCAGCAGCTGCAGTATTTGTTCAACTGAACTCTGCTTTAATGCATAAGGATTCATTAAGGTGAAAAAACACAAGGGTTTACAACCCCTTTAAGAGTTTCAGTTTGTATGCAATCAGGCAGGCCTTTGCAGACGAAAATCTGCAGAAAATCTAATAGTGTGTATGGGGCTTTTCTCTGTCTATAAGGCTGCTTTCACACTGGGGCAGCGGGTCCGTTAGTGGTAAAGCGGTGCTAGTTTTAGCGGAGCTTGTTGGCCGCTAGCGGGTCGCTTTTAACTCCCAAGAAGGGGTTAAAAGAGCCCGTGTTGTGGCGCTTTCAGGTGCTTCGGAAGCGCTGCCCATTCATTCCAGTGGGCAGGAGCGTTGTATGAGCGCTGTATACAGCACTCCTACACCCCCCAAAGATGCTGCTTGCTGACTTTTTTTCCCATCCCACAAGCACACCACCCCAGTGTGAAAGTACTCGGGCCAGTGCCGATCCTGACCTCCCTGGGGCCCTAAGCAAAATGACATGTCACATTAAAGCGGTAGTAAACCCTCCAGTACAATCTCTACAATTTAATATTCTTAAAGACCATCTAGTTCTACTTCGATTGATCGCTATATGCATATCTACATTACTAGCCTTACTGTATAAACTGTTGATCTTGTGGAGTGTAATTCCTGTAGTAAGCCCGCGCCATTTCGTTTGTGGTCTTCCGCGTCTCATTTAATTACAATTTCCGCCCACAGTTCCTCCTCGTCTCTGTAATCCCGCGCGTGCCCAATACGGTCACAATATTCAAGCCTCTTCTACGTGCTAACCATCATGCTCTTGGATTCGCACGAAGCATCGCGGGATGTCAGGGCTGACGTCTAGGTTAGGATGAAGGAAAAAAGCTGGGACAGCCGCACTCCAAAAAAACTCCTCCTTTAATTAAAAATCACAAAATACATGCCACAGCAAAAAACAGCACAACAAAAGAAAAGCTGACGTTTCGCACTATGCCTTAGTGCTTCTTCATAGCTAGGGCTGACGTCTACATGAGGAAATTACGCAGCCCCGACATAAACAAAGAATTTATCCGGCAGAGGCTCTGCTTGCCGGGAATGAACGGGGATCCGGCGCATGCGCGGTACATGTCCCCACGCGATAATGCACTGATAACTTTGCAATGAAACAGATTAAAAAAAAAGAGCTACCAGCAAACGATTTTAACCACTTGCTTACTGGGCACATAAACCCCCTTCGTGCCCAGGCGAAATTTCAGCTTCCGGCACTGCGTCGCTTTAACTGACATTTGCGCGGTCGTGCGACGTGGATCCCAAACAAAATTGACGTCCTTTTTTCCCCACAAATAGAGCTTTCTTTTGGTGGTATTTGATGACATCTGCGGTTTTTATTTTTTGCGCTATAAACAAAAAAAGAGCGACAATTTAAAAAATATATATATTTTTTACTTGTTGCTATAATAAATATCACAATTTTTTTTTTTAAAAAACAATTTTTTTTCTCATTTAAGGCCAATACGTATTTTTCGACGTATTTTTGTAAAAAAAAACAAAAAAACGCAATAAGCAACTGGTTTGCGCAAAAGTTATAGCGCCTACAAAATGGGGAACAGAATTATGTTTTTTTTTATTTTAATTTTTTTTACTAGTAATGGCGGCGATCTGCGATTTTTATTGGGACTGCGATATTGCGGCGGACGTATCGGACACTTTTGACACAAATTTGGGACCATTCACATTTATACAGCGATCAGTGCTATAAAAATGCACTAATTAATGTATAAATGTGACTGGCAGGGAAGGGGTTAACACTAGGGGGTGAGGAAGGGGTTAAATGTGTAACCTGGGTGTGTTCTAACTGTGTGGGGGGAGGGGGGTGACTGGGGGAGGTGACCGATGCTGTGTCCCTATGTACAAGGGACACAGATCGGTCTCCTCTCCTCTGACAGCACGTGGAGCTCTGTGTTTTGTCTTACCGATGATCGCGTGTACCCGGCGGACATCGCGGCCGCCAGGTAACGCATCGGCTTCCCAGCGATGCGCCGGGACAGTGTTTACCCGCTGCGTGGGTAATGCACTTGAAATGACGCCCTAAGACAGTGGTTCTCAACCTGGGGGTCGGGACCCCCTTGGGGGTCAAATGATGATTTGCCAGGGGTCACCATATCCTGGGCTGTTCCTGAAGCCCACACTGCTCTCCCAGCCTTTTTGCAGCCACCCAGAAGGGCTGTTCCTGGAGCCCACAGCCACCCACCCACTCAGCCTCTTCGCAGTCGCCCATTCAGTTCACGGCATGGCTTGGGGGCTGAGACTAGAAGTCAGCTGACTGGTGAGGAATGTGAAGTTGGAGGGGCTGGAGGAGATCCTATCTCTTGATTTCGGCATAGGTGTCACTGCTACGAGACACCACAAAGTTGGAGACACAGTGAGTAACACTACCTGTGATTACAGTTGCCATTAAAAGTCCCCACTACAGTTCTCAGATCAGCAGGTGACCTTGATCAGAGCACCTAAGTTGGCTGATCAGAACTCCCCCCAACATTGCCACTAACCCCAACTCCCCACCAGCACTGCCACTCGTCCCATTCCCCCCACCCTCCACCAAGGAGTAAGAGAAGGAATAATGTAAGGGAGAGGAAAAGAGGGGGAGTAACAAAGAAAAAGGGAGAGAAAGAATAAGAGAAAGAACAAGAAATACGGTTAGAGGGCGGGCTAGGGGGGAATAACAAGAAATTAGGATAGAGAGAAATAAAAGGGAAAGTAAGGAGAACAAAGGGTGGTACATCCTAAAATGTACCATAAGGGGATTTAATACTGTACGAGTGGAAGGGACTAAGGGAGCGCTAAATGTCCATGGGTTGGGGGTGCAAATTCCTTTTCTTGCCTTGGGTGTTGACAACCCACGCTACGAAAATAATTTTACTGTTAAGGGTCCCCACAACTTGGAAAATTTTATCAAGGGGTCACGGCACTAGAATGGTTGAGAACCACTGCCCTAAGACATCCAGTTGGCACCTGAGAGCTGCGCTGTTGACGTCTTTTGTCAATAGCGCGGGTCTCAAGTGGTTAAATAATGACATGCACAAATATATGTAAAGTCAAAATTTTGACTATACAACCGCTTTAAAGTTGAGAAGTGGGGGGGGGGGGGGGGGGGTACTGCCGACAGTGACAAGTCACATTAAATATTTAAGTTGAGAAGCAGGGGGAGGGGGTGTTCTGCTATTGGAACTGACGTCTTACATTAAAGTGAGAAGGCGGGGGTGCTGACTTTTTACTTCTTCTCCCATGCAGCCAGCAAGTTGAGAGTGTGAGGGGCCAAAAATGACTTCTCACCAGGCGGGGCCTCTAGTAATTTGGGGGACCCCCTGCAGCTTTGCGGGGCCCTAAGCGGCTGGCATAGTGAGCCTATAGGGTGGATCGGCCCTGACTCGGGCTTTCACACTGGGGAGGCAGTTTCAGGCGCTTTACAGGCACTAAAACGCCTGAAAACTGGGAACCTAACACGCAGCCTGCACTGGATGCACTTATATGAAGTGAAGGGATAGAAGGCTTATCTCCACGAGCGGCGAGCTCGTCAGTGTCCTGCTTCCCCTCTCGCTCTGAGTCCTCCGTGTGTCACGCTGGGGGTGCTCCGTTCAAACACAAAGCCGCGACCAGCCCTATAGACATCACTGACTGAGCCACGTGGCTCATGTGGCTCAGTCAGTGATGAGAGCACGGCTTGTCTATAGGGCTGGTCGTGGCTTTGGGTTTGAACGGAGCACCCCCAGCGTGACACACGGAGGACTCGGAGCGAGAGGGGAAGCAGGACACTGACGAGCTCGCCGCTCGTGGAGATAAGCCTTCTATCCCTTCACTTCATGTAAGTGCATCCAGTGCAGGCTGTGTGTTAGGTTCCCTGCCATATCAGTGTTACACCATCTTGCTGTGTGTTATTTCCTTTCATGTGTTGCCTGCTACTGGAACCCTAAGAACAGCATCCGCTACAAGACCAGACCCTCGTATGCAAGCTTTTCTGATCAGGCTATACATATCAGCTGTGAGGTGAGCTGCTGGGACCACTAGAGGTGTGTGTGATACTTCAAGGTGTGCGGCTTGCCTATCTCACAAGATTCAGTTGCGGGGTCTTCCTCCATTCGATTTTCTCTTCTTCCATTCATCAGTTGCCTCAGACTCTTTTTTTTTTTTAAAACAATTTTATTAGGTTTTCAGCAAACATACATCAACAGGGTATGACAGAACTGGATGCAACCAGTAGCATATGTGGGAGGGTGTCAGAGCCGTTACATTCAAACTTACACCGTTGCAAACGGGAAGCAACACAATAAAATACGAAACTTATCCAAAAAGAATGTCTCTAAGTATAATTTCCATGAAAGAGAAATGGCGGTATCACGACACTATCAGGGGGCAACGAGTTGCTTGTAACATTGCCAAGGGATCAGACTCTTTTTTGACTGTGTGGCTCTTTGCTTTGGACTTTTCTGCCTCAGATCATATGTGTGCCACCATTGTATATATAGAGATTGTTCATTTTATTGCTATCATGTTGTAACATTTCACTTGCCTTCACTTATTTTGGGTTGCCCAGCCACTCATGCCCCTTCCCTTTATTTACTAATAGCTCTAGTGCCTATTTTACCTCTGCCGGGTTAGCCCCCCATATAAAAAAAAATGACTTTTTTTTATGCACTTTGTTAGATCTTTGTTAGATCAGGTTAGATCAATCATTGTTTGCGTTAGATCTCACACAGAAGAAGCAATATTAACAGTTATTTGCTGGGGGGGCTAACCCGTCATCAGCCCCCCCTTATCAGAGGTCATATAATACACCCCCAATATATACATATAATACACCCCCTCCCCCCAATATATACATATAATACATCCCCCATATATACATTTAATACACCCCCATACCCCCCCAAATATACATATAATACACCCTCCCCCAAATATACATATAATACACCCCTCCCCCAAATATACATATAATACACCCCTCCCCCAAATATACATATAATACACCCCTCCCCCAAATATACATATAATACACCCCCATATATAAATATAATACACCCCCCAAATATACATATAATACACCCCATATATACATATAATAAACCCCCCATACACCCCAAATATACTTATAATACACTCCTTCCCCCAATATACATATAATACACCCCCTATATATATATATATATATATATATATACATATAATACACCCCTCATACCCCCTAATTATACATATAAGTCACACCCACTGCTACATACACTAACCACTCCCTGCCAACAGATCAAAAACAAACAGGCATAGCTTTCAGCACAGGCCTGCCTAAATTTACCTGCACGACAGAGCCTCAAACACTACACATCTAGCACCTACCTATGGTTAGGGTTGCCACCTGTCCAGGATTCACCCGGACAGTTCGGTTTTGGAATCATGTGTCCGGGTTTCAAACTGCCTGAAACCCGGACACATTATTCAGACTAGACTATGGCTTCCCAGCAGGGTTGATGGCTAACCTGAGAGTGTCTGTAACACTCTCTTTCACACTGCCTAAAGCCAACACTAACAACCCCCCCACATACAGACAGGAGAGGAGAGAGGGCTCGATCTGTTCCTCTTCCTCCTGCCCCTACCCCTCTGTGTCTGCCCACCTTCCAATCCCCAGTGCTGTGCCTCAGAAAAGTAAAGTGGGGGCCGGAAATTTGAAGTCCAGCAGCTTCAGATACATCTGGATGAGAGGTGCTGACTGCCAAGGGGTGAGTGAGCTCACCATCCATCCCTGTCTGTGACTGAAGACTCCCACTTACCTCTTCTGTCTCTGAGTGAGTACACTAAGGTAAATCAGGGTTCTCAGAGCATCCCTTATGTCAGAGTCCCCAGAGTTCTCCCTTATCAGAGTCTGCAGAGTCCCCCCTTACAGTGTAAGGGAACTCCGGGGATTTAGATGTAAAGGGGAACTCTTGTTATTAACTTCATATGATTAGAAATGTTATTTAATTGCAAAATCTATGTATAGTTTATTCTATAATAATAATTGTTGTGCGCCGCTAAAGTTTTCGGGATTAACTTGAAGAAAAGGTATCAACTCTACCTATAGTAGAGGGTGCTACATACATATAATACACCCCCCCCCATATATACATATAATACACCCCCCATATATACATATAATACACCCCCCCCAATATATACATATAATACACCCCCCATATATACATATAATACACCCCCCCATATATACATATAATACACCCCCCCCATATATACATATAATACACCCCCCCCCCAATATATACATATAATACACCCCCCCCATATATACATATAATACACCCCGCCAATATATACATATAATACACCCCCCATATATACATATAATACACCCCCCATATATACATATAATACACCCCCCCATATATCCATATAATACACCCCCCCATATATACATATAAAACACCCCCCCATATATACATATAATACACCCCCCCATATATACATATAATACACCCCCCATATATACATATAATACACCCCCCCATATATACATATAATACACCCCGCCAATATATACATATAATACACCCCCCCATATATACATATAATACACCCCCCCAATATATACATATAATACACCCCCCCATATATACATATAATACACCCCCCATATATCCATATAATACACCCCCCATATATATACATATAATACACCCCCCCCATATATACATATAATACACCCCCCCAATATATACATATAATACACCCCCCCATATATACATATAAAACACACCCCATATATCCATATAATACACCCCCCCATATATATACATATAATACACCCCCCCCCCCCATATATACATATAATACACCCCCCCCAATATATACATATAATACACCCCCATATATACATATAATACACCCCCCATATATATATACATATAATACACCCCCCCATATATATACATATAATACCCCCCCATATATACATATAATACACCCCCCCCCATATATACATAAAATACACCCCCCCATATATACATAAAATACACCCCCCCATATATACATATAATACACCCCCCCATATATACATATAATACACCCCCCCAATATATACATATAAAACACCCCCCCCCCCATATATACATATAATACACCCCCCCCCATATATACATAAAATACACCCCCCCCATATATACATATAATACACCCCCCATATATACATATAATACACCCCCCCAATATATACATATAATACACCCCCCCAATATATACATATAATACACCCCCCCATATATACATATAATACACCCCCCATATATACATATAATACACCCCCCATATATATATACATATAATACACCCCCCATATATATACATATAATACCCCCCCCCCATATATACATATAATACACCCCCCACATATATACATATAATATACCCCCCCAATATATACATATAATACACCCCCCCAATATATACATATAATACACCCCCATATATACATATAATACACCCCCCATATATATATATACATATAATACACCCCCCCCATATATCCATATAATACCCCCCCCCCCCATATATCCATATAATACACCCCCCATATATATACATATAATACACCCCCCCATATATATACATATAATACACCCCCCCATATATACATATAATACACCCCCCCAATATATACATATAATACACCCCCCCCCTATATACATATAATACACCCCCCATATATACATATAATACACCCCCCATATATATATATATACATATAATACCCCCCCCATATATACATATAATACACCCCCCCCCATATATCCATATAATACACCCCCCCCCATATATCCATATAATACACCCCCCATATATATACATATAATACACCCCCCCATATATATACATATAATACACCCCCCCATATATACATATAATACACCCCCCCAATATATACATATAATACCCCCCCCCATATATACATATAATACACCCCCCATATATACATATAATACACCCCCCATATATATATATATACATATAATACCCCCCCCCCATATATACATATAATACACACCCCCCC
This sequence comes from Rana temporaria, assembly GCF_905171775.1. Taxonomy (NCBI): domain Eukaryota; kingdom Metazoa; phylum Chordata; class Amphibia; order Anura; family Ranidae; genus Rana; species Rana temporaria. The sequence continues at coordinate 116,343,120 of NC_053499.1, read as the reverse complement.
ATATATACATATAATATACCCCCCCAATATATACATATAATATACCCCCCCAATATATACATATAATACACCCCCCATATATACATATAATACACCCCCCCATATATATATATATATATATATATATATATATATATACATATAATACACCCCCCCATATATCCATATAATACACCCCCCCATATATCCATATAATACACCCCCCCATATATATACATATAATACACCCCCCATATATATACATATAATACACCCCCCATATATACATATAATACACCCCCCCATATATATATATACATATAATACACCCCCCATATATATATATACATATAATACACCCCCCATATATATATACATATAATACACCCCCCCCCCATATATCCATATAATACACCCCCATATATATACATATAATACACCCCCCATATATATACATATAATACCCCCCCCCCCCCATATATATATATACATATAATACACCCCCCCCATATATCCATATAATACACCCCCCATATATATATACATATAATACACCCCCCCCCATATATACATATAATATACCCCCCCAATATATACATATAATACACCCCCCATATATACATATAATACACCCCCCCCCATATATACATATAATATACCCCCCCCATATATCCATATAATACACCCCCCCATATATCCATATAATACACCCCCCCATATATATACATATAATACACCCCCCATATATCCATATAATACACCCCCCCATATATCCATATAATACACCCCCCCATATATATATACATATAATACACCCCCCATATATCCATATAATACACCCCCCCATATATACATATAATACACCCCCCATATATCCATATAATACACCCCCCCATATATCCATATAATACACCCCCCCATATATATATATACATATAATACACCCCCCATATATATATATATACATATAATACCCCCCCCCCCATATATCCATATAATACACCCCCATATATATACATATAATACACCCCCCCCCATATATATATATACATATAATACACCCCCCCCCCCAAATATACATATAGTACACCCCCCCAAATATATACATATAGTACTCCCCCCATATATATACATATAATACACCCCCCCCAATATATACATATAATACACCCCCCCCATATATACATATAATACATCCCCCCCCATATATACATATAATACATCCCCCCCCCATATATACATATAATACACCCCCCCCCCCATATATACATATAATACACCCCCCATATATACATATAATACACCTATTTATCTATCTATCTATATCTCCAGAAGGTAAAAATAATAATAATAATTATATATTTATATATATATATATTTACCTCCTGAAGATAGATCGATAGCTATCTATCTTCAGGAGGTAAAAAAAATATATTATATAATGTGTATATATATATATATTTATAAATTATATATATTTTTTTACCTCCTGGAGAATATATATATATATATATATATATATATATATATATATATATATATATATATATATAGTTATACACAGATAGAAATATACATACATAATATATATATATAAGATATACATAGAGATATACAATATATATATATATACACACATACACTGATTCAGTCACTAAGGGGTTAATAAACAAAGTGACAGTTAGGTCAAGTGAGCTGGAATGTTCTGTTGCCATGGCGACCTATCTGAGCTGTGTTGTGTAACGGCTGTTGTTGCCATGGTGACATATCTGCCACTGTCTGTGACTTTGTGACATCATCATCTGAGCCTTTATAAAGAACTCGCAGAGAGGATCTGTCATTTGAGATCAAGACTCTGAGAAGATCAGAAGTGTTCTGACTGCTCTGAGAATTCTCATTCGATTTAGAAGCGATTTATTCAGATCTATCTGATTAGATAAGCGAATAATAATAATAATATATTAATTTCCTTGTCACATTTCTATATATCTTTTCGTGACAAATATTGGAAAAATGAGCCTTTGGAAAACGCTTGCCGTTTTCTGCCTTCTTCTGGCTCTGGGTGTAGAATATTCTCACGCCCGGCCAGCGTACACCCGTATGGATGCTACAGTTGGCTCTAATGTAGCGATCCCGTGTAAGGTCCGCACCGATCTTCTATCTGGTGCAAGCAGTGTTAAGTTGGAGTGGGGAATGACTCCGGACGCAGGAGGTCTCTACACCCCTCTAATGTACGAAGATGTGAAAAACCTGCAGAAGGATTATGTGGATTGTTCTATTATCATCGACACGATCCGGTATAGAGACAGCGGAACCTACGAGGGCAGATTCATCATGGACAACGTCCCGTATCAGCCATTCAAGGTGGTCATCATTCATGTGACTGGTGAGTGTTATAGCTTTTGGTTTATTGTTCATTCTATGGGGGGGTCTACTGTGGGGGGGATCTACCATGGGGGGGTCTACTGTGGGGGTGGGACCAGGACCAGGCTGGGCAGGTCCAGCTCAGAGGGACTTGTGGGCTTCTGGGTAATTTGTTTAACCCTTTCCCTGCCAGTTTTTTCCCCACACAATACGAAATCTTATACCCAGAAATCCCCCCACACAGGAGACATCTGGTGATTACAATGTGATGTATTGTATCTCATCATCACTTCTCACACTATACAATGATATTACATTTAAAGCAGAGCTCCACCCACTTTTATAACTCCTCCTCCTCCTCACCCCTCACTAATCTGTGCACTGGAAACAAATTGGATACTTTTTTTTCCAGCACTTTCTGTGTAAATTGAGTATTTTTGTTTTTTCCCTTCCTCCTCCTCCTCCTCTCGCCATCATTTCCGGTTTGCAATGCCTCCTGGGAGATCATGTGTGTCATCAATGGGGCGCCGCGTTTTTTTTCTGTGAACCAGAAATGACGCGATGCACATCCGGCACCATGTTTGAAAAGGGCAGCCAGGCTTTTGTTGCCATTGTTACACAAAACTTCTTATTCACAGTGATGGGCGATGGGGGGCTGGAGAATCTCAGCTCTGATTACATACAGAGCCCGGGGGAGGGGACACACACACTTATTTACAGTAGAGGAATATGATTGGGAACATTTTGATTGGGCAGTTTAATAGGGGCAAATTTGATAGGAGCAGTTTGCTGGGGACAGTTTTGATGGGGGCAGAGGGACATTTGGAATGGATTTATAGTCATGAATGTAAACTGGTTTGTTAAACATTATAGCTCATTATTTGGACATTTAAATTAATTTCCTTTGTTTTTATTTCATCAGATCCCACGTCCACGGAGACCGCTGATACCGAGACATTCAAGAAGCACCAAACAAACCTGAAAACACAATGGAAGATTCCTTCAGTCGCTTCCACTGAGACCGCTAATACCAAGACGGTCAGGAAGCAACAAAGAAACCTGGAAACACAAAGGGGGACCCCTTCATACGCTTCCTCTGAGACCGCTGATACTGAGCCGGTCAGGGAGGACCAAAGCAACCAGGAAACACAATGGGAGACCCCTTCAGACGCTTCCTCTGAGACCGCTGATACCGTGACGGTCAGGGAGGACCAAAGCCACCAAGAACCACAATGGGAGACCCCTCCAGTCACTTCCCCTGAGACCGTTGCTACCGAGACGGTCAGGGAGGACCAAAGCCACCAAGAACCACAATTGGAGACCCCTCCAGTCACTTCCCCTGAGACCGTTGATACCGAGACGGTCAGGGAGGACCAAAGCCACCAAGAACCACAATGGGAGACCCCTCCAGTCACTTCCCCTGAGACCGCTGATACCGAGACGGTCAGGGAGGACCAAAGCCACCAAGAACCACAATGGGAGACACCTCCAGTCACTTCCCCTGAGACCGCTGATACTGAGACGGTCAGGGAGGACCAAAGACACCAAGAACCACAATGGGAGACCCCTCCAGTCACTTCCCCTGAGACCGCTGATACCGAGACGGACAGGGAGGACCAAAGCAACCTGCAAATACAGAAGGAGACCCCTCCAGTAATTTCCACTGAAACCGCCGATACCGAGACGGTCAGCGAGGACCAAAGCAATGTGGAGATACAGAGGGAGACCCCTCCAGTCACTTCCACTGAGGAGGTCCCCATGATGTCTCCAACAATGACAATGACAACAACAACAACAGAGACCAGTACTTATGATACAGGATTAGTATTCATCGATTTAGGTGTTGAACTTATCACCAAGACCTTCTATCAACTGAAGAGAAATGGCTACCTTCCATTAGCATTCATCTTAGCTGGAGTCGGTCTTCTAGTAGTCATCGTCATCATTTCGATAGTTATGTAAGTTATTGCAAATTCTTCATAGGTTTTCTCCATTACACTTCATGCTATCACCCACTGTATGAGCCCTCCCCCTCCCAATATTTACCACTTTTCCTATAGGCGAGCAGTTGATCAGACCGAAGCGGTGTGTTTTCTGTACTTATTTTCCGGGGTTTAGCAGCACAAGCCCCTCACTGGTCATAATGCACCTCTTATGCCCCATACACATGATCGGATTTTCCGCCAGCAAAAGTCCGATGTGAGCTTTTGGTCGGAAATTCCGACCACGTGTAAGTTCTTTCGGACTTTTGCTGGTGGAATTTCCGCCAGCAAAAGATTGAGAGCAGGTTCTCTATCTTTTCGACGGAAAAATTCAGATCGTCTGTGGCAATTCCGACGTGCAAAATTCTGACGCATGCTCGGAAACAATTTGACGCATGCTCGGAAGCATTGAACTTACTTTTCTCGGCTCATCGTAGTGTTGTACGTCGCCATGTTCTTGACAGTCAAAAGTTCAGAGTACTTGTGTGACCGTGTGTATTCAAGCCAAGCTTGAGGGGAATTCCGTCGGAAAATTTGATTGTGTGTACGGGGCATAACATTTTGTTCTATGGGGGAGGGGTGAATGAACGGAGGCTGCTGGTAACAGTAAGGCCCCGTACACACGACCAAACATGTATGCTGAAACTGGTCCGCGGGCCAGTTTCAGCATACATGTTCGGTCGTGTGTGGGCGCGAGCGGGCCGAATTCCAGCAAACATTTGCCCGCCGGGCCTTTTCCCAGCGGACAAATATTCCTGGACGTGTTTTAAAACCGTCCGCTGGAATCCTGCCCGCTCGGACATGTACGGTCGTCAGTACAGACCTACCGTACATGTCCGAGCGCCCGCCGTCCCTCGCATGCGTCGAATGACTTCGACGCATGCGTGGAAGCCTTTAAATGGCAGGCCCGCCCACGTCTCTGCGTCATCGCCGCTTCATCATCGCGGCGACGACGCGGACACGCCCCGCGTAGTGTTTACGCGCGGACTTCTGTACGATGGTTAGTACAACCATCGTACAGAAGCCCTCTGGCAGGCATGTACGGTGAAAACGGTCCGACGGACCGGTTTCACCGTACATGTTTGCTCGTGTGTACCGGGCCTAACAAATGGGGTGATGGCGTGTGACTATTTGTTTTCGATCAAACACAGATTTAAGTGGCATCAGCTATTAATTCTGAAAATTTCTGCTGGTTTATGGAAACATTTTTATAACATTTCTTTCTTTATCTCCACAGAATTTGTTACTGCAAGAAAAGACGCATCATGATGGAGCAAAGCAGAGATGTGGAAAAAGGAATCACTGAGAGGAACAAAACGCAAACACAGCTGACTGAAGTGTGCATAATAAAGGAAAAAAGACACACATTGACGGAAGAAGTTTCAGCGATGGAAGAAGAACTCTCAGTGACTAAACAAAAACTTGCAGAGGTGCAAGAACTCGCAGTGAGGAAAAAAGAACAACTCGCATCGAGTGAAGAACAACTTGCAAAGATGCAAGAAAAACTTGCAGAGACGCAAAGACTCGCAGCGAGCAAAGAAGAACTCGCAGTTAGGGAACAACAACTTGCAAAGACGCAAGAAAAATTTGCAGAGACGCAAGAACTGACAGTGAGGAAAGAAGAACAACTCGCGGTTAGGGAAAAACAACTCGCAATTAGGGAAGAACGACTCGCAGTGTGGGAAGAACGACTTTCGAAGATGCAAGAAAAATTTGCAGAGATTCAAGAACTTGCAGTGAGGAAAGAACAACTCACAGTTAGGGAAGAACAGGGCTGGCTGTCCTGGCTTTTCAGCGGCCCTGGGGAAGAACAACCACAATGGGAGACCCCTCCAGTCACTTCCACTGAGACCGCTGATACCGAGGCGGTCAGGGAGGACCAAACCCACCTGGAACCAGTGAGGGAAGAACAACTTGCAAAGATGCAAGAAAAACTTGCAGAGACACAAGGAGAACTGTCAGTGAGGGAAAAACTTGCAGAGACGCAAGGAGAACTGTCAGTGAGGGAAAAACTTGCAGAGACGCAAGGAGAACTGTCAGAAACTAAAAATGAACTGGCAGTGAAGGAAAAAAAACTTACAGAGACAAAAGAAAGATTGTCAGACCTACAAAAAAATCATCTAGAAACACTCATGGAGATGGAAGAAAAAGTCACAGCCATGGAAGGAGAACTCGCAGTGACGAAAGAACAACTATCAGCGACTAAAAAAAGGTGTGGTAAGGGAACAAGAACTCACAGTTCAAAGATGCAAGAGAAATCTGCACAGACAAAAAAAAAAGAACTACCAGTGAAAAAAGAACTCGCAGTGAGCAAGAAGAACTTGCAAGAGGAATTTGCAGGGATGAAAGAACTAAAAAAGAAGTGAGGGAAGAAGACCAAGACTAAAGCGGATGCCCGCCAAATTTTTTTTTTTTAAGTCAGCAGCCACAAATACTGCAGCTGCTGACTTTTTAAAAATAAGGACACTTACCTGTCCAGGGCGCCCGCAATGTCGGATGCCGCCGCCATCTTCGTAAAGGGAAGCGGCTTCAATTGCTGGTTCCCTGCTGTGCATGCGCGACTCGTGCTGAGCGATGTCACTGGTCCCTGCTGTCTTCTGGGACCCGTGTGTCCTAACTAATGACTCATCAGCTGTCGGCAGGTTTCCCGCTGACATCTGAATGAAAACCAAAGAATTGCCAGCAATACAATTTTAAGATAAATCAGCATGGGGTTCCCCCCAATCCATACTATGTCCATCAGGTCTGGTATGGATTTTAAGGGGAACCTCACGCCAAAATAAAAAAAAAATAATGGTTTGGGGGTCCAAAATCCGACCTTTATCCGAGTATGCAGCCTGGTAGTCCAGGAAAGGGGGGGAGGGGGACGAGTGAGCGTCCTTTCCCGCCTACCTCCTGAACCATACCAGGCCACATGCCCTCAACATGGGGGGTGCTTTGGAGTAGGGGGCTCCCCTCCCCCAGAGTGCCTTGTCCGCATCAACATGGGGACAAGGTGCTTTGGGGGAGGGGGAGGGGAGCCCCTCTACCCCAAAGCACCCTCCATGTTGAGGACATGTGGCCTGGTATGGTTGGGGGTGGGGGACTGGGCGCTCGCTCGCCCCTCCCTTTCCTAGCCTGCCAGGTTGCATGCTTTGATAAATCTCTGGTATTCATTTTGGTGGAACCCACATAATTATTTTTTACATTTTGGCGTGAGGTTCTCCTTCGAATCCATACCAGACCTGATGGGCATAGTATAGATTGGCTGGAACCCCATGCTGATATATCTTCAAATTTTATTGCTGGCAATTCTTTTGTTTACATTCAGTTAGGGATGCACCAATACCATTTTTTAGGAGGTCACAGAACAGGGGGTTAGGAGAGCACAGTAAGGGGGTAGGAGGGCACAGATGGACAGAGCATGCAATTCCTTCATCCTCAAATCGGGAGGACCGAAATTTTTGACCGAAGGCAAGATGAGTTTGGCTACGTGCCCAGGTAAAAACAGGGGGGGGGGGTGTGGGGACGGTTGAACCGAAAACCCATCCCCCCTCAACAACTTTAATGGCATGGAAAAATAAATTGAATGAATGTCCCGCGGTTGCATTTTGAAAAGTTGGGAGGTATGGGACAGAGCATGTGATTCCTTCATCCTCAAATCGTTTTTTTTTTACCAGAAGGCAAGATGAGTTTGGCCACCTTCTCCGCATGCTACGTAGACTCATCCCCTTCATCCCAGAAGAGGATAAAGCAGTAGTGGTTGGTACAATCATCAATTCCCGACTCGACTATGCAAACTCCCTCTACTTAGGACTACCCAAATACCAGATTTCGCGTCTACAAGTCATCCAGAACACGGCAGCCAGACTGGTAACAAGTAAAAAAACGTGGAAATCTATCGCCCGGTCTTGAGGTCCCTCCACTGGCTAGCCATAAAGGATCGGATCACATTCAAGACACTCTGCCTCACTCCCAAATGCGCACAAGGAAGCGCTCTGCAATACTTAAAACGAGAGAATTAAATCCTACGTCACCAATCGGGTGCTCCGATCAACTAACCAAAACCTTCTCGAAATCCCCACAGCCCGCTACAAATCTAAGGGAGAACGTAGATTTTCAGTCCAAGGACCTCGGCTTTGGAATGCTCTACCCACGACCATTCGCATGGAAGAAAACCATCAGGCTTTTAGGAAAAAACTAAAGACCCATCTCTTCTTAAGAATCAGCACGACTCTGGATACAAGCGCCTTGAGGCGATTCGGTTCGCATTTGTCAGCGCTATACAAGTTACTTACTCACTCACTCACATTCCCAGATAAAAACAGGACAAACATTTATTTACTGACACACACTGGACAACATACAATGACTGGCATGCACTGACCTACACAAACAGAGGACGTCCAGATGTACATAAACTGACCGCTCCATGCTTTAGACAGATGCACACGCACACACAACCAAATATGGAGAGAGTAGATCGCACACACACATTATAGGATGAGGCCGTACTACAAACATACACCCAACATTAGAAAAAGGATGACTAGCATCCAGTAGGGTAGCTTAGTGTAGGTCCTGCCCTAGAAGAGTCTACCTTGCCGTGGTGGGCAGGCTTGGAATCTCTTGGTCAAAAGTGTGTCAGTGAATGGGCGAGACGATCACTAGATCTTCACTTCTGGCCAATTGATTTTACTAAAGGACTCTTGGTTTAATCAGAGTATATATAGTTAGAAAAGGAAAAAAATGTGTTTAGGTCCATAATTATACTTTCATAGAACACCCAATAAAAATTTGGTATATTTACATTTGAATTGCTTCCTCTTTTAATTAATCCTTTCATGACCGGAGGTCATTACCACTTGGATGCACAGGCCACATTTGCAAGGCTGGAAGGGGCTCTATGGCTTCTTCTATTAGGGGTGCGCATCTTCACTGGTCTCACGATTCAATTTGATTACGATTATCCTGTCCACAATTCGATTCCATTCCGCGATGCATTACGATTAGTACCCAAGTGCCCGTGGTTTTCAACTTTTCATCAAAAAATGTATTCAAGCAGTCAGAAAATGAAGAAAGATGTTTATTTTTATCTGCTATTTAAAAAAAATTACACCGTATTTGTGAAAAGATCACTAAAGCCCTGTACACACAACCGGGATTCCCAGAGGTAAAAAGGGGGAAAAAAATGAGAACCTGCTCAGTAACTTTCCCCCTGTACACACCAGAGGTTTTCCCGTCTGGAAAACTGCGGTAAGAGCTCTGGCCGGGAATCACGGCCGTGTGTATGCTCCATCGCAGTGTTTGCCATAAGAAAACTGCCGGGTTAAAAACCGCCTTGAATCCTGGTGGGGAAAAAAAAGAGAACCGGCTCTCTTTTTTTCCTGCCGCGATTCCCAGCGGTTTTCCCGTCAGGAAAACTGCCATGGAGCATACACACGGGCAGTTTTCACGGCCAAAAGCTGTCATGGAAGTTTTCCCGACGGGAAAACTGGTCGTGTGTACGAGGCATAAGACAAGACGTAAACCATTAAAAGCTAAAAAAAAGGTATTGTAATGTAAAATTGTTTTTATAGAATGAAATATATTATTATTATAATTGCATTCACTTACTGAATAAAATATATGTGCGCCTGCTCTGCCGCCAACCTGAGCCAATGTATTATTGACACAAATGAAATGACAATGTATTCCATTTATTATGATTTTATGACTATATGTCATTGTCTTAGTGATTGATTGACATCAAACAACTTAATTGATACCTTTTTGTATGATTTTAGTTATGGTTTTGCTCACCATCACACTGCCTCACACATGCACAGGGCTGGACTGAGACAAAAAATTGGCCCAGGACTTCATCCAGAGCGGCCCACTTAAAGCGGGAGTTCACCCATTTATTAAATTTTTCCCCTTTTCCCCTTAGATTCCTGCTCGTTCGGTCTAGGGGAATCGGCTATTTGTATTAAAATATGATCCGTACTTACCCGTTTTCGAGATGCATCTTCTTCCGTCGCTTCCGGGTATGGGTCTTCGGGAGCGGGCGTTCCTTCTTGATTGACAGTCTTCCGAGAGGCTTCCGACGGTCGCATCCATCGCGTCACTCGTAGCCGAAAGAAGCCGAACGTCGGTGCGGCTCTATACTGCGCCTGCGCACCGACGTTCGGCTTCTTTCGGAAAAACGTGACGCGATGGATGCGACCGTCGGAAGACTGTCAATCAAGAAGGAACGCCCATTCCCGCAGCCCATACCCGGAAGCGAAGGAGAGGATGCATCTCGTAAACGGGTAAGTAATGCTCATATTTTAAAACAAATAGCCGATTCCCCTAGACAAAACGAGCAGGAATCTAAGGCTAAAAAGTGCCCTCTAAGGGTGAACCACCGCTTTAAAGTGTGAGTGTCCCCATCAGCAGCCCCCTTACATTAGAGTGCCCCATCAGCAGTTCCTTACATCAGAGTGTCCCCATCAGCAGCCCCCTTACATCAGAGTGTCCCCATCAGCAGCCCCCTTACATCAGAGTGTCCCCATCAGCAGCCCCCTTACATCAGAGTGTCCCCATCAGCAGCCCCCTTACATCAGTGTCCCCATCAGCAGCCCCCTTACATCAGAGTGTCCTCATCAGCAGCCCCCTTACATCAGAGTGTCCCCATCAGCAGCCCCCTTACATCAGTGTCCCCATCAGCAGCCCCCTTACATCAGAGTGTCCTCATCAGCAGCCTCCTTACATCAGAGTGTCCCAATCAGCAGCCCCCTTAAATCAGAGTGTCCCCATTAGCAGCTCCTTACATCAGAGTAATGTTAAATTGTGACTGTATAGAGCGGAATGTACAGCGGTGGGTAGCATGTACAGGAGAGGAGTGTATGGCAGTGGGTAGTATGTACAGGAGAGGAGTGCTGAGTGTTTGGCAGTGGGTAGAATGTACAGGAGAGGAGTGCTGAGTGTATGGCAGTGGGTGGTATATGCAGGAAAGACACGTATAATGCAATGGAAGGGCTCTCGCGCTATCGATATTCTAAACCTAGGGGGCACTGCTGCAGTTACCTGAAATTGGTCCCAGCCAAAAATGAAAACAAATGAAATGAGTGATAATAACTGCGCTGTGTGGGTATGGAGGGATAGGGCAAAAAAAAAAAAAAAAAAACTAAACAGTGATCAAATAAGTCCCACCAAATGGGCGGGGTGAACTCTACAAGCAGTGTGCAATCTGAACTGTGAAGGTGGGTGATCTGGAAAAGGTTAACACTATGCAGCAAAATCCTTATAAGGAAATAAAATAAACATGGAAGTACAGTTATCAAAATAAATGTCCAAGATTGGTACTAAAGACCAAAGGTAAGTGATCCCAACACATAATAAAGGGTAAAAATCCAGTGAAATCAAGTGCAAACACAAATCTTGCATCCAAAAAGCATATATTTAAAGGTGCAGTCCTTGATAGCTGTGAGTAATAAGTGATGAGAAACCAGGAAATCCAATATTTCAGAGAAGAGCAAGCTTCGGTGCGCACACCTCTAGTGGTATGGAATGCTCACCTCAAGGCCATAGCACGGATAGCCTGGATACCACTCAGGGTGTACTCAAAGATCCAGCAGGATGAGGGCTAGATGTAGTCTCCACATTAAATAACCATATTGGAAGAAACAAGAAAAAGATATGGCGTAATACTGGAAGCAAGGGTCTAAAAAACGATCAATCACATGTACATGCACTCACATGGAGGCCGTGAGCAGTGGGCCTATCTCCTACGAACGGCGAGTTCGTGCGACCCAGTCTGAGATCTTGATTGTATGCTGATCCTCTCTCTTTGGCCTCCACCTCAACATCCACGGATACTGGCACTAAATGCTCAGCAGGTATAGATGGGCAAAGAGAGAAGAAGGCACATAGTACAGCTCCGCTTCAAAAGGTATTTAATATAAAAACATATAAAAAACTCACATTTAAAATGTCAGAAATATCCAAACAAAACGAGCAGCGAGCTCATATCTCTCTCTTCAGAGTGTGTGAGGTCTGATGACTTCATCAGGGGATGAAGTCATGTGACATGACGCCACTAGTAGGGACAGGAAGTACCAGACCTCACACACTCTGAAGAGAGAGATATGAGCTCGCTGCTCGTTTTGTTTGGATATTTCTGACATTTTAAATGTGAGTTTTTTATATGTTTTTATATTAAATACCTTTTGAAGCGGAGCTGTACTATGTGCCTTCTTCTCTCTTTGCCCATCTATACCTGCTGAGCATTTAGTGCCAGTATCCGTGGATGTTTAGGTGGAGGCCAAAGAGAGAGGATCAGCATACAATCAAGATCTCAGACTGGGTCGCACAAACTCGCCGTTCGTAGGAGATAGGCCCACTGCTCACGGCCTCCATGTGAGTGCATGTGCATGTGATTGATCGTTTTTTAGACCCTTGCTTCCAGTATTACGCCATATCTTTTTCTTGTTTCTTCCAATATGGTTATTTAATGTGGAGACTACATCTAGCCCTCATCCTGCTGGATCTTTGAGTACACCCTGAGTGGTATCCAGGCTATCCGTGCTATGGCCTTGAGGTGAGCATTCCATACCACTAGAGGTGTGCGCACCGAAGCTTGCTCTTCTCTGAAATATTGGATTTCCTGGTTTCTCATCACTTATTACTCACAGCTATCAAGGACTGCACCTTTAAATATATGCTTTTTGGATGCAAGATTTGTGTTTGCACTTGATTTCACTGGATTTTTACCCTTTATTATGTGTTGGGATCACTTACCTTTGGTCTTTAGTACCAATCTTGGACATTTATTTTGATAACTGTACTTCCATGTTTATTTTATTTCCTTATAAGGATTTTGCTGCATAGTGTTAACCTTTTCCAGATCACCCACCTTCACAGTTCAGATTGCACACTGCTTGTAGAGTTCACCCCGCCCATTTGGTGGGACTTATTTGATCACTGTTTAGTTTTTTTTTTTTTGCCCTATCCCTCCATACCCACACAGCGCAGTTATTATCACTCATTTCATATGCAGGAAAGAAGTGCGGAGTGTATGGCGGTGAGTAGTATGTACAGGAGAGGGGTGTGGAGTGTATGGTGGTGGATAGTATGTACAGGAGAGGGGTGTGGAGTGTATGGCGGTGGGTAGTATTTGCAGGAGAGAAGTGCGGAGTGGATGGCAGTGGGTAGTATTTGCAGGAGAGAAGTGCGGAGTGGATGGTGGTGAGTAGTATGTACAGGAGAGGGGTGCGGAGTGGATGGCGGTGGGTAGTATGTACAGGAGAGGAGTGTATGGCAGTGGGTGGTATATGCAGGAGAGGACTGCAGAGTATATGGCAGTGGGTAGTATTTGCAGGAGAGAAGTGCAGAGTGTATGGTGGTGGGTAGTATGTACAGGAGAGGGGTGTGGAGTGTATGCTGGTGGGTAGTATTTGCAGGAAAGGAGTGCGGAGTGTATGGCGGTGAGTACTACGCCAGGGGTGTGGCGTGTATTGTGGTGGGTAGTATGTACAGGAGAGAAGTGCGGAGTGTATGGTGGTGAGTAGTATGTACAGGAGAGGTGTGCAGAGTGTATGGTGGTGGGTAGTATGTACAGGAGAGAAGTGCGGAGTGTATGGTGGTGGGTAGTATGTACAGGAGAGGTGTGCAGAGTGTATGGTGGTGGGTAGTATGTACAGGAGAGAAGTGCGGAGTGTATGGCGGTGGGTAGTATGTGCAGGAGAGGAGTGCGGAGTGTATGGTGGTGGGTAGTATGTGCAGGAGAGGAGTGTGGAGTGTATGGTGGTGGGTAGTACGTACAGGAGAGGAGTGTATGGCAGTGGGTGGTATATGCTGGAGAGAACTACGGAGTATATGGTGGTGGGTAGTATGTACAGGAGAAGAGTGTGGAGTGTATAGTGGTGGGTAGTATGTAGAGGAGTGTGGAGTGTATTGCTGTGGGTATGTGCAGGAGAGGAGTGCAGAGTGTATGGTGGTGGGTAGTATGTACAGGAGAGGAGTGTATGGCGGTGGGTAGTATTTGCAGGAGAGGAGGGTATGGCGGTGGGACAGGAGGGAGGTAATGAGACTGGAGGAGGGGCAGTGAGACTGGAGGAGGGGCAGTGGACAGGAGAGAATGTGCATGATGGTGAGGTGACAGGACAGTTAGTAGTGATAGAAGTAAATGGAGATGGAAAGGGTGGCTCCCAGCTGATGGTGGCTCACTTGTGGATTTTCTGAACAGAAGTGGATTCTTTGAACAAAAGTGGTTGAGTTAAAAAACAGGAGTTTTAAACAGGAGTTAAGACAGGAGTTTTCATTATTTTTATCAATCACTGACCCAGAACAAGCTTGCAGCTAGTAAAGTCAGAACTCTTGATATATAGATTCAGCGGTGCAGCAGACGCTCTCACCTTAGTCTGCTCACCCCAGGGACAGTGAGAGCAGGACGCTCTCAAACGAGTCGGCTCTCCCCAAGGATAATGCAGCCAGGCAGGGTCCTCCCAGCTCTCGGCTGCTGCAGACACAGCACAAACAACCAGGACTCCCATAGTTTAACACAGGGGTACGTATAATATGCGCTTTGGTCAACACAAGATCGGCAGTAAAACACTGACTTCTTGTCTATAATTTCATCCTTCAACACGATCTAGACTGCCTCTTCATCACAGAAAGCTGGCTCACAGCTGACTGCAACACCATTCTAACAGAATTGGTGCCAGCAAACTATGCAAAACAAAGTGGGGCAAAGAGGGGGGGGCCTGGCGGTGATCCACAAGACTCACCTCTCGATCACCAAACCAGTCCTTCAAAACTCGCTTCCATTCATGGAAACCCTCACTCTGCAGCTGCAAACAAATCCCCAAGATACGGTCCATATGCTACTTTGCTATAGACCACCAAGCCCAATAACGCACCTTCTCACGTCGTTGACAGAAATTATTTGTCAACCTCTGGGCCAACTCCTCGCTGGACCCCGTTGCCGACGCCTGCATCGACCATCTGGAAGGATTAGTTCTGCAGCAACTAATACAAGGCCCCACTCATGCCTCAGGCCATACACTCAATCTCATTTTCAAACAAGATTTGGAAATTGACGTCCTGGAAAATGAGCCGCAACCATGGACCGATCACCATGCCATTAAATTCACAATCACCAAAAACGCCAGCCCAAAAAAAACTAGAAAACAGGTGACAACTTACTGGACTAGATCTCAGAAGAAGCTCCACTCTTCAAAACACTAGGGAACAAAATAAAAACAACCCAACAAAAAACAAACAGCCACAGAAACACTTGACGCCATCAACAAGGCGCTACTACAGTCAGCTGACTTAGTAGCACCAAAACGCAAAACTTGCATCCGGAAAAACAACTCCAGCTGGTTTAATGACCAGCTGACGTTGCTAAAGCAAGAGCGGAGAAGAGCAGAAGCTGCGTGGAAAAGATGCTCTTCAGATAAAAACCTCACCATTTACAAGATAATAACAAAGAAATATCACAAAGAAATCTTCACGGCCAAAAAAAATCACTTCTCCAACATGATCGCAAATGCCCTAAACCGCCCCCGAGAACTCTTCAAGCTGGTTACTAAGACTATGAATCCTGCTTGTTTAGAGGCCTCCAATTCTGATTCACAAAAATTTTGCAATGAATTATCGGATTATTTCATTAATAAAATAAAAAAAATCCATGAAAGTATTCAGCAAAATGGAACCGTCACCAACTCCCCCCCAAATCACAAATCAAATACCCACTTAAATCCGCCGCAATCACCAAAATTCACTCTAAAACCCATTTCCATCGATGCCACTAAAAATATCATCGGGACTCTGCGTAATAGCACAGCACCCAATGATATCATCCCCACTAAACTGCTGAAAGAAAGTGCCGATATACTGGCACCAGCTATCACGCAGCTCATAAACCAATCATTCAAGGAGGGCATTGTGCCCACCTTGCTGAAACAAGGTACAATAAAACCAATTCTAAAAAAAAAACACCCTTGGCCCCAAAGACCCAAACAACCGGAGGCCCATAACAGGTCTAAATGTTTTCTCCAAGGTAATGGAGAAAGTAGT